>NC_042619.1:23113254-23416342 GCF_901001135.1 Rhinatrema bivittatum
CAGCTATTGAACTGCTTGGGAAAAGACCTGTGTAAAGCTAAAAAAAAAAAGGAAGTTAATCTGAAAGGTTTATAGTGCTATGTACAAACATGAAGGAGCATTTTTCGGGATGTGGTGTACATCTTAACTTACAACTAGTGCCCCCCCAGTTTCCTGCAACAAGAGTTAGTAAATTCTGTGGCAGATTTTTCAGTTATGGGTCAAATTTGCCAAGATTCCCCCAATAACAGAGACTTTGCATCGTGTTTGGAAGACTTCCAAACACGATGCAAAGACTTCTCCCCGGTATTTAATACTGAAATTCAAATGATTGATAAATTAAATCCAGCATGCTAAGCTTTGAATCACATTACAACAAGTGCTTTAAAAACTTTTCAGGAAGAGACGTTTCCCTATGTGACCAAAATTATCAACTTTTATCTCTGATGGAAGATGCCCTCCCTGAACTGGTTAAAAATATCTGTGAGACAAATTTAAAAAAAAATAAAAATCATTGCTTGCATGCTGATAACTTGTCTACTTATCAACTGACAGATATTTTATTTGGAACATAATTCAGTGCTAAACCCAAACCAACTTGGTTTCCGAAAGAACCGGAGCATGGAAACTCTGTTGCTGTCAGTCTGACATAATTTGGCATGGCTTTTGATAGGGATCAAAGCTACATATTGGTCCTCCTTGATATGTCGTCCACGTTCAATACTATCAATTATAGTACATTAATGAAATATCTTGAAGAGTTTGGCATGATGGGACCTGTATTGAGATGGTTTAGCTCATTTATATCTGGTTATTCTCAGCAGATTCAAATAGGACACAGAGCATCCAAGTGAGCATTCTGCAGGGATCTGAAGTCTGCCTCCTTTAATATGTATTTGTCAGCACTGTGCAAACTTCTAGGAGGTCTTTGTTTAAATTTTCTTATACATGCGGACGGTATACAATTTTTCATCCCAGTTGATTGTTCTATTTCTCACAGGACAAGCAGGATGGTAGTCCTCACATATGGGTGACATCACAGGATGGAGCCCAATCACGGAACACTTTTTTGTCAAAGTTTCTAGAACTTTAACTGGCACCTATTGGGCATGGCACTAAACCTGCAGCCAACAGGGGTCCCCCCTTCAGTCTTTTTTCCGCGCAGCAGTAGCCACGTGGGTTAAGGAGCTCCACAGACATTCCTGACAGTAATTCCGTGAGGAAAATTCCTAAAAACTTTCATACCCCACAGGGGTCCCTCCTTCGAATTTTTGACTCTATGGTACTCCGGTAAGTTTTTACCCATTTTCGGTCGCGTTTGGCCCTCGCTGTCTACTGGCCATCGACTGTACCGCAGCTCAATTTTTTTTCAAAGGCCATGACGTCGGGGTTCAGTCGCTACCCGGACTGTACTCACACCATGTCCATAACAGACCCTCATAAAGTCTATGTAATGTGTCTTGGGTGCGAGCATGATATCTTGACCTGCACCAAATGTGCCTTAATGACACCTAAAGGTCGCAAGGCCAGAATGGAGAAAATGGAACTTCTCTTCCGTTCTCAAACCCCGATGCCATCTATTGCTTGTGAGCATGGGGTGCTCATGACAAAAGCCGATATAGAATCAGCTTTTTGGGTGTTACCATTGCACCCAAGTAGCTTTTCGCTGCTGGGGTTTCACTTCAAAGGGGCATATTACTACTACAAGTGTCTGCTAATAGGTTGCTCAGATTCTTGTGCATTCTTTGAGACATTTAGCTCTTTCCTGCACTGGGCTATGGGGTACGCAGCCAACTTGAGGACTATGGTGCACTACTTAAATGACTTTTTATTTGTCGGGAAAAGAGATACTTCTGAGTGTGACACTTTCTGAGAATTAGCGCAGAGATTTGGCATCCCATTGGCAGATGACAAATCACAAAGCCCAATGAGCATCCTCACATTCCTTGGGGTAGAGTTAGATTCCATACGTATGGAGTCCAGACTTGTCAGGACAAACTGTTGAAGATGTCAAATTTAGTGGCAGTTACAGAAAGTAGCAGAAAAGTCATGCTGAGGCCCGAGGTCCTTGATAGGAAACCTGGCCTTTGCCATGCAGGTCATCCTGATGGGCCAGGTTTTCTTGCATCAATTAATTAGGGCAACAGCTGGGCTGGTTCATGATCACCACCGCTCGCGTATTAGCAAGTCTCTCAAAAAAGACTTAGCTATTTGGCAAAAATTCCTCAAGGACTTTAATGGAGACTCAGCATGGCTTCCCAGACCTGAACCGGCACTGTCCACTTCGCGCCAGTATCGGCCACCGGCCGGTGACCGCCCGGTGTCGATGACTTCTCGGCCTTCGACTACCTCTACCCCCCCCCTCAGGACCGAGGGGATCGTAGAGACAAACATCGGCATAGACACCGGAAGTCTCGGACCATCGAGGAAGGAAAATCATCAACCTCGCCATCGTTAGAGCCGCCATCGAAGAAACCCCATCCAGAAAAGTCATCGACCCTTTCTGCGACCAGGTCACGGAGGCAACCCTCACCCGGACGGGTATCGGGAGCTGCGACTCCGCCTTTAATGGTGGGCCCTCCGGCTATGCCTCTGCCTCCTTATTCCCTTCCGGAGCCGGGTCTGCTTGCTCCAGGTCTCAATGAAGAACTGGACCGGATGGTTCAGGAGGCCATCGATAAGGCAATGCACAGACCAAGTTCCCCAGCGCCGAAATCGGTGCCGGTTGCGGAACCGGCCATCGATCCCATTCTGGCAGCATTGGCACACTGCTGTCGAAGATGGAAGCGCTTATAGCCGCTTTTCCACCGATGGATCCTGGGTCACCAATGGCTCTGGTGCCTTCCCCGCTTACTCTGTCATCGGGAGGAGAAACACCGTTCCGCATTCCGCCATTGGGAGTCCTGCTGATGCCTCAACCATCGATGCCAATGCGCCCATCGGTGCCACCGATCCATCCATTGACGCCCTCGATGCCTTCATCGGTGCCTTCAGAGCCTAGACTAGGACCTTCAGGAATTACCATCGTCTCGTCCTTCTCAGGTTCCTAGAGGGGCAGGTGCTGATCCCTATGACACCTGGACTGACGACTCTTCTGAAGACACCGATGACTTGCCATTGCCACATTCTCCTACTGAAAGCAGGAAGTGTTCTCTTCCGGAGGACCTATCCTTCCTTCATAAATTTTGTGAAGGAAATGTCTGAATTGGTTCTCTTCCAATTGCAGACTGAACAAAATGACAGGCATCAAATGATGGAGCTGTTACAATTCCTTGATGCTCCCAAGGAAATAACCTCCATCCCTATTCACCAGGTTCTTTTGGATCTCCTCAAAAAGAACTGGGAACACCCTGGTTCTGTTGCTCCAGTCAACAGAAAAGCTGATACCACTTATTTGGTCCAGTCAGCCCCAGGATTCCATAAACCTCAGCTGGATCACCAATCTGTGGTTGTAGAATCTGCCCAAAAGAGGGCAAAAAAAATCAAAACCCCACTCTTCCTTTCCTTCAGGTAAGGAACAGAAATTCCTGGATGCCATTGGCCGTCGTGTCTTCCAGGGATCACTGCTCATCTCTCAGATCGCCTCTTACCAGCTGTATATGACCCAGTTCAACAAGGTCTTATTCAAGCAGATACAGGACTTTGCAGAGTCCCTGCCTCAGCAATTCCAGGAACAGCTTTAAACCCTGGTACACAAAGGTTTTGAGGCAGGGAAGCATGAAATAAGATCCTCTTAAAATATCTTCGACACCACTTCCAGGGTGTCTGCAACTACTATTTCGGCAAGAAGGATGGACCTGGCTTAAGTCTTCCGACTTGCGCCCTGAGGTACAAGACAGATTGTCTCCTATGCAGAGCAGATCAGATCAGATAATCTGTTTGGCAAACAGTGCACTCACATCAGTCTCTACTACCGCGACCCTTCTTTCCATGTGGTCTGTGATTGCCGATCTCCATGATAGAGGTTTTCATTTCTGCAATTTTCTCTATTTGCTTGAAACGCTCATCGAGAGCAGAAATGTTGTACTTCTGGCAACCATATTTGAGCTTTATCAAAAATGACACCACTGCTAGGTGAGAGCGGATCATGTTCCTGGATAGGCCTTGCTGTTTTGAATGTACTGTATAGCTGATCAGCAGGTCCTCTGGAAACCACTGTCTGTCCAGCTGTGTTCGCTGAGGAATTCCATCACCTTTCTGAAGTTCTGGACATAGATATTCCACATGGATGGGTGAGTGATCTTCACAGCATTTCACAAACTGTCTAGTTCCGAAGGATCATAGCTGCACTGAGACCTCCTGTCCAATGTCCTCTGCTTGCGGAGCCAGTCTCCTGAACGTTGACCACTTGCGATGAGAGAATGTGTCTGCAATCTCATTGCACATTCCAGGAACATGCTTCGCTCGCACCATAATGTTTCTGCACAGGAAACATAGAATGAACTCCCTCTGCAACTCACACTAGGAGGTACTTGAATGTCTGCTTACTGATGGACTGCACTACAGCCGCGTTGTTGCTGCAAAGTATCACTTGTCTGTGCATCAAGGCTCCTCCCATTTGTATACGGCAACTATAATTGGGGAAGAAATGTGATGTTCTTGGTTAACCCCTTGTGCTCCCACTCCTCTGGTCACTGGGACACACACTAGGACCCATTAAAGAAAATGCCAAATGAAATGCCTCCAAAGCATCAGAGTGTAGATGGAGGCCATTACTGTTAACTGGCCCTGAGCAGCTCTAGTGCACTGTCAAAAGAGGCATATTATACTGAGCAGCATTCTGTGGGGATATAGCCATTAACCAAAGAACCTTCAGAGAATGACAGATTATGTATAAGCCTGTATTGGCCAACCTCCTTTTTGGGTACCTCAGCCAAGGAAGACAAGCCCAGTGGATTAAGGGGAGGCTCCACAAATGGACCGGTGATTTCACCCAGTTGTACCTCTTTGGCTAGCTTCTTTCTAATCTCACTGGCCCTCCTACGCTCAGACGGTGCATTTGATGTCCCCCATCTGCCGGAGTCCCGTATGAGGAATCACAAAATCGTGGTGGAAGCCGCACAGTATCACTTCTGCCGCTTCCTTATCTCTTAATCTAACTGCACTAACCACATCCTCTGGCAACAAATTCCAGAGTTTGTGTGTTGAGTAAAAAAGAACTTTCTCCGATTAGTTTTAAATATGCCCCATGCTAACTTCATGGAGTGCCCCCTAGTCTTTCTACTATCCGAAAGAGTAAATAACCGATTCACATCTACCCATTCTAGACCTCTCATGATTTTAAACACCTCTATCATATCCCCCCTCAGTCGTCTCTTCTCCAAGCTGAAAAGTCCTAACCTCTTTAGTCTTTCCTCATAGGGGAGTTGTTCCATTCCCCTTATCATTTTGGTAGCCCTTCTCTGTTCCTTCTCCATCGCAATTATATCTTTTTTGAGATGCGGCGACCAGAATTGTACACAGTATTCAAGGTGCGGTCTTACCATGGAGCGATACAGAGGCATTATGACATTTTCCGTTTTAGTCACCATTCTGTTTGCTTTTTTGACAGCCGCAGCACACTGAACCGACGATTTTAATGTGTTATCCACTATGACACCTAGATCTCTTTCTTGGGTTGTAGCACCTAATATGGAACCCAACATTGTATAATTATAGCATGGGTTATTTTTCCCTATATGCATCACCTTGCACTTATCCACATTAAATTTCATCTGCTATTTGGATGCCCAATTTTCCAGTCTCACAAGGTCTTCCTGCAATTTATCACAATCTGCTTGTGATTTAACTACTCTGAACAATTTTGTGTCATCTGCAAATTTGATTATCTCACTCGTCGTATTTCTTTCCAGATCATTTATAAATATATTGAAAAGTAAAGGTCCCAATACAGATCCCTGAGGCACTCCACTGTCCACTCCCTTCCACTGAGAAAATTGTCCATTTAATCCTACTCTGTTTCCTGTCTTTTAGCCAGTTTGCAATCATGAAAGGACATCGCCACCTATCCCATGACTTTTTACTTTTCCTAGAAGCCTCTCATGAGGAACTTTGTCAAACACCTTCTGAAAATCCAAGTATACTATATCTACCGGTTCACCTTTATCCACATGTTTATTAACTCCTTCAAAAAAGTGAAGCAGATTTGTGAGGCAAGACTTTTCCTGGGTAAAGCCATGCGGACTTTGCTCCATTAAACCATGTCTTTCCATATGTTCTGTGATTTTAATGTTTAGAACACTTTCCACTATTTTTCCTGGCACTGAAGTCTGGCTAACCGGTCTGTAGTTTCCCGGAGCGCCCCTGGAGCCCTTTTTAAATATTGGGGTTTCATTTGCTATCCTCCAGTCTTCAGGTACAATGGATGATTTTAACGATAAGTTACAAATTTTTACTAATAGGTCTGAAATTTCATTTTTTAGTTCCTTCAGAACTCTGGGGTGTATACCATCCGGTCCGGATGATTTACTACTCTTCAGTTTGTCAATCAGGCCTACCACATCTTCTAGGTTCACCGTGATTTGATTTTTCTGCTATCATAAGAACATAAGTAATTGCCTTACTGGGTCAGACCAAGAGTCCATCAAGCCCAGCATCCTGTTTCCAACAGTGGCCAACCCAACATTGTGTAATTATAGCATGGGTTATTTTTCCCTATATGCATCACCTTGCACTTATCCACATTAAATTTCATCTGCCATATGGATGCCTAATCTTCCAGTCTCGCAAGGTCCTCCTACAATTTATCACAATCCGATTTGTGATTGAACTACTCTGAATAATTGTATCTTCTGCAAATTTGATTACGTCATTTGTCATATTCCTTTCTAGACCATTTATAAATATATTGAAAAGCACCGGTCCAAGTACGGATCCCTGAGGCACTCCGCTGTTTATCCTTTTCTACTGAGAAAATTGACCATTTAATCCTACTCCGTTTCCTGTCTTTTAACCAATTTGTAATCAATGAATGTACATCACCTCCTATCCCATGACTTTTTAGTTTTCTTAGACAGCCTATCATGAGGGACTTTGTCAAATGCCTTCTGAAAATCCAAATACACTATATCTACTGGTTCATTTTTATCCACTTGTTAATCCCTTCAAAAAAAATGAAGCAGATTTGTGTGGCAAGGCTTGCCTTGGGTAAATCCATGTTGTGTTCCATTAAACCATGTCTTTCCATATGTTCTGTGATTTTGATCTTTAGAATAGTTTCCACTATTTTTTCCCGGCACTGAAGTTGTGCTCACTGGTCTATAGTTTTCTGAATCGCCCCGGAGCCCTTTTTAAATATTGGGGTTACATCGGCTACCTTCCAGTCTTCAGGTACAATGGATGATTTTAATGATAGGCTACAAATTTGTAACCAATCTGAAATTTCATTTTTGAGTTCCTTCAGAACTCTGGGATGCATACCATCCGGTCCAGGTGATTTGCTGTTCTTTAGTTTGTCTGGCCTACTACATCTTCCAGGTTTACAGTGATTTGGTTCAGTTCATCTGACTCCTCACCCTTGAAAACCATCTCCGGAATTGGTATCTCCCCAACGTCCTCATTAGTAAACACAGAAGCAAAGAATTCATTTAGTCTTTCTGCAATGGCCTTTATCTTCCCTAAGAACCCTTTTAACCCCTCTGTCATCTAACATTCCAATAGACTCCCTCACAGATTTCTTGCTTCGGATATATTTTAAAGTTTTTATTATGAGTTTCAAATTATCTTAGTTTGCCTTATCACTGTTTTATACTTTACTTGACAATGCTTATGCATTTTCTTATTTTCTTCAGATGGATCCTTCCAATTTTTGAAGAAATTTGTTTTGGTTAAAATAGCCTCTTTCACCTCACCTTTTAACCATGCCGGTAGTCCACCTTTCTTAATGCATGGAATATATATGGACTGCACCAGTAATCTGTAATGCGTTCTATATGTCTATATTGGTAAAGTACCGTATTTTCCGGCGTATAAGACGACTTTTTAACCCCTGAAAATCTTCTTAAAAGTCGGGGGTCGTCTTATACGCCGGGTATCGTCTTATAGGGCAGCTGTGACATCCGCGGCTGGCCTTTTCTTCTTCCTGCCCCCTGTCGCGTGCTCCCGGTTTCTCCCGCTGCTCTTCCTTTCCTGCTGCCGTTGCCGCCGGGCTATCGGCAAGTTCAAGCCCAGCGGGAACGGCAGCGGTGCAAAAATTAAAAAAAATAAAAAAAGCTGTGGCATCCGCGGCTGCCCTTTTCTTCTTCCCGCCCCCCGACCCGGAACAGGAAAGGATACACAGTGCGGTGCGCGGGAAGGAGAAAGCCGTGCCGCATGAAAAAATCGCAGCGGCGACAGCAGCATCGGCCCCCGAGCAATCGAAGCAGCTGATAATAGAGAAATGAGACAGCAGCATGAGCCTCCCGCGGCCGATGGGATTCTTCTTTCTTGGCCTGCGGGGGCTGGAGGAGGAGGCTGCTGCAGCTACTATTTGTGCTTGGGGGGGGGCGGGGGAGGGGAGAGGAAGTGAGCGAGAGAGAGAGAAGCAGCCAGCCAGCCTGTGTGCAAGTGAGAGAATGCATTTGATTGAGAGCATGTGTGTGAGTGAGAGAAACTGGTCAGAGAGCTCATGTGTGTGTATATGTGAGAGACAATGAAAGTGACTGCTCAGAGAGATGACTGATGTGTATGTGAGTGAGAGAGAGAGAAAAAGCATGGAAGTGAGAAATCTGGGTATGTGAGAAAGCATGGGAGTAAGAAGCCTGATTATGTGAGAGAGAGCATGGGGTGGGAGGCCTGTGTGTGCGCGCGCATGCATGAGAGAGAGACTGGTTGATAAGGTGACGGTGTGTGTGAGAGAAAGAGACTGGTGTGTGTGAATGTGAGAGAAAGAATGTGATTCAGGGAATGAGAAGCCTGTGCACGTGGAGAGCGAGCATGGAAATGAGAGAGAGACTGGTGTGTGTGAGACAGAGAAAGTGATTATGAGAGTGAGAAGCCCGTATATGTACGGTAAGCAGAACATGGGAGTGGGAAGCCTGTGTGTGTGTATGACATGAGACAAACTGTTCAGGAAGGTGTCTGGTGTGTGTGTCAAAGACTGTTTGGGAGATGATTGGTGTGTGAGAGACAGAAACTGGTCATGGGGGCATGACTGGTATGGTGTGTGTGTGTGAGAGAGACATGGGCCCTAAGGAAGAGGACCGTGAGTATAGAGCTTAGCCACTACTGCTGCTTCTGATGTGTGCTACGGAGCTGCTGGAGGGGGTAAGTAAAGGTGGCTTTTTAAGTTTATTTTTCTTGATTGACTGCCATTTTAATTATTTAATATTATGTGATGTGTCTGCTTTTTTGAAATATTTTATTGGTGTTTGGAGAATGTTTAATAGTTTTTATGAGTTTTTAATTGTTGGATGTTATTCTGTTCATAGCTGTTTTGAAACATTTATTCTGCTTATTAGTATAGTTTTACAATTATTTCTCTGTGGGGATCTATAGCTGCTTGCTAGTTCTGTTTTCCTAATAAGAGGTGTATTGGTTTTTAGGGCCTGATATACGGTATTTGTAGTGTTGCCTTTTCATAGATAGGGTTGCTCCTGTTTGAATGTAAAATTATTTTTTTTCTTAAAAATATGTATAAAAAAGGGGGGGTCGTCTTATACGCCGGAAAATACGGTACAGTGAACAAGTGCAAACATAAATGCAACTATTACCCATTTATATTTTGTGCTCTGTTTTTCTCCTGAAGGATGAAGGAGTCAGACATGCTTAGACTTCATCCTCTTATTTTCATTGAAGGTTTAAAAATGATTAACAATTAGAAAAAGGCATTCCAATAACTGAGCAGTAAGGGCCTGGCTGTCTTCAACACTGTCTGAGTAATCAATTTTTCAAATGGCTTACATTGAAAGCGTTCCAGAAGTAGTTTTCAGAATGACTCTGATTCTTGATTTTCCATTTGGAGATTGTGACGCACAACTACTGTGGAGCTTCTGCTCCTAGTCTTTAGTTCATAATAACCTCTGTTTTCCTGAGGCTCTGCAAAACTTCAAATCATTCTTCCTTAGACTTATTAATAGAATATAAAAACAATGATTTTCGACATGGGGATATGTACCATCAATTTAACAGGGTATCCCCAAGTGAACTGCTTTCCTGTTTTTCCTGCAAAAGGACTGACATGGTAAGAAAGCTGATCAAGGTAGTTAAGGAAAAATCCAAATACATGATCCAAAATTACAAAGCACTCGGTGGCTAGGCAGGAGCAAGAGTAGACAAAGCAAGATGGGAAACAGGGCACTTGCTATTGGACAGGAAGAAGGTCAGAAAAAAAAGATAATCCAATGAACCAGCACTGAGGCCAGCCCAAAATGGAATGTACGCACCCTAACTTGGGGCTGGTCCATCACTGGGTCACTCAACATCGTAGAGAGTATTTGGAAACCACTGTGGAAAAGAGAACTATTCTTTGACTGTATTAAATTATGAGAAGAGCCTGTATGTGTGAGTGTGGGTGGGTGCCTAAGAGGCAAGGCTTTGTAGCAGAGCATATTGTCTTTGCACAATGCATGTTCCACCGTACAGGCCACCACCTGGTGGCTACAGATGCACAGCAGTGTGGCCAACTGACACAAACCTTTTATATATGTATATACAATGTACATTGGCTTCTCATGTTTTTAGAAGGTATTTTGCTTTTATTGTGATGTATCAAAGGATATGTCCTCCTTGTACTTTCAGGCTTAACATACAAATGATGAATACAGCATAATTGTCTTAAGAACAGGCACAGCAGAGTTTTCTTTTCCCCAATTTGTTTAAATAAGGTAATGCTATAATATATTTTTTTCTGTTTAAAAAGTTCAGTGGTGATGGTGCAAGACAGGGTTAGAGTAGTATAGGTGGACCAGACAGTCCTGTGCCATCATTCACTACGTTGTGCACTATATAAAGTTGCGGGCTGAAAAAGACATTGTATTGAATGAAGCCAAAAAATGTGGCATCAGACCAATGGAGGGGGAGAACTGATCTAAGCATTTGCTAATTGGATATTGTACCTCAGAGAATAGGAAATATTGTTGCTTTAAAGTTAGGCATATTGCGTAAAAAAAAAGAGCGAACAGATGTAATTAATTCACTGGAGTACTTCCTAGTAAACAGTTTGTGTTGTCAGTGGCTTGGTATTCAAATGTAAACAAAATGTGTTGAAATTGGCACAGGTCAGGTTGTATGTAAATAAACTTGTGGAGCAGATCCTATTTGTAAATCCATCTGTCATAAAAAGGAATCGGATTTCTTGAATGTATATTCTTGCTGTAAACTGTGTATTTTAAACTTTGCAGGGTTTTTTTAAACTTTAGTAAGATGAATCACACAAGCACTTCTAGAACAGTGATCCTCAGTTTAGAAGCGTGAAACAATCAGGGAAATATACTGAAGTAGGGCAATATTTACCAGCAAGTCTTCTTTTTGTTTGAGGTTAGAACTTTCTCTGACATCAAGAGTTCCTCTTGCTGATTACTGAAGGAGAAGCCTTGTGGTGAATGCAGAGAGCAGTCTTCTCCCCCTTCCTCAGGCATTGTGTTGTGTGTCTCTGTCAACAAGCATGGCTGAAGTAATCTGAATGGACCCTTCTTTCTTACAGGCCGATACAGCAAAGTGCGTGGGAGAACAGGCACTCACTGCTGAGCGCCTGCTTTCCTAACATGCACCAGCCACCTCTCCTGGGCGCGTGATACCTTATTTAAATGAGGGGTTGCGCTAAAAAGGAGGGGTATATGTACTAGGGCTGAGGTCAGATTGAAATCTGATCCATCTCCTACTGCTGTCAGGAGTACACTATACCCATTGGTCCTGAGTCCATCTGTCTACACTAAGGAAAACGAAATTATCAGGTAAGAATTTCTCCATTATCCTTGAGATAAGCAGCATGGAATGTATTCTCTTTGGGATCCTGATAGGTACTTGTTACCTATCAGGATACTGGGCTTGATGGACCTTTTGGCTTGACTCAGTACGGCAAATCTTATGCTCTTATGTTCAACCATTTTTCTGGCACTGGTTTCAGGCTCACTAGTCTGTAGTTTCCCAGATCCCCCTTAGACCTTTTTTAAAAACTGGCATTACATTGGCCATTCTCCTAGGACAAACAGGATGGTAGTCCTGCACGGAAAACGTCTGTCAAAGTTTCTAGAAACTTTGACTAGCACACTGAGTATGCCACTATCCATGCAGGGTCCCACTTCAGTCTCTTCCAGGGTGCTGTGGTCTTGCAGATGTGGAGCTTGCGCTTTTTGAAGCAAAACTATCACGTTTGTTTGTTTCTCCAGTTTTCTCCCTTGTCGAGTCTATCCCAATTTCCTCCCGTCCTTAGCGGGTGTTGCGGTAAGTTGTTCTCTCCATGCAGTTGATTCTCGACTGTGTAGTTCCCCGCTGGCCACTGGCTTTCGACCACTCATCGGTTATTTTTTTGAAACTGCATCAGGGTTCCGCCGATGCCCCAGGATCATGTTCATCACAGACCCTCTTGAGATCTGTATTTTGTGCCTGGGGGCATTGCACGACATCAGGGAGTGTCACTTTTGTGTCCAAATGATCCCCAAGGATCGCTGCGCATGTCTGGACAAAATGGAGAAGCTGTTCCGCCTCAGAATACTGGTCCCTCGACATAGTCGGGGGCGTCGATGCCCCTGGGGAAAGGGGAACCGGTGGTTGCTGGTTCCATGTCTTCTTTTCTGAGCCGTCTCCTCTGGAGATGCTTCCCATCACTAGAGCTCTACCAGTTTCCAAGGATTCTGTCTACAGTCTTTGGATCCTATATGCTCCATTCTTCCATTGGCTTCTAATCCTCTACCAATAACAGAATGTGAATCTGTTCTAGTATCAGAGGAAGATTATCTACCACAGATAGCCCAGAGATCTCAACAGGCCCTGGAGCAAATAATGGATATGTTTTTTTCTCCTCTTTTGTATTAGAATCGGAGCATCCACTTTCTCTCCAGCCTATCATATCCTACCTTTATCACTTGAGAAAGTGATGCATGGTGCTGCGCTACGATCCCTTCAGGATAAAAGGGATCCACATTCACTGAATGACTACCACATACCTCAGTCCCCCTCATTCACCACAATCCTCTTGTTATAGTCATAATTCTCTAGGGGAGACACCTAGCAGCTCCAGAGGCATCCCTTCTGACCTGCCTCCGGGTCAGCCTGATCATATATCTCCACCAGAGGACTTCCCATCTTCTCCACAAATTTTAAAAGACGTTAACTCTTAACATCGCAGTGTGCAAGGACTCAAACCCAAGGGTGGAAGTCATGGAATATTAAAAATATTAGACATTCCGGAAGAACCTCCAGCCTTACCAACACATGTGGTTTTAGATGCAGTCCTTATGAGAATGTGGGAAACTTTATATTTGGGCTCTTCGATTGCCTGTAAACTAGACCTAAAATTCAGAATGAAAAAAATCTCTGCGATATGGAATAGTTCAACTTTCACATATTTCTGTTGTGGTAGAGTGCCATGAAAAAGACAAAACCTGGAACCAAATATCAAAAGGTCATCGGGTTTTGAAAATAGTTAAATATAGTTAGCTGTTTCACAGGTCAACCCATAACTCCACATACTGCAATACCTCTGCTCGACCCTGCGCACCTACCATTTCTGCAGCAGAAGGTGAACCCACTCCTACTGCAGAATGCAATACAAGAAAATACCTTATTTCCTTCATAATCATGGATTCTATACCCGATATTTTTCGATTCCCAAGAAAACAAAGTCTCTGACCTATCTTGGATCTTCAAAATCTCATTCAATATCTCTGCAGAGAAATTCAAAATGACATCTCTGTTCATTCAAGACAATTGAATGCACACCGTAGATATCAGATGTTTATGCACACATCTCAATACACCCTTCTTTTTTGGCATTACCTATGTTTCAAGGGGGGCACCTGTCATCATCAGTGCAAAGTTCTTCCATTTGGGTTATTGACTGCCCTCTAAGTCTTCGTGAAATGCATTGCAGTGGTAGTAGCTCACCTACCCTGACAAAGGATTTGAATATTTCTATATGTAGATGACTGGCTCTTGGTAGCCCCATCCAGGAACACATTACAATTGCACCTCCAGCTTGCAATAACCACTCTTCAGTCCCTGATAGGTTTCAGAACCTATTTCTTGAACTTTATCGACACATCCCATTCATTGGCGCCATTATACATACAATACAAGTACAAGCGTTCCTACCCTTGGAAAGAATAAAAAACCTTTACCAAGTTGCAAATGTACTGCTGAAATCGACAGTTACAATAGCCTGTCATGTTCTCATACTGTAAGGTCACATAGCAGCTGCAATTCATGAGGTCCCACTAACACGATTCCATATGCATCAACTTTAGAGGGTACTAAAAGCTCAGTGGAACTAATTCCTCCAAGCACTTCACACACAGGTAACACCTAGGATATGATGAAAGATATCTTGGTGGTTATTTCCATCCATGATACAAGAAGATATTTCCCTTCATCCAGTAGCATATCAAGTCTTGCTGATCACAGATTCCTCCATGAGGAGTCCAGACCAGGATTCAAAACACAAGTGATTTTGGTTGGCTAAGAAATGTCTCTTGCAAATCAAACTGCTGGAGGTCAAAGCGATGCACAATGCCCTTTATGCATTGTCACATCCTCAAAGGAAAAAACATGATGATATAAACACAGAGCATTGCTACTTGGTTGTCTATGTGAACAAGGTGAAGCCAGATCATGGACCCGATGCCAGGAAGCCCTGCATATATGGCAATGGGCAACTGAGAATGACGTGATACTTCAGGTCTTTTACTTACCTAGCATTCAGAATACCATGAAGGACATACTCAGCAGAATATTCTACCTGCAGGAATGGTCCTTGACGCAAACCATAGCCAAACAACTATTCAGATCTATTTGCACAATTTCCCCTGGCATCTCCTTTTTTTTATGCAGCAGCTCATTCCCCTATTGCATCACGTACTCGGGAGAGGTGGGTGGGCATACATTAGGAAAGCGGGCACTCAATCATGAGTGTCCGTTTTTCATGCGCTGATATTGCATTGGCTTGTTGGAGAGATGGTTCTATTCAGTTCTAATCAGTGCTGCCTCACGTCACTCACAGATCATGTTTAATTCATCCTGCTATCATAGAAACATAGAAACATAGAAATGACGGCAGAAGAAGACCGAATGGCCCATCCAGTCTGCCCAGCAAGCCTCACACATTTTTTCTCTCATTCTTATCTGTTACTCTTAGCTCCTTGTTCTATTCCCCTTCCACCCCCACCATTAATGTAGAGAGCAGTGATGGAGCTGCATGCAAGTGAAATATCTAGCTTGATTAGTTAGGGGTAGTAGGGGCAGTAACCGCCGCGATAAGCAAGCTACACCCATGCTTATTTGTTTTACCTAGACTATGTTGTACAGCTCTTGTTGGTTTTTTTTTTTTTCTTCTCCCCTGCTGTAGAAGCAGAGAGCCATGCTGGATATGCATTGAAAGTGAAGTGTCAGGCACATTTGGTTGGGGTAGTAACCGCCGTAACAAGCCAGCTACTCCTCGCTTTGTGATTGCGAATCCTTTTTTTTCTTCACCCCTGTCGTTGAAGCTATGCAGGATATGCGTGAAGCATCAGTTTTTTGTTTTTGTTTTTTTTTTTTTTTTTTCCCCCTGCAGTTGAAGCAGAGAGCTATGCTGGAAATGCGTGATGTATCAGTCTTTCTCCCATGCCGATGCAGCAGAGAACCATGCTGGATATGCATGGAAAGTGAAGTATCAGGCACATTTGGTTTGGGGTAGTAACTGCCGTAACAAGCCAGCTACTCCCCGCGTTTTGAGTGCGAACCCTTTTTCTTCTCCTTTGCCGTTGTAGCAGAGAGCTCTGCTGGATGTGTGAAGTATCAGTTATTCTTCTCCCCTGTCATTGAAGCAGAGAGCTATGCTGTATATGCATTGAAAGTGAAGTATCAGGCATATTTGGTTTGGGGTAGTAACCACCATAACAAGCCAGCTACTCCCCTCTTTGTGAGTGCAAATCCTTTTTTCCATTACCTCTTGCTGTTGAAGCTTAGAGCGATGTAGGAGTCACAGTAAGCATGTGTATGTTTATTTAATAAGGGTATTGTGTCAATAGCCATCATTCTGGCGAGTCACCCACTCTTCATTGGTGGCCTCTTGACTTTATGGATCCGCAGTGTTTATCCCACGCCCCTTTGAAGTCTTTCACAGTTCTGGTCTTCACCACTTCCTCCGGAAGGGCATTCCAGGCATCCACCACCCTCTCCGTGAAGAAATACTTCCTGACATTGGTTCTGAATCTTCCTCCCTGGAGCCTCAAATCGTGACCCCTGGTTCTGCTGATTATTTTCCTACGGAAGAGGTTTGTCGTTGTTTTTGGATCATTAAAACCTTTCAAGTATCTGAAAGTCTGTATCATATCACCTCTGCTCCTCCTCTCCTCCAGGGTGTACATATTTAGATTCTTCAATCTCTCCTCGTACGTCATCCTATGAAGATCCTCCACCTTCCTGGTCGCCCTTCTCTGTACCGCTTCCATCTTGTCTTTGTCTTTTTGTAGATACGGTCTCCAGAACTGAACACAGTACTCCAGGTGAGGCCTCACCAAGGACCTGTACAAGGGAATAATCACTTCCCTTTTCTTACTCGATATTCCTCTCTCTATGCAGCCCAGCATTCTTCTGGCTTTTGCTATCGCCTTGTCGCATTGTTTCGCTGTCTTCACATCATTAGACACTATCACCCCAAGGTCCCTCTCCTGCTCCGTGCACATCAGCCTTTCCCCCCCCATCGAGTACAGTTCATTCGGATTTCCACTCCCCATATGCATGACTTTGCACTTCTTGGCATTGAATCTCAGCTGCCATATCTTCGACCACTCTTCCAGTTTCCTTAGATCCCGTCTCATTCTCTCCACTCCTTCCGGCGTGTCCACTCTGTTGCAGATCTTAGTGTCATCCGCAAAAAGACAAACCTTACCTTCTATCCCGTCTGCAATGTCGCTCACAAAGATATTGAACAGGACCGGTCCCAACACCGATCCTTGCGGCACACCACTTAAAACCGCTCTCTCTTCAGAGAAGGCTCCATTTACCATCACACATTGTTTTCTGTCCGTCAACCAATTTGCAATCCAGGTCACCACATCGGCACTCACTCCCAAGCTTCTCGTTTTATTCACCAGTCTCCTGTGCGGAACCGTATCAAAAGCTTTGCTGAAATCCAAGTAGATGACATCTAGTGCTCTTCCTTGATCCAATTCCTTGGTTACCCAGTCAAAAAAGTCAATCAAATTTGTCTGACAGGATCTTCCCCTGGTGAATCCATGCTGCCTCTGGTCCATCAATTCTCCAGACTGTAGATAGTTGACTATTCTCTCTTTCAGCAGTGACTCCATTACTTTTCCCACCACCGAAGTGAGGCTAACCGGTCTGTAGTTGCCTGCCTCTTCCCTGTTCCCACTCTTGTGAAGCGGGACCACCACCGCTCTTCTCCAATCACTCGGCACCACTCCCGTTTCTAGGGATCTATCTTTTCCTAACCTGACCGCTGTCAAGATGTGTTTTTTTCATGTTGCTGCTTTCTGTGGTTCCTCTGATTTTAATATTGCCACAATATTAAGTCTGAGGAACCACAGAAAAGGAGCATTTTCTGATTTTCATTTAAAGTTTTGGGGCTCCTCAAGACTTTACGCCAGCTCCAGGGCTGCTGATCAGTTTTGAGGGTTAAAATGTGTGCGATGGGTGCAGGTTATTTTTTACATAGGGGAATACTAGCTAATAGCCTCATCAACATGAAATTTACATGTGATGAGCGCTATTAGAGACGTGCTGGTTTGGATGTGCGTTTTGGACGTGCTGATCTTACTGCCTCAGGTGTTATGGACGCTTGTTCAGAAGGTGTGTTCAACCGCTGGTTAACCTGTGCACTAGCTTGAGCACATGGTTTTGCATTGGGCGCGTGATTGTTTCCATGAGCAAAATAGGCATTGGGGTCATACATGACTGGTGCACATCTACCAGTCCTTTTTTCTTTGTAAATAGAGCATCTGAGCAATAAAGTATCCAAGCCAGAACATGTGCTTACATTGCACAAAACAGATGAGACCTTTTCCTTCCCAGAGGATTCTTACCAATAATCTTTCTCAAACTGAAACAGATATGAAGTTAGTGTGTTATTGTAATAATGTTCTGCTTTATCTTTGCAGGGAAAAGAATGGTCACCCATTCTTGACACATTCTGTGCTAGTTTTAAAGAAATATAACTTGTGGATACATGGCTTGTGAACCCAGGAAGAATAGACGGGACTGACCTACACATTTTGCTTCTTGCCTTGTGTGTATTTGGTGTTTTGTTGACTCTTTCTTTGACTGTATGATATATTTATATCTGTCTTCCCTGCCTTTGTGTATTTTTGAGTCTTATGGTATTTTATATATTCCTTTGGGTTTAGCTATTTGGTGCTTTGGCTTTTAGGTGTATGCGAGGCACCTGCTCTTTTTTAATGACTGTGTTTATTTTATGTGCGGTTTATAACTGCATTCTCTGTAGCTTCAGAAAACGTGATCTGAGGTACATAATTTTCGGTTACATTTTTGTTTTACAGGGGGAGAGAGGAGGTAGGCGAAAAACAGGAATAATAGTTTGACAGTCTTGAAACCAGTCACTGTGAAATAAGGCATCTTGCCATGAGTTATATTTTCCCCCCTGAACAAAATGATTTCAAGAATGGATGCCATTTTTTCCCCTGTACAGGAGATCATAAAGTGAAACTATTTCTCTCTGTTTTGAATATTCTATTTTGGAAAGGTGGATTAGAAGTTTGAAATTTTTGAGCCCACTACTCCTGATGGTTCTAAGCATTATTGGGAAGTGCCATCATTTCACACTTCTATTTCAGTTTGAGTGTTTATGGATGGTAAGTTTGTAGGAATAAATGTCACCTGGTTCTGAACTCATTTTAGGTAGTTTCAGAAAATTTCAGTTTAATTGACTCAAGCTCTATTTATAAACAGTTTTCCTGTAGCAGTGCAAGGCGGTGTATGGTAAAAATTGTACAGTACAACAAAATAGCCCTTATGGGACTGATGAAATATTTTTTTTAATGTCTTGGGTTTTTTATTTTAACAATATAACATCCAAGTGCAATAGACAGTGAACAGTAAAACAGCCCTAATTTCCCAAGCTGTCCCCTCCACCCCAACCCCCCTCCTTCCTACACTCCCCCCTTTTACCAGGAGCCATTAAGATATCCCCCATAACTACATTTACTTGAGTCCACACTACTCACGTCCAATTGTCTTGAAGTTTTATCTTTGCTACTGTGCCCAGCGGTGACCTCTAAGCCAACTAACTTGTATCAATGCTGCCATACAGCTGGAAGGTTATTGATGAAAGGATCCCAGATCTTGAAAAAGGCAGCTTGCCTATTCTTCTTCGTTAATGTCCATGTTCAATAGTCTAAGTTCAAGAAGTCGTAACATTTCTGCAAACCAAACCTCAATCGTTGGAGCATCGTTCTGAATCCATTTATATAGGATACAAATGTTCCTTACCCATAATCCTTCCTGATTTGGAAAAACGGTAAGGCAGTCTATTGCTTCACAGTGGTAATGCTCCAGTTCAAGGGGAATTAAAGGTTTAAAAAAATAAAATAAAAAAAAAAGCAGCGTTGTTGTTTTACTGTTGCTATCATTTAGTATAGTTTCAAAAAACACAGTTTTCCTGTTGTGTAGCCAGATGGACTCAGAACAAATGGGTATAGTGTGCTCGTGCTAGCAGTTGGAGACGGATCTGACGTCAGCACGGGTACATATACCCCCACAGGAAGTGAAGCTCTTCAGTAATTTCCGTCTCCAAAGCAGTTTGGAGAGCCTGCACGCTCGCTGAGCATGTTTCCAATCTACTTTCTACTTTCTACTTACTAAATTTCTACAGGAACATCAAGCCCCGCACTCTTGCGGTGATACCATTCGGTCCCTCTCCCAGTTGAGTTTCCCGGGGTGATTTCCGCGATCCCTCGGAGGTTTTGGCCTCGGTCCGGTGGCCGAATCGCGGCAGGGACCCAGCCCCCGAGCGAGGCTTGGGCGGGCTAAGAGGCGCCTCGGTCCCGGCGTGGACTTGGGAAGCAGGGTTCAGGGCCTGGCCGCGCCTCCCAATGAGAATCAGCCGATCCATCCGGGGGACGGAGCTATAGGGGGCAGGTTAACCCTCTTCTACCCCTCGAGATTACGTCAGACCAGTGGGTCCTCGCCATCATCCAAGAGGGGTATTATCTGGACTTTCATCATCTCCCTCCGGACAGGTTTGTGGAATCTTCATGGCCCATTCACAAGAAGGCAACCTTGGAAGCTACCCTGGCGAGGCTCCTGTCCTTGAAAGCCATCATCCCAGTACCTGCATGGGAAATGAATTCTGGACACTATTCCATTTAATTCATGGTACCCAAGAAAGAGGGCCTCAAGTCAGTCAATCGATACTTAAGGGTCCGGAGGTTTCGCATGGAAACTCTGCGCTCAGTCAAGACCGCAGTCCAGCCAGGAGAATTCCTCACGGCCTTAGACTTGTCAGAAGCCTACCTGCATATCCCGATCCATCCGGATCATCAGCGCTACCTATGCTTCAAGGCTCTGCCCTTCGGGTTAGCCACGTCGCCGCGGACCTTCACCAAGGTGGTCGTAGTGGTAGCAGCGGCGCTCAGACGGGAAGGAATGCTCGTTCATCCCTACCTGGACGATTGGCTGATCAGGGCAAAATCACGGGAGGAGAGCCATCGGGCAACCAACAGAGTGATCGCCCTTCTGGAAAGCCTGGGATGGGTAGTCAACCTCAAAAAGAGTTGCCTACAGCCTTCCCAATCACTGGAATACCTGGGAGTACAGTTCGACACCCAGGCAGACAGTCAGTCTCACTACCAAGAGAAGATTAAAACTTCAGACGCGTCGCCGGTCCTTGATGGGAGCCAGCCGGCCCATAGCTTGGGATTATCTGCAGGTTCTCGGCCTCATGGCCTCCACCCTGGAAGTGGTGCCCTGGGCAAGGGCCCATATGAGACCTCTACAACACTCCCTGCTCTCTCGCTGGAGCCCCCGCTTCCGGAATTATTCCACGCACCTACCTCTGCCGGCCAGAGTGAGGACCCAGTTACGGTGGTGGTTGCAGTCCAACCACACGAGCAGGGGGTCGAAGATGTCCTCCCCCACATGGACTCTGCTCACCACAGATGCCAGCCTGAGCGGCTAGGGAGCACACTGCGAAGAACTCACCGGACAAGGGCGGTGGAACAGGGAAGAGTCAGGGTGGAACATCAACCGTCTAGAGGCACGAGCAGTCCGGCTAGCCTGCCTGCAATTAGCTCACAGACTGAGGAACAGAGCAGTCAGAGTGATGTCCGACAACACCACCATGGTGGCATACATCAACCGCCAGGGCGGAACCAGAAGCCGACAGGTATCTCTAGAGATAGCCTCGTTGATGACTTGGGCAGAGGCGAATCTTCAGGACATCTCTGCCGTCCACATTGCCGGAAGGGACAACACCACGGCAGACTTCCTCAGCAGAGAGAGCCTAAATCCGGGGGAATGGCAGCTGTCACCCACAGCCTTCCAGATGATTGTGGATCATTGGGGGATTCTGGACATGGACTTACTAGCGGACAAGTCCAATGCTCAAGTACCCAGATACTTCAGCCGCAAGCTAGATCCGTTCGCACACGGGATCGACGCCCTGGTTCAGCCATGGCCTCCAGGAACTCTGCTATACGCTTTTCCGCCGTGGCCTCTGCTGGGCGCCATCATCCACAAGATTCAGAAGCACCAGGGCCTAGTTCTTCTAGTGGCACCAGACTGGCCAAGAAGACCCTGGTACGCGGACATGAGAAGACTACTGGCAGGGGAGCCCCTTCCCCTGCCTCCGTTCAGGGACCTGCTTCGTCAAGGTCCCATCCTTCACGAGGATCCAGCTCAATTCTCGCTTACGGTCTGGCCATTGAGAGGGCTAGACTGAAGAAAAGAGGTTACTCAGAGCCGGTGATAGATACACTCCTCCGAGCTCGTAAGTTTTCCACATCCCTCACCTATGTAAGGATCTGGAGAGTGTTTGAAGCCTGGTGCAACACTCATGGCACCAATCCACATGCGACTACAATCCCTATTGTTCTGGATTTCCTACAGGATGGGCTTCAGAAGGGTCTCTCCCTAAGCTCCATCAAGGTTCAGGTGGCTGCGCTGTCTTGCTATGGTCCCAGGAGGGATGGCAAGACCATTGCCACGCACCCAGATGTTTCTCGCTTCCTGAAAGGAGTCAAGCACATTCGTCAGCCACTGAAGTGGCCAGTGCCTTTGTGGAACCTCAACATAGTTTTGGATTTCCTCGTGGGATCCACCTTCAGACCCCTTCGGGGCCTGTCTCTCCGTTCTCTAACTTTGAAGATGGTGTTTTTGCTGGCATTATGTTCGGCACGCCGCATCTCGGAGCTACAGGCGCTGTCCTGCCGGGATCCCTTCCTTAGGATCACTCCAGAGGCTATCCATCTTCGCACGGTTCCATCCTTCTTGCCGAAAGTAGTCTCACAATTTCACCTCAACCAGACCATATCCTTGCCGACTACGGCAGGTCTGAAGAAATCAGAAGAAGGGCATTTGCTACACCATCTTGACATCGGCAGACTGCTGCCCAGATATCTGGTAATGACAGAAACAGTATGAAAGACTGACCATCTGTTCGTCCTGCACAGCGGGAAGAAACAAGGAGAAGCGGCCTCTCGGCCCACCATCGCCCGCTGGATTAAAGAAGTCATCAGAGCGGCCCACGTAGAGGCCAGGAAGTCACCGCCTCTACAAGTCAAGGCCCATTCTACCAGAGCCCAAGCAGCATCTTGGGCAGAATCTAGGATGCTGTTGCCTGCAGAAATATGTAAAGCGGCGACGTGGTCCTCCCTCCATACCTTCTCCAGATTTTACCGTCTGGATGTTCAGCCCAGCTGCCTGTATACATTGGTTTCACCGATTCAAGGTAAGCCTTATCACTTCTTACATGAGTGCGTCCACTCTACCAGGTGTCGACGCCTTCCGGTTGGGAATGCTGGCGGTCTCCAGCTACTATCAATCGGTCAGGGGAATCCTGTTTTCACTATTTCATTGATCGTCAGTACACATATATCCATAACAGCTTTTGCAAGGAAGATTACTGAAGAGCTTCACTTCCTGTGGGGGTATATGTACCCGTGCTGACATCAGATCCGTCTCCAACTGCTAGCACGAGCACACTATACCCATTTGTTCTGAGTCCATCTGTCTACACTAAGGAAAACGAGATTATCAGGTAAGTAATCTCACCATTGTTGCTGGATTCTGAATTGTGCAGACAGTTTTCTTGGGAAGAACAGGCTACAGGCAACCAAGTCTCCCCCCTCCTTTTTTACATAAATATGCCCTCAGTATCTACGACTTATGCTGTAGTCACTATCTTTATAGAATCATGTTTTAGGCTCCTTGATTACCCAAATACATGCCTTACATCACTGGAAAGCTGCCTGTTTTTCTCCGCATCGTGACTGATGCTAAAGAGTTTAAAAAAAAATAAATCTTAAAAGCATGGCTTTTTAAAGCTGCAAACATGTTGATGGCTTACAGTTTCCAGGCTGGAGAAAATGGAAGGGGTACTCTATATCAAGTCGATGCTTTAATGTTACACTAACGTTGTTTTAAGTCATGCGTTCAATGTTTCATGTATATCATTTGATTATGTGGTTATATTATACACAGCTGCAATCCATGGAGTATGTGGCTAAGAAATTCTTTTAAATAAACTTTCCAATGTTCTGAATTGCTTGCATGCCAAATTTTACTACTAAAACATTTCTATAATGTTACCAGGAAAATATTGTATCTTTAAAGATGGTAATGCATATGAGCTATTTTTGAGAGTTTAAATTAGAGGGTACCCAGGGTACTACATCTACCAAAATGTTTAAAAGTAGTTTATAATTTTCTTTTAGATTCCTGCTTTAAATTTTGTGTTGCAGCTTTAATTTTATTGGACAGCTACTTTGACCAATAAGATTATTCTTTATCTGGGACATAAATTAAAGCTCAGTCAAAAAAAAAATCTTAACTCTTTTTTGTTAAGACACATTTTACTACCCAATTATGTGATCTGTCGTGTCTAATTAAGATGCTCCATTTCTCCATATTATTTCACAAAGTCACTTGTCCAAGGTAAGATGTGGAGGAGCTGCCTAGTGGTTAAGAGTAGTGGTCTGTGAATCAGGGAAGCCAGGATTCAAATCTTGTAATCTTGGGTAAATCACTCTCCGTTGCCTCAGGTACAAACCTAGAGTCTAATGTAACAAGATGCTGTCAGCAGAGCATACAGTTTTATCTTCAGTCGTGTGCATAATTTTTGTATGTAAACTTTATTCCCAATGTAGCAAGGAGTTTTGTTCACAAATGGGAAATCCCATGCAAATAAAGGCATTAGTTGTAAGCATTCTAGGGACAGGGAAATACCTGCTGAATTTAAATGTAACATGCCTTTAGCTCATGGAAATGCATGAGGTAAATTTAAACAAATTAAAAAAAATGTAAATTTAAGGTTACATGGTATCCATTATAGAGGAAAGGGTGAAATGTATGCATCAGAACTTCTCCTGACTCATAGTTCTATGCACTTATAATCTAACTTCTAGATTGTTGCTTCAAGTTGAGGGGAGAAGGAATTGGAAGAATTCTGTTTTTTGCATTTTACTTTTTCCAGAAAACCACATGGAAGTCCTCCCTCCCTGTGTATTGTGAGAGAGCTGTCTAATAAGGCTAAGAGCGAAAGCAGTCATATTGAAATGGAGAACAGCCTAAAAATGATAAAGGAGGCTGGTTTTCTAAGGTGTATCCTCAAACAAAACTACACCTGTGATACAAACAAACAGCTGATTAGCTCAAAATAGCTGTTTTCTGGTCTGTAAGAGACCTTACAGATCATGTAAATTTTAAATCAGCTTTATATGGAAATTTTTTGTCACATCTAAGAAACAATTCCTTTTGGGACTGGTTCTGTTCAGTATCTTTGTCATTGCAGACTGGATAGAAGGTAAAGTTTGTCTATTTGCAGATGATACTAAACAGAGTGGACACGCCTGAAGGAGGAGAGAGAAATAAGTGATTTGAGAAATCGTGAAGAGTGGTCCAAGGTTTGGTAGCTAGGATTAAACACAAAGAAATGCAGTCTCGTGCATCTGGAGTGCGGTAATCCAAAAGAGCTGTATGTGATGGGGGGTGAAAGAACAATGTGCACATACTTTGAGAGGGACATTGGAGTGATAGTGTCTGTCAATCTGAAGGTGGCAAAGCAATGTGACAAGGCAATAGCTAAAATCAGAAGAATGCTGGGCTCCATAGAGAGGAATAACCAATAAGGAAATGGCCCTTGTTTAGAGGTCCTTGGTGAGGCCTCACCTGGAGTATTGTGTTCAGTTCTGGAGACTCTATCTCAAAAAGAACAAAGACAGGATGGAGGTGGTCCAGAGAAGAGTAACCAAAAGGGTGTCGGGGTCTTTATCGGAAGACTTAGGAAAGGCTGAATGATCTGAATATATGTATACCCTGGAAGAGAGGAGGTGAGGGGAGATATGATACAGCCTTCAGATACCTGAAAATATTTTTGATGGATTATCCTTGAACCTTTTCCATTGGAAAGCAAGCAGTAGAACTAGGTGCCACGAAATGAAATTCCAGTGGGGAAGACTCAGAACCATCAGGAAATATTTCTTCAAGGAGAGGGTGGTGGATGCCTGGAATGCTTTTCCGGAAGAGGTGGTGAAGATGAAAACAGTAAGAGAAATCAAAAAGGCATGGGATAAACATTGTGAATCCTTAGACCATCGCAGCAGAAATCCAACAGAACCAGCAGGTGTCAGCCTGGCACATGTTGAGGCTGTTGGGCCATATGGCCACAACCGTCCATGTCACTGCCTTGGCACATTTACACATGCACAGAGCCCAATGGACCCTGAGGTCACAGTAGTACCAGGCCACTCAAAGCCTCCAGGATTGCATCCGAGTCACCCCGTCTATCTGGGACTCATTGTCCTGGTGGTAGGTTCTATCAAATCTGGAACAGGGGATCTCTTTTCAAAGTCTCTCTACCCAAATTGTCCTAACCATGGATGCATCCACCCTGAGGTGGGGGGAGCTCATGTAGATGGGCTCAGCACCCAGAGCCTCAAGTCTGCTCAGGAACGCTCTTGTCAAATCAGCTTCGTGGAACTTTGGGCGATTAGGTACACACTATGGGCTTTCAGAGAATGACTGTCCAACAAAGTTGTCCTGATTTAAACAGGTAGCCGTATGGTATGTCAACAAGCAGGGAGGCACGGGATCATACCTACTGTGTCGGGAAGCAGTGTCCAGATCTGGTCATGGACCCTGTCCCATGGGATGCTGCTCAGGTCCATGTACCTGGCTGGTACAGAGAACGTAGTACCAGACAGACTGACTCAAATATTCAGACCCCCACGAGTTGTCCCTGGACCATGGGGTAGCAAATTGGATATTATGCCTCTGGGGGAGCCCAGACAGATCTGTTCATGTCCCCCTGCAACAGGAAGGTGCTTTAGTTCTGCTCCGTGAAGAGATCAGATGGCAAACCAGCCTTGGATGCCCTTGCCCGTCATTGCGGCAATGGTCTTTTGTATGCATATCTTCCAATTCCCTTAGTGACGAAGACACTTTTGAAGCTTCGCGAGGACAGGGGGACTATGATCTTCATAGCCCCTCATTGACTGAGACTGGTCTGGTTTCCACTCCATCGGGAGTTGTCCATCCGGAGACCGCTAAGTCTGGGGACTTCCACAGATCTCATCAAGTAAGATCAAGGCAGGCTGTGGCATCCCAACCTCCAGGTCTTGTCGCTCACAGCCTGGATGTTGAGAGGTTAATCCTTCAACCACTTCATCTTTCAGAGGATGTGTCTTGGGGCCTGGCTGCATCCAGAAAGCCTTCTGCTAGAAGGTCCTATGGACTGAAGTGGAGGAGGTTTTCCATGTGGTGTGAGTAGAAGGCCCTAGATTCGATCTCCTGCCTCATACAAAAACACCTTGATTGCCTTCTTCAACTATCGGAAGCTGGCTTAAAGACCAATTCAGTTAGTTCATCTCAGTGCAGTTGGGGCATGCCATCAAGGTGTAGATGGTACGCCCTTCTCTGTACAGCCCATAGTTGTACGTTTTTATGCTTGGACTGCTTCAATTGATCTGAAGTACCTGACCTGGAAGGTCATATTTTTTGTGGTGGTTACTTCAGCGTGCAGGGTCAGCAAGCTCCAGGCCTTAGTGACTTATCCATCTTATATTAAGTTTTATTTGACAGAGTAGTCTTATGTACACACTCTAAATTCCTACCTAAGGTGGTGATGGACTTCCGTCTTAACCAGTCAATCATCCTACCAATATTCTTTCCCAGGCCCCATTCGCATCAAGGCAAACTAGTACTGCAGACTTTGTACTGCAAGTGAGCCATAACCTTCTATCTGGAGCAGACAGAAACCCATAGACAATCCACCCAATATTTTATTTCTTTTGACAAGAATAGGATGAGCGTTGCCATTGCCAAATAGATACTATCCAATTGGCTAGCAGATTGCATCTCTTTCTATTATGGCCAGAGAGGACTGCTTCTTGGAGGTCATATCAAGGCTCATTCTGTCAGAGCTATAGCAGTGTCAGTGGCCCAATTGCGAGCAGTTCCCATGGAGGAGATCTGCAAGGCTGCGACATGGAGTTCCCTCCACACATTCACATCTTATTACTGTCTGGATCAGGATGGCTGACACGACAGTAGGTTTGGCCATTCTGTCCTTTGGAATCTATTTGAGGTCTAGAAACAAACTTTTCCTGCCTAGCGCCCGTTGTTTATGTTCAGGCTGCCTCCCCTGCTGTTACCAACAGCACTGGTGTTGTGCTCGTTGGCACCTGGTTAGGTGCCTGATGGTCTCATTTTTGTGTTGGAGGGCAGCCTATAGCTAGGTATTCACCCATGTGTGAGGACTACATACTGCTTGTCCTCTAAGAAAGCAGATATGCTTACCTGTAACAGGTGTTCTCCAAGGACTGCAGGATGTAAGTCCTCATGAAACTCACTTGCCACCCCACAGAGTTGGGGTTTCTCCTATTTTTATTTTAAAAGCAATTCTGTTACAAGACCAGAGAGGAACCCCATGTGAACGTGTGGTTTAGGGCATGCTGGCCATGTTTAGTGTGCTAGTCAAAGTTTAGAAACTTTGACATAAGTTTTCTGCATCGGGGCTCCACCTGATGTCATCCATGTGTGAGGACTAATATCCTGCTGTCCTCTGAGAATTCCTGTTACAGGTAAGCAACTCTGCTTTACATTGTTCAGCACAAGTGCATATTTTTGTTAGACATGCAAACCAAATAGATAAGATTATGGCAAACAATGAATTTTAGATATTTCATTGTAAGATTTGCTGATTCCACAGTACAAAGTGATAATGGATTTGAAGTGTTCATGCCTACTGTTAGTAAAGATGACAGAGTTAGTGCACAGCAGTTTTTCTCCTGCTGGCAGATTCATTTCCTGGTCTTATGGACATAATAGCCAATTTACTTTCACTAAAAGGTACAACATTGATGTTTTAGAATTGTTGCAAAGATCTTTACTTTTTTCCTTTTCATACTATTCAGAGGTGGCAAACAGTCCTTGAGGGCTGCAAGCAAACAGTTATCCTTTTATACTGGATTTATGGTATGCAGGTAGGTTGAGAGTCACACTGAATCGGCATTCTGAGAGTTCTGTTGACATCTGCATAAAACTCGATCCTTGACTGTAAATTGAGTGTGTTGTAAATATTAAGGAAAAAACTGTCTTGTCTTGTGTTTTTGGTGTGGTATGTCGACTGAGAACTCTAACTTGGCCAAAGAGAAAACCCACCTTCTATCTCCTAAAATGGTAGCTGAATGTGGAAATGTTGCAGGACCTGAAGGAAGTACTTGAAAAAGAAATCTCTAAAATGTCTTTGTAGTGTTGGCAGACAGCTTAACTAAACTGCAATTGGTAGAGGAGATGTGAGAGAGCTTAGATAAACATACCTCTCGGTTCTCTGATTTGGAAGGTTGGATATTCACACAGGAAATAGTGATGGACAACATCAACTTATATTTAGCAGCCTTAAAGAAGGAGAAAGATGATTTGATTGAGTGGATTGAGGATCAGGAAAATTTGTGGCAGATGAAATAATCATCTGTAGGGATCTCGTGAGACAGTGAAAGAACCAGATTGCCCTCAGCTGCCCAAGACTCTTGGCCTCTCTTTAGATATAGAGCCAATGCTCATGAAGCATGTACATGGTTAGGCTGTGGTAATGCCAAAGCCTGTGATAGCTTGCTTTCTGAATTATACCACAAGGTCAGAATTGGGATGGCATTTAAGAAACAGGGGAGTTTGGCATATTACAAACAAAGCTCTTGCGTCAGTCTTCTCAGAATTGTTCTGAAAGGGCATCAGATTTTCCCTTCTGTTTTCTGCTCCTTTGGGGGTCATCAAGAAAGGGAGAGCAGTCATATTGCAGTCCTCAGAACAAATTGAGAAGTTTATGGCATCGATAAGGGAGTGTAAATGTATAGGTGGCTAGCGAAATCACCAGTTCAGTAGACATAGACAGAATGGTTTGGCAGAGACTTCAAAGTCCAATTTATAGGCTGGTTCATGAATTGTGTTTTTAATTAATCCATCAAGATATCAAATTCAAATTTGCAATCGAAGTTCATGGTCCCCTAATATAGACTTTCATTAATTGTGTTGGGAGGGATCAATAAGAATGGTATAGGGCTTCCATGAACAAAATTTGATAAAGGAATAACACTGGATATAAAACAAGGCTGTTGTCTAGAAAAATCCCAGATCAGACAACTCTCAGCCGGGGTTATGGAGAAACTAACTTTTGTTTTTCTTTCTTCAACTGCCTTATTTTTGGCGCATTGGATTTTTTTTTTTTTTTTTTTTTTTGTGATGGATTAATTTTTGGATTTTATCTATGGCTCATAGGTAGATAATTAACTTTTTCCTCTCTTTTTTTTTTCTTCTTCATGCCAAACCGGATAGGATGATAAAAACTCCTTCTTGGGACATTTATTTAATTTTTAAATCATTGTGAAACATGTCCTTGGCATCTAGGTCATTCTTCCATATGCTTGCGTCAGATTATATATTAAGAAAGACGGAAAAATATTTTAGTATGAGACGAGCTGTGGTATTTATTTTATAACTTTTATTTGGTTACAAAGCTCGAATTTGACTGAATTGTAGCCGCCTTGGATATTTTTGCTATGAATAATTCATATGGGGGTTTTTTTTTCACTTTTTGGCTCTTCACATAAGACTATGAAAACAAATAAGTGCTGGGTATGGCAGGGACATTTGGAATATTTTGTATTTGTTAATTTGGTATGTCAGTATAGTTGACGTTAAAATTGCCTCATTAAATATAGATGGTACTCACTTTCCTATTAAAAGGAAAAAGGGCTTATCTGCATTCAGAAATATGAAAGTACATGTAGACTCGTGTTTCTTTAAAAAAAAAAAAAAAATGTAATAGATGCAGCACATCTAAAATTGAAACAAGATTGGGTATGTTTTTCTCTTTATTTTCCAGTAGACAGAGAGGAATCATTTTGTTCCATAAAGATTTGCCCATTATGTTAGATAAAATTGTGAAAATTCAAGAAGGTAGAATTAGCGTGAGTGGGATCTTATACAGTCGGAAATATGGATTTTGTAATGTATATTCTCGTGCATTCTTTTCTCGCTTAGAAACATTAAGTCCTTTTCTAAAGATTCTAAACCTCTTAGATTAACAGTGAATACTGGTCTCCAGTTTCTTATGAAAGAATTACAGGTGTTAGATGTGTGGTGCATTGTGCATCCTGAGGAATTGGATTTCACTTTTTTCTCCAACCCTTATAATAGTTGTTCTTGTATAGATTATTTGTTGCCTTTTTCATCTTTGTTTAATAGTATCATTAGGGCAGATGTTGCCACCTTCCTTCTTTCAGAGCATGTAGTGGTATTTCTGCAGTTGTGTGTTAATGAGCCTTAAAGTAAAGCTAAAGCTTTCAAATGGCATCTTCAAGCAGCTTTGATTCATGATCAGCGATTTAAGGACTATCTTTCTGAGAACAGAATGCTTATTTTAGAGTTCAATGATCTTAACGATGTCGGCTGATATACTGTGTGCTGCTGGTATAGCAGTTATAAGGGGAGAGATCATAGCAACGCAAGGTAGTGAAATACTGAAACTGCATACACAAGTAAGCTGAAGAAACAGCATGTTCAGGATATGTCCCCAGAAAGTGCATTTAAAATTGGATGATCTTAAGAGGAATTTAAATCAACTAGTATACTTGAACTGTAAGAGCTTTTTAGAACTTTAGAAACCAGATGTTTAGATATGGTAATAAAGCTGGTAGGTTATTGGCGATATGTTATTACACTTAAAGATCAACATAATAAGATCAAACGAATACATTTGGAGGTAACTGATATTTTTTGAAATGCTGCTATTGTCTTTACCCTGCCTCTGGATATTCTGTAGAACAATGAGTGTCTTTTATGATCTCTCTTACCCACTTATTGGCGCAACAAAAAGATTTGCATCCACCTCTAATTATATTGGAATTGGATATTTATTTAAAAATTATTTTAGATCTCCCACTTCAGTGATCACTGTGGTTTACAATCTAGCCAAGTGAGGATGATATAGTGCTAAAAGTTCTCGGATCCTTGTAGAAGGTGTGTGAATCTATCAGTTAATGAAGATAATTTTCAAGCATTTCCACCTTTTATTCGCAAAGTACTGGAAAAAGTTTGGTCCTTCGACACTGACCATGTTTCGCCATAAGGGCTGCTTCAGGAGGGACAGAAGCCCAGAAACTTAGCTGCCAATAAATGAGAATAAAACAGAGCAATTAAAGCAAGAAACAAGGATCCATGACAAAGGGCAACAACGAAACACTTGCAATTTATCTTAATACACATCATTAGAAGAGGTTACCCATTCCAAACCTGAAGATATATGCATGTAAATACATAAGGAGAGAATTATTTAGCAATTTATACTAAGGCTGTAAAACATGTTTCACAAATCAGATTTTTGATCTATGGATTTCTTTCCAAAGACTTAGAAGTCTTTTTTTAGGTTTTCTTCACTCTGGTTTGCTCTTTGAATGCTTACCTCCCCTTCACATGTTGCAGGCTTGATTTAAAAGTAAAGTCTAGCAGTTGCATGTTTACAACTTAGCAACACTTAGCTTTTTTTTTTTTAAGTAAATTGTCTTAATAACCTTAATTACATAAAGGAATTTCAAGATGTTTGGCATTAACTTTTACCTTTTTTCTAAGTTAAATCCTTATAGGGAATACCACCCTACATATTATATTGTAAAAGTGTAAGTGTATACAGTTGTGCTCATAAGTGTACATACCCCTGGCAGAATTTTTAAGATGTGTAGTATTTTAAGAAAATGAGTGATCAGACAAAACACATCTCTTTTAATGTTTCAAATTAACTAGTATGCCAGGTTGTTGTGGCCTGGTTTGGCCTCTGTTTGAATCAGGATGCTGGGCTTGATGGACCCTTTGTCTGATCCAGCATGGGAAGTTCTTATGTTCTTCTGCATCACAGAATAGCACAATCATTAAACCATAGCAATAAAGGAAACAATAAAATGGGCCTATTCAAAAGTTTGCATATCCTTGAATGTTTGGGCACCCACAGGTTGAGATGGTACTGAAAGGTAGGTAGCCACACCTGTGCCTTGTTTGATTGTGCATAAACAGTCGATGAGTTTCTTAGCACTTCATCCAGGACTGCACTGACTTTAGTTCCTGAAGCATGGGGAAAGCAAAAGACCTGTCAAAGGATCTGCGAACAAAAGTAGTTCTTTATAAATCAGGGAAAGGATATAAAAAGGTATCCACAGATTTGAAAATGCCAGTCAGTACTGTTCAAACTCTGATCAAGAAGTAGAAAATTATGGGTTCTGTTAATTCCAAGCCACGGTCAGGTAAACCTAGAAGGATTTCAGACACAACTGCCAGGAAACTTTGTCAGGATGCAAAGAAAAACCTGCAAGCAACTTCTACTGAAATACAGGCTTCTCTGAAACAAAGTGGTGTGGGTGTTTCAGCATACACATTAAGGAGATACTTGAACAAAAATGGGCTGCATGGTAGAGTTAAAAAAAAAAAAAAAAAGCCGTAGTTATACTGCCACAAAACAGCTCACTCACAATTCGCCAAACAGCACCTAGAGAAGCCTTAAAGCTTCTAGAATAAAATAATTTGGAGTGATGGGACCAAAATTCATAAACACTATCAGGCTGATCAAATACAGTGTGCTCAACCCAAGTGCACTGTAACTTGTGGTTGGTTGCAGGTTTTGGATGCATGTCCACAACCCCTTATTCTATAAGTGATTAGTGCATCCCCCCGCGAAACTAATAGTGCTTGTCACATTCAAATGCATGTTGAGGCTATTAGCTATTCTCCCCGATCCAAAAATTAATGTGCACCTGACCCGCAGATTTTTACGCTCAGAAATTAACGTCTGCCCAGAGCAGGCGTTAATTTCTGAGCTGCCCAAAAAAGTGTACAGAAAAGCTTTTCTGTACTTCGTCCAACTTAATATCGTGGCGATATTAAGTTGGAGGAACAAAAAGAGAATGTAAAAGAAAAATTAAAAAAAAATTGTGCTGGTGGTCAGGTTAGGAAAAGGGAAGCTCGTAAAATTGAGCATCCATTTTCCTAACCCGCCGACCTCTCCTGGGCGCCCGCTGCCGAGGAGACGCTAAGGGCGCACATTTGTCCTTAGCGCCCCCTTGGTAGCATGACCCCTCATTTAAATATTCGATCGCACACAAAGGTGGGCGGGTGCTAAGAAAACGGACGTTCAACACTGTGCGCCTGTTTTCTGCACTGCTTTATTGGATCGGCTTGTATGTTTGCAGAGGAGTCGTTAAGGTCTGCGAAGAGAAGCACATCATCCCTACCGTGAAGCATGAAGGGGGTCTCTGCTTTTTTGAGGAGGTGTGAGCTACTGTGGCACAGGGAATTTAGTCAAAATTGATGGCAGGATGAATGCAGAAAATATTGGAGGAGAATTTGCATTCATCAGCCAGGAAGCTGCTCATAGAGTGCGCTTTGACTTTCCAACATGACAATGATATGAAACATAAGGCCAAGTCTATCCTTGAGTGGCTGTAGCAGAAGAAAGAGAAGGTTCTGGAGTGGCCATCACAGTCTCCTGACCTAAACATCATTGAGCCACTTTGGGGAGAACTCAAATATGCAGTTCAGGCTAGAAAACCAAAGAATTTACAGGGTCTGGAGGCTTCTTGCCAAGAGAAATCAGCAGTTTTACCATATGAGAAAAGGGCTTCATTCACAACGATCACAAAAGACTGCAAGCCGTCATTAATGCAAAAGGGGGTAATACATGATATTAAAACCGAAGGGTATGAAAACTTTTGAACAGAACCATTTTATTTCCTTTATTGCTATGGTTTGTTTAATGATTGTGCTATTCTGCATTATGAACTGTTCACAACTACCATGAAATGCATTTCAGATTGGTTTAAATACAGGGCTTTTAGGTTTTAGGCTTCATTTTTTGGCAAACGTCTTTGTGCTGAAGGAAAGTTCTTTTTTGTTGGCTTTCTGCTGCTCTTTGTAGCTGTGTCAATATAGCTGTTTTGAGAGATTTTGGATAAAAATTCTAAATCTCAAATTTCTGGATCTCTAGTTTCATCGTTGTCCGAATCAGGAATTCAGCCCTTCGTTTAAAGCCAGTCCTCTGCTATAATTGTTGTCCTGCTAAAGCTACTGGCAGCAGCTGAAAGTCTGTGCTGCCAACAGCACAAGGCACTAGTCTCGGGCATCAATGTTTGCTAAAAGTGATAAAACCTTGTATTAGAGAGTTAAGTGAGCACTATTCATAACTGTCAATGTAAACAGTAGGAAGTTAGGGCGCAGCCTGACAAATTCAATTTCTGTGTTTAGTTGTATGTTCGTACTAAAACTCTTAATGTAGGTTTATGTTGCTGTGATAGTTTTGTTAAATACGTCTTATGCAAATGAACTGAAGACCAGGCATTGAAAAACTGGTACGGAATTAGATTTCAAATGTTCTGATCCTCAAGGAGCCAAAGAAATGCAAACAAATGTACTGTAGTTTGATTATTCATTTAAAAAATGTTCTTAAACATTCTGGAAGCATCATACACTGGCTTCCTTCTACCTTCATTAGATTTTCAGCATTGTAACTGTACAGCATTTTTCTGATTTACTGTATCATGAATAATTAAATCCTAAACTAAACTCAGGAAAAGAGGAGCCCTTGATGTGCGTGGTAGTTCCAGTATTGTTTGGTTTCCTTAGGCAGAGGTGTCTTGGAGGAAGCAGCATTAACAGTGCAACTTTGTACGGTATACTAACCAACATGCTCGAGTTAATGATAGCTCAAACATGTACAGTTTGTCTGTAATTAAGATTCACACCTTTTATTCCAAGCCAGCATAATGTAAAAGTATTTTTGGATATGAGAGAGCAAAAATAAGATCAACAGAAGGGGAGGAGTTGGTAGGTGCAGAAAAAGGGTAACAGAATTTGAAAGCATGGGATAAGCATAGAGAATTATTAGTTGGAGAATAGTAAAGGGAAAGCAGGAGATAAACTGCAGATTTTGGCATTGTAACAGGTAGTAAAGGCTAGATGGGCCTTATGGTACTTATCTGCCATTAGATTCTGTTTCTGTGAATATCTGAAGAATATTTGCAAAGTTTTAACTGATTCTGATCCAGATGTTTGCTTTGATTTGTCAACTTAGGAAAGAGTCTAGTTTAATAATTTGCTATACTGCCTTTCTAAAAATAAATCAAAGCAGTGTACAACACAAACATTCACAATAAAACATAGAAATAGAATATAAATCTGCACAAAATAAATGAGACAGTAAATATAATTTGTCATAATTGACAGGAGCTTTGTAGAATTTCATGTGTCTTTGGAATGCCACAAACAGTTTCATCGTTGTCAGAATCAGGAATTCAGCCCTTCATTTAAAGCCAGTCCTCTGCTATAATTGTTGTCCTGCTAAAGCTACTGGCAGCAGCTGAAAGTCTGTGCTGCCAACAGCACAAGGCACTAGTCTCAGGTTTAAATTCAAAAGCATAAACATCTTTCAACTGAGCTTTCTGTCTATCTAGATATCTAACGTGCTTGATGCCGGAAGTTGTCTGTTACTGGCTAGAGGGTGTGCACATGGGCACCCGGTGGCCACCAGAAAAACTCGACCACTGCTGCAGCTTCTGAGGCAGCAAGCTGGTGGGTGTACGTGCGCGCCCCACTAGCCAATTTCATTAAAAAAAAAAAAGAGACCTGGTTCTGGGCTCTACCTCCGCAGACCACGCCACAGCTGGCCTTCAGGAGTCTCCCCAATCAGTTCCTCCATCCCATCCCTTACCCCATCAGAGGTCTGGGTCTTTCAGTGGCAGGAGCAATCCCCAGTTGTTTCCTGCCTTGCTGTTCTGGAAGTTCAAAATGGCTGCCAGTCAGCCCAGGGCCAGCATCTGTATGGTGTGTGGCTGCCATACAACATAATGTTGCTGGCCTCTGGTTGACAGGACCTGTGATGGGGAAAGGTATGGGGGATACTCAGAATTGGGACTTTTTAAAGAAATTCAGGGTTGGTGGCTGGTGGAGTGCAGGGACCCAGAACTCCTGCTGGAGTTACAATGGGGTAAGAACTGCGGGGGGGGGGGAGGGTCTTTGTGTCCCATGATCCATGGTTTAAGTAGGTTTGGTTTAGGGAGGACTTTTATTTAGTTTAGATGTCTCAGGGGTTTGCATTTTTTGTTCATTTCACTGTGAATAATGGGAGGAGGGTCAGTTCATTGGGGTCCAGCTGGGAAAGGTGGGGGGAGGGAGAGCAGGTTCTGCTAGGATCGATCTGGAGAAGGGGTTTGGACAGAATTTGTGGGTATTGAGCCAGGAAGGATGGGGCAGAATGTGCTGAGGCTGGATTGGTGAGGGGGATCAGAATTATTGATGGTGGGGGGTGGGTTCAGCCTCTGAGAAGAAGGAAAAGAATCCTGGGTTGGGGCTGGAGCGGTGGATCAGAGAGTGCTGAGCTGCTGAAAGACCTAGGGGTGCACCTGGGGAGGGGAATTGGTGTGTGCAGGGGGGAATCAGCTGAAGCAAAAGGAAAGAAGGTGTGGGGAGGGAGTGCTGGGTTTGGTCTGTAGAGAGGGACAGTGAATAAGGGGCCTCAAGGCATTTTCAAGGGTGTTATCTAGTGTAACTATTATACTTTACTGGAAGAAACTATAATAATTCTTTTCTCTGGTTCTTTTGCCAAAGCACTTCCTCAGTCACAGCAAATGGTATCTTGTACACAGTCACTCATCTTTATAGAGCAAATATGTTCCTAGATGGTCTGGCACATTTAAACCTTTAGATATAATTTGATACACATACAGTAAATTTTAAACACAGACCGTGCTGACAGATGAGGACCACGTGGTCCACCCAATGTGCTCATTTTATTCCTGCCTACTGTGTTCTTGCAGGTCTTAATTGATCTGTGGTCTCCTTCCTTCTGCCATTGAGGGCCCTCTTGTATCTGTCCCATGCTGACATAACTGCAGGAAATTTTTCCAGTTATTACATTATGAATTATTAAATCATCCTGATCTGTGGTCTTTTCTCCTAGGACAAGCAGGATAGTAGTCTCCAAACATGGGAGTGACATCATCAGATGGAGCCCGGCACGGAAAACTGTCAGTTTCCAGAAACTTTGGTTGGCACACTGAGCATGCCACTATCCCTGCTTCCATGTGGGGTCTCTCTTCAGTCCTTTCATTTCTGCGGAGGTGGAGCTTGTGCTTTTTTGAGGAAAAGTAATCCTTTTCTTGCAAAAACCTTTTTTCTTTTTCACCTTTTTTCCTGCTCTGGGTCTCTCTCTGTCCCCTCGGTTCTTTGTAGTCGAGGAGCAGTTGTTTCTCCCTCCTTCATATCCGCTGGTCGCCATGCCTTGTGGCGGCCTCTGGCTTCCGCCAATGCCCCTAGTGCCCCCTGACTATGACCCTAACAGATCCACACGAAGTATGCATCCTCTGCCTGGGGATGTTGCACAATGTCCTCTGCTGCGAACTATGCGCTCAGATGACCCCGAAGGGCTGGCAGGCCAGACTGGATAAAATGGAGAAGGTCTTCAGCTTGAGTAAGTTCGACCCTTTGCTGGCGTTGGCGCCCTTGACGCCTTGGGACCGAGAGGAACAGATTACCATCAATCCCCCAGTTACCACCCTTCCCTTGAAGCTTTTGGAGCAGGGGGGCTCCGGAGATCGGCCGGTCTTGGTGTCCTCTAAGTCCTGGACATCAGAGTCATCCTCATGGTCATTGACACCGGGGAAAGACTAGGCTGAGCACCACGGGAGATCTCGCAAACATTGGCACCAGTCTGTTTGAGCATGGGTCCGGGCCGGTGAGGACCATGGCGCTTGTCGCCCTGCTGCTCAAGCAGCCTGGACAGGAGGAGACCCCATCCTCCCTTGAGGTCTGGGGCCATCCACACTGATTCTGGTGCTGGACATTGACCCTCCTTGGGGAGGACTCGAGCAGGTCCACCTCTCCCCTCTCAGCCTCTGCTGTCGTCCGAGGTTTTCCAGGAGGAGTTGAAACGTTGGGTGTGCCTGGCTGTGGAATGCGCTTTGCGGGAGTTGGTGGCCCCGCCACCGATACCAGTGCATTCCCCGATTCTGGTGCCTTCGCCGATGCCCTCGAGGTCAGCTCTTGCACCAATACCTCCGCCGATGCCGACTGCGGTGACTGGGCTGGAACAGTTGTTGGACCGCCTCCATGTCCTTCTCTGTGTCTTCCCAACCCAGATGATGCTGGTGCCTTGCGATCCCTCAGTGCTTCATAGGGCCCCAAAGCGCAAAGCATCTGAATTGGTGCTCATTGGGGAATCTTGGGGAGAAGAAGGACCATCGTACCATCTGCATTTAGAGGTCGCTTGGCACCCCCAGGGCCAGGGCACAACCCCTCTGGGTCTCTTGGTTCCCCCGAGCCTTCCGGTGCCTACTCCTAAGGCCATACCTGGGGCTCCGTGCCCCCCCCCCCTTTTGGGTGGTCTCAAGGAGCCCGAAGGACCATATGACCCTTGCGGCCAGGATACCACTGATGCCTCATTGGTGGATTCTAATGACCTTCCTTCAGATCCTTCCCCTTCGGAGGAGTGGCAACATTCCTCTCCGGAAGATTTAACCTTCGCTGGGTTTGTCCATGTGATGGCCGAAGCTTTCCCCTTCCAGCTTATGACGGAAGAGGATGCCCACCATAAAATGCTTGAGATCTTCCAATTCGTTTATGCCCTGAAGGAGGTTGTAGCGGTGTAGCGGTGCCGGTGCATGAAATCTTCCGGGATCTGCTTCTCTGGCTATGGGAACACCACCTCTCTGTTGCCCCGGTTAACCAGAAGGCCGATGGGGTGTACCTAGTACAGCAGACTGTAGACTTTGAAAAGCAACAGCCTTCACACTAGTCTGTGGTGGTTGAGTCGGCGCTCAAGAAGGTGAAGTGGTCTAAAACCCGTGCGTGAGCTCCCCCGGGTAAGACAACTGGGCATGGGACGCCATGGGATGGCAGGTGTTTCAAGGATCCTTGCTCATAGCTTGGATCGCCTCCTATCTATTGTACATGACCCAGTACACATGTGACCTCTGGAAACGAGTCCAGGAGGTGGCAGCAGCCCCAGGAGACCCTCATGCCCTCGTCCAACAGGGCATCGAATTTGGTAAGCACGAAGCGGGTGCTGCCTATGATGTCTTTGAAATGGCAGGGCGTGTAGCCGCAGCAGGTGTATCTGCCCATTGTTTGGCCTGGCTTCAGGCCTGGGACCTCCGCTCTGAGGTCCAGGACTGGCTAGCAGACTTGCCTTGCACCGGGGATAACCTTTTTGGTGACAAGGTCAAGGAGGCCATGGCTCAATTAAAGGATCATCATGAGATCCACCAGGGCCTCCAGGTCTGCATCCGGGTGTCTCCACCGCTCCGGACCTCCCTATCTTGGTGGATGTCTCCTTTTAACGTAGAGTGTGGTATTCTCTTTCAGGCATCCTTGCCTTAAGTTATGCTGACCATGGAAGCATCCCAGCTGGGGTGGGGAGCTTACGTCGATGGCATCTGAACCCATGGTCTCTGGACTATGCAGGAGTTGCAGTGCCTGATCAACCTCTTGGAATTGAGGGCGTTCCGGTACACCCTATGGGCCTTCCGGGATCGCTTGGCCACCAAGGTCATTCTTATTTGGATGGACAACCAATTGGCCATGTGGTATATCAACAAGCAGGGAGGTACCAGGTCCTTCCTCCTGTGTCGGGAGGCAGTGCAAATCTGGAGCTGGGCACTGGCACAGTGGGTGCTTCTCTGAGCAGTGTACTTGGCAGGCACACAGAACATCCTGGTGAACCGCCTGAGCTGCCCCTTCCAGCCTCACGAGTGGTCTGTAAACAGAGGAGGTAGCGGATCAACTCTTCTATCTCTGGGGGACCCTGGATGTGGATCTGTTCGCCTCCCCCAACAATGCGAAGGTGTCCCAGTACTGCTCTCTGACCAGATCAGACGACGTACCACCCATGGACGCATTCGTGATCCATTGGGGGAAGGGGCCTCCTGTATGCTATCCACCTCTTCCATTGGTGTTGAATCTCCTGAAACTTCGCCAAGACAGAGGATCCATTATCCTCATCGCCCTGCACTGGCCACGACAGGTATGGTTCCCACTTCTGTGGCAACAGGCCAGGCGGAACCCACTCCCTCTGGGGATGGCTCTGGACCTCCTTTCCCAGGACCAGGGCAGACTGTGCCATCCCAATCTCCGTGCCCTGTCCCTCACGGCATAGATGTTGAAAGGATCCTGTAACCCCTGGATCTATCGGAGGACATGACCAGGGACCTGGTGGCTTTCAGGAAGCCATCCACTCGGAAGTCCTATGTGCTGAAGTGGAAGAGGTTCACCATATGGTGCGAGCAGAAGGGTCTCGATCCCTTCTCTTGCCCTCTCCGACACCTCCTCAACTACCTTCTACACTAACTCTGGGTGCACTTCAGTGCCATAGGTGCGTACCACCAAGAAGTAGATGGTTTGCCCATCTCGATGCAACCTATTGTGGGGCGGTTCATGCGAGGGCTTCTTCAGTTGAGGCCTCCTGCAGTCTCATGGGACCTGAACGTGGTGCTAGCCCAGCTGATGAAACTACTATTTGAGCCGTTACGTTCGTGCACTCTCAAGCATTTGACGTGGAAGGTAGTCTTTCTAATAGCAATCACATCAGCGCGCAGGGTTAGTGAGTTGCATATCCTAGTGACTTATCCACCCTATACTAGGTCTTATCATGACAGGATGGTTCTGCGCATGCACCCCTCATTTTTGCCAAAGGTGGTTACAGATTTCCATCTTAACCAATCTGTTGTGCTGCCTACGTTCTTGCCCCGGCCTCATGCCAGCCCGGGGGAGAAGGTGTTACAAATGCTGGATTGCAAGAGGGCCCTGGCCTTCTGTCTCGACTGTACGGCGGGCCACAGGCTGTCCACCCAGCTTTTTATATTGTTTGACGCCAGTCAACTGGGTAGGGCTGTTACCAAGCAGACTTTCTACCCGGATAACAGACTATTTCTTTCTGCTATGACCAGGCGGGCCTGCACCCAGAGTGTCCTGCTACGGCACATTCCGTTAGGGCCATGGCGACCTCTGTAGCTTACCTCTGTGCAGTCCTGATAGGAGAGATTTGCACAGCTGCAGTGTGGCATCCCCTTCACACTTTTGCTGCACATTGTTTGGACAGGGATGGCCGACGAGATAGCAGATTCGGCTAGTCTGTCCTGTGCAATCTTTTTCAGCTGTGAACCCAACTCTTCCACCGGAGGCCTCTGGTTTTTTGTTCAGGCTGTCCCTGAGGTCACCACCAGCACCTTTGTTGTGCCTGTTGGCACCTGTTAGGTGTCTGTCTGGTTCCATTGAGTCGGATCCTGCCTGTAGCTAGGGATTCACCCATGTGTGAGGACTTCCATCCTGCTTGTCCTAAAAGAAAGCGCAATTGCTTACCTGTAGCAGGTGTTCTCCTAGGACAGCAGGATGTTAGTCCTCATGAATCCCTCCCGCCACCCCACAGAGTTTTGTTGTTCTGGTTGTTTTGATTTTATTGTATCTACTTACATGATTGAAGAGAGACCCCACGTGGACGCAGGGATAGTGGCATGCTGGGTATGCTCAGTGTGATAGCCAAAGTTTCTGGAAACTTTGACAGAAGTTTTCCATGCCAGGCTCCATCTGATGATGTCACCCCCATGTGTGAGGGCTAACATCCTGCTGTCCTTGGAGAACACCTGTTACAGGTAAGCAACTGCGCATTCCCTCTTTCAGCTGCCACCAAGTCCCATACATGCTTGAATTTGGTCGTCTTTTTGCTTCAACTACCTCTGCTGGATATCTGTTTTAGGTGTCCACCATCCCCCTCATTGGGCAAAGTACTGCCCAATAATAAAGTTAGAAAGACCCATACTCCCCTGACTTTAAGCAATCACAAAGTCAAAAGATTTGTACAATGTCTGTTATTCCAAATAAAACTAGAAAAAACACTATTCAGTTCTTTAAACATGTTTGAAGAGACCAACATTGGTAAATGTTGAAACAGGTAAATGAACCTAGGGAGTACAATCATTTTTAATACATCCTATCAGATCATGATAAATACAGATTTCTCCATTCGCTCCAATTTTTTAAATTTGTGGTATAATACATAGTAATGAATGGCAGAAATAGCCCAAATGATCCATCCAGTCTGCCCAGCAAGTTTCATATGGTAGTAACTGCCGCTCCGTGCTGGTTAACCCCAAGCCTTATGTTAATTGTAGTAATATTTGCAATTAGACAATGAGGCTTGAATGTGCTTTTCTTTTGGTTTTGACCATAGAAGCAGTCCTATGCTTTTTTCTATGATGTCTGCATATCGGTATCCCGGACTGTAAAAGTCAGGTCCTACAAATGGCCGTCGTCTGAGTCCAATTCCTCTTTCCCCTTGTTGAAGCGGAGAGCGATGGCTATTTATTTATTTATGCTTTTTTTTATACTGACATTCATGAAGAATATCATATCAGTTTACAAGGAACAGTGTGATATAACATTAACCTTAATATAAACAAAGTTGCAAAAAGTTACAATAAAACAAGGGAAATGGGCTAAGGAGGGAGGAGAAGCTAGAAGTTGAAAGAGTAACTCAGTAATAGTGCAATAACAATGTCTGAAAAGGTGTGTATTGAGTTGGAGGCCTCAATAAGTGTGACATATTTGAGACATGTGACGTGACATATTTTTTGAGACATGTGACGTGACATATTTTTTGAGACATGTGACCGTGACATTTTTTGAGACATGTGACCGTGACATAGCTGTTGCTGGTCTGGTTATGGGAAGGCTTGTAGAAACAGCCAGGTCTTAAGCTTTTTTCTGAAAGTCAGCAAACAAGGTTCTTGTCTGAGATCCGGGGGGATGGAATTCCATATGGTTGGCCCCGCTGTCGAGAAGGCCCGTTCTCTAGTGGTTGTTAGATGAGTTGATTTGGTGGAGGAGGCATGTAGGGATTTATTTATTTATTTATTTTAAGTTTTTCTATACCGGCATTTGCGATAAATATCACATCATGTCGGTTTACAATTAACAAGTGGATAGGGAACAAGAGGCAAAAAATAACATTGCCTCTTGTGTATCAGGGAAGTGTACAAAGGGATCCTTTGTACACTTCCCTGATAGGTCTAGATGATGTATGGAGTCTGAGTGGGAGTTGTAGGTCGATGGGGACCTGGTGGTGAATAGTTTTATGAATGATAATAAGGGATTTGTGCATGATTCTAAAGCCTATAGGCAGCCAGTGCAAATCTCTGAGAATGGGTGTGATATGCTCTCTTCTGTTAGTGTTTGTAAGGATCCTAGCAGCCGCGTTTTGGATCATTTGAAGGGGTTTGGTGGATGAGGCGGGGAGACCAAGCAGAATGGAGTTGCAGTAGTCAATCTTAGAGAACAGAATGGCTTGGAGAACCGATCGGAAATCTTGAAAATACAGGAGCGGTTTGTCGTTTGAGTACCTGTAATTTGTAGAAGCAGTCCTTGGTGGTTTGGTGGATGAATTTCTTAAGGTTCAGATGGTTGTCGATTATTACTCCAAGGTCTCTTGCTTGTGTGATTAGAGTGTTGGGTTGTGTTGGTTGAGGTGTGTTGCTGTGTTCAGGTGATATGAGGAGAAGTTCCGTCTTGGCGTGGAGACTTTGTTATAGACTTTGACTTTATAGCCTCTATTGGTGAGAAAGGAGTCGAACCATCTGAGGGCCGTTCCTGTTATCACTATGTCGGATAGTCGGTTGAGGAGGATGGAGTGGTTCACCGTATCGAAGGCCACCGAGATGTCGAAGAGCACTAGCAGGAAGGAGTGCCCTTTCTCTAGACCCATAATGATGTGGTCTGTGAGAGAGATGAGTAGGGTTTCAGTGCTTAGCGATTTTTGGAATCCATATTGAGTGTTGTGGAGTATATTATGGTCTTCGAGATAGTTTGAGAGTTGAGCATTGACTACTTTTTCCATTACCTTAGCGACAAAGGGCAGGTTGGAGATAGGGCGGAAGTTGTTGGGGTCTTTTGTGTCTAAGTTCGGTTTCTTAAGAAGTTTGAGGGTGGGGAGTTTTAGCGCATCTGGGAAGATTCCTTGTGACAGAGAGCAGTTAATGATCTCGGCCAGATATTTGGAGAGAGTATCCGGTACTAATAAGAGTAGTTTAGTCCGGGATTTGGTCGGAAGGATGGGTAGAGGGTTTCATTCTTTTTAGAATGTTTTCAATTTCCATGGCAGATGTGGGTTCAAATGATTCAAGTGATGCTCCCTTATAGTTATAGTTGCACCAGAAGCATCAGTTAATGGTAGTAATCCCCCTTGTCTTCTGATTAAGGGTAGCAACTGCCACTCCATGCAGGTTTCCCCCATGCACCCTTTTCTTCATTTCCAAATGCTGCCTTTAGGGATTCACAGTGTTTCCCATGCCCTCTTGAATTTGTTTACTGTTTGCATCCTCACCACCTCCTCTGGAAGGACATCCACAAGGATGCTTGGAATATAGCTTTTATTAAATAAATCTTTGATTTTTTAAATTATCACAATACCGAAATATTTAAAACTGTCGAGTTATTTTAAATTGAGAGTCAAAATGCAGGTCTAATAGGCATGACTTAGATTTGCTAAAATTGGTCTTAGAGCCTGAGACTTGGCTACTCATTTAAGATTTCTAAAAGCTTAGGTGCTGACTTCTTAGAACAAGTTAAACAGGAGCACATCTACATACATAGATATTTTATGCACCACTTCACCAAGCAGAAAACTTTTTATACATCGAGTCCCTGATTCTTTTTGCTAGTGGCTCAGTCAGATCAAATAGATATGGTGACATGGGGCATCCCTGTCTCAGCCCTTGCTGAATAGGAAAAGATTGAGAAGGAAAACCATTAAACAATACTCTGACCCTGGGCCCAGAATATAATGCCTGGATCTAATCCTTAAAACCAATTGGAAAGTGATATTTAAACAATACAGCCTTTGTATATGACTAGTCAAAAGCCTTTTCTGAGTTTTGATACAAGGCCTGGAACCTTTTTATACTTTTCTCATTTCATGATATGCAACAAACATTTAGCATTTGTGGAGGATGCCATTCTTTTTATAAACGGTCTCATTTGGAAGGACTAGTCTGCATACCCAACTCCAATTTTAGCTGCAGAAATTTAGCAAAAATGTTTCACTTGGCATTAATTAGTGATACTGGTTGATAAGATCCACAGTCTTTCTCTTCTCCACCTTTTTTATGAAGGACTATAGTACCTGTATCTAACAGAGCCTATAGTTATCTAGAGTGCCCAGGAAATTGTGTAGCTCCAACAAACGATCCCTTGTTCTTGAGCTTTTTGTGCTAGATGTTTGAATGTTTATCTCGTTTCCCTTCCTTTCCTTTCCTCTAGAGTGCATCTTCGGCTCCTTAAGTCTCCCCATGTATGGCTTACAGTGCAGGCCATCTACCATTTTTAGTGTCCCTCCTTTGACTTCCTTTTGTAGATGTAGTCTTCAGGATTGTGCACACTGCTGGACGTGGGGCACCTCTAGAGACCTATATAGAAGTAATCTTACTTTCCTCCTTCCAGTAGTCATTCCTTTCTTTGTTCCCAACTACTTTATCACACGGTCATCAAAGATGTCTGCCAGATCTTTCTTTTTTTGTGACTGCTAGATCTTCACTACTAGCCACAATTTGCAGGGGGTTGGCAGCACTGTGGGATCCTTGTAATAAGCTTGGGGAGCTCAGGTTGAAAAACCCCTGGGTTGTACTTGAGCGACATCTTGAAATCTTCGGCTCGGTGTGCAGCGACAGTCAACAAGGCAACTAGAATGTTAGCAATTATTTGGCAAGGAATAGAGATCAAAACTATGAATATCAAAATGCCTTTATATATATATATCCACGATGTGACCACACCTTAAGTACTGTGTGCAGTTTGTGTCAGCCCAAACTTTAAAAAAACCCCAAAACAAAAACAAAAAAAAACTGGACATAGAAGAGGTACAGAGAAAGGTGACAGAAATGATAAAGAAGTTGGAAAAGCTCCCTTATGGAAAAAAGATAAAGATTTGGGCTCTTTAGGTTGGAGAAGAGGTGACTCAGGAGATTGAGGTATATAAAATCATGCATGGGGTGAAATGGGTAAATAGGGAATGGTGGTTTACACTTTCAAAGACTAAGAGACACTTCATGAAATTACTAACTGGAAGATTTAAAAGAAATCAAAGGGAGTATTTTTTCACTAGGCATGCAGTCAGGCTATAGAAACTGTTGCTGGAGGATATGCTTAAGGCAACAGACTTAGTAGGGTTTGACAGAATATTGGACAAGTTCCCAAAGAGTTATTAGCCAGGTAGTTTTGGGAAAGCCAGTGCTTATCCCTGGGCATGAGATACATGAAATATATCAACTATTGGGATTCTGCTGGGTACTTGTGATTCCGACTGGCCTCTGTCGGAGTCTCAGCATGGCACTTCTTATGTTCTTATATGTAAATTCTCTGGGTTCTCTACAGCTAAATAGTATGTCAAAGTCAGGATACTGTTCAGCTGTAGGTGCCCAGCCCAAGAGCTTACGCTGTAAATTAAATTCCTGGGTTGGAGGTGGAGTAAACTCACATTTCTAGAGACCAGAGTTATTCTGTTGGCTTGCCCAGTGTGGTAGAAGCAGCCAGATACTACCATATGAGCATAGCAATAGAACAAAACCTCCAAAAATGAGTTTTACTCTGGAGTTAAATTTCCAGAATTAAGAAAATGTTTAAGCTGCCTTCCCTTTACTGCACTTCCCCTGTATTGCTGGGGAATAGTTAATGCTTTCTTTTGCATGTTACATGGTATTTGCATGTACCTGTGCTAATTTTAGCACTGTTCTTTAATCTTCTTTTAGCGCACGTTTTGTCAGACGTAAAAACCCCATTAAATACCAGAGTTAACTTGCCACGGAAAAATGCACACTTAAACGAATGAAAATCTGTGCTACCGTTAGTGTGCCTTATTACATCAGTCCTTTTGTTTAAGCTTCCAGTTTTACGGAAAATTGTCATTGTGTTGGTCCCTAAAGAGAGTGGGGCTAGCGTGTTATGTCTCAAGATATTCTTACCTGTGTAATACATTTTCAAGGCCATGTTCAATAGTATACAAATGATTTCTTATCAGGCAGCTCTCAGTTTGTACATACGTTTTATCAAGGAGCTCTACTCTGCTCAGTAGGGTACATTTTTAAATTATCTTTTATTTGCTTGCTACTTTGTTTTTGCTCTGGATGACTGACATAAACATTGGTTTATATTTTAATAATTGACTTATTACAGTATACAAAACCAGTTTTCAAAAACTTATCTGATCCAGTGCTTGTTGTTTGTATTGTAATTATAGGTTCTTGTAGTTACATTTTTATCACTTTATTTTGTAGGACGTTTAGCCAGAAGAAGGCAGTGATTGAAAGAGACTATGCACAGGTAAGCTATACGATAAATTTTCATGAAATAGTCATTTATAATGGAGCTAAAGGAGTGAGATTAACCTATGATACTTTTGTGACCTTGAAACAATTTCATTTTTTATGCTTAGGCATAGAGTGCATGAGTATCTGTGCACAGTTCTGGAGTTCACACTCACATGTTACGCATGACTCTAGCTTAATTTCCATATGGCTTGGGGAAATGGAAAGGTGGATGTAGCTAGCAGGATGAACAGGGTCTAATTTGTGGGATCTGAAGATATGAATGTGATTTCCAAGCATGTGGATTGAATATTCAGATTATTCTTGGAAATGCTAGCACTTATACTGGGAGAGAGAGCTAATATGTTGGGATGAGACACTTCTCTGAAAGGGTTGACAGACTTGAAAACCATGGCGTTTATTCCAGCAAGGATGAGTACTTGCATTCACATCTAGCCTGGGCAAAATTAACCAAGGACAGCAAAATCAAGTGTTTAAACGTTTTTTTAATATAAATTTTGTTTTTAATAGTCTGAGGCAAAAAAAGTTATAAAAACCTAAGATTGGCAAATGAGAGTATTTGTTTTTATAATTGTTTCCAGACTGAATGTTTAGTAAAGTTTGCTCTTTTTTCCCTTTTCCTTTTACAACTGGATAAAAAGGGACAATAGCAACAAATTGTTTTTGTGATGGCTTTGTATCGAGTATAGATCTTGGTGACTCATATGAATTGCAGTATTTCTGTCTTAAGTAAGAATTAAACAAAACACAAATTAAGTCAAAACATTACATTTATAGATTCCGTTCCAGTTTGGGTTCAGCTGTGATTGAAGTTTCTGGTTTGGTTGCAGTTTGTGTCAAGAAAGGTTCAGTAACAAGTTTGTTTGCAAAGTTGGGCAGAATCTAAATCTATTGCAATGAGTTAGTCAAAAGTACAAGAAGAATATATGAAATTAAATAAATTCTAATAACTTAATAAATCTGAAATTCTGTTTTTATTCTGTTTAAATTGTACAGTTGAAGATGTAAATAGAATAAGCAATCAAATTAATTGTAAAGATTAAGCAAAGGAATTTGTAAATAGACAACTATCAATTTGTTTAATTGACTTAGTATTTATATAGTTCAACTGATTTACTAAAATGAGGGAAACTAAAAATAACATTATTCAGATCTTAATTTAAGTAGACATATGGTATATTTTCCACATGCTTGACTTGTATTATTTGTGCTCCATGTCAGAGCTTCCTGAAATTTCTGTAGTCATACTACAGCCAAGTTTATATTGTATCTTTATGTTGACAATATGAATTTTATTCTCTGGAATTTAGAGAATCCTATTTTGGCCTGCCAGTATGTCTATTCAACACTTGAGTTCATGACACTGACAAAGCAACTTGAAACAATTTGTACAGCTCACATTTACATGTTATAGACATCTTCAGTTGTGGTTCATCCAGTAAGTACAGAAATGAACCAGTCTGGGTACTAGACAGTGACTTTTGTTGCTTCGAGTTTTCTCTTGATGTGGTTCAGGTCATTGTCAAGCTTGTTTGTATGGTACGCCAATGAGAATTGCTTGACACTACATGCATGCCATTGCCATGAATTTCAGTTACATCATCTGCCGTGTTGACATGAGATGACTTAGCTTTCATTTTATTCCATGACACATAATAGCAATTAATACTAGCAATAAGAGAAGGCAACAAAAATCACTTCATTTTCAAAAAGATAATTTTTCCATGCATTCTGCTAATCTGCTAGCTGTTTTTGAATTTCTACCCTCATCAACCATATCCCATAGAAATCTTGTATAGTAAGCTGTTCAGATTGCAGATTCTAGTTGTCACTTTAGCAGTCCAGTCACTTTGATATCCAGTCACTGATGTGAAATGCCATGTCTTGACAAAACTCCTTAGTAGATTCAGCTTGCAACAATGATACTAACTTTTAGAGCTATCCATGATAGGTTTCTTGAATTTTAACATACCTAATCTGGTCATTCCAGTTATGGTCCTTGACCAGGAGCTATATACCAGAGTTCCGTCTGGAGCCCTATTATCATTGGTCCTTAATGTGGCCTCTAGATGTCACTTTTAAGCAATAACCCTGACTGCCTTCCCCCCGGTGGCTGTGCTTGCTGCTTCTGAAACATCCCCAGCCAACCTAGGAAATTGAAGACCTGACTTGTGATATAACTGGGACCTTCTGCATGGCAATGCACAATGCTTGTCACCAGGCCAGACACAACACTGTTTTAATGCATCATCTAACTGCCATTTTAATGACTGTCCCCTGCCCAGGGTTCTGTCTAGCACGTAAGAAATGTAATACTGAGTTAGACTAAAGGTCCATTAAACCTAGCATCCTGTCTCTGATAGTGGCCAATCCAGGTGACAAGTATCCAATAGAATCCCAAAAAATATCACTTCTTGGCCTTTTGGCTAAGATCAAGTGTAGAATCCTGAAGAATAGGGCCAATCCTTCTTGCTCTTAGGGATAAGCAAAGACTTTCCCAACTAGACATGGCTAATAGTCGTTTATGGACTTTCTCCAAGAACATGTTTAGACCTTTTTTTAACCCCAGCTACGCTAACCCTTTCACCACATCCTCTGTCAACAAATTCCACAGTTTATGGTTTAAAATGTTTGTAGTGGCAAAATTCACAAGTGTACAAGGTTTAATCGTACACACATCTCCAGATTTTCTTATGTCTCACAACCAACCAAAAGAACAATATAAACATAAAGAAAGAAAAGAGAGAATAAAATAAAAGAAACTAGAGAGTACCATATACTTGATAACCACTAATTACATAGTGTTCCCAGTTATACCCACATGTAAGCAGAAGCAGTAGTTCGAGGTTATAGTAACATCTGAAGATTGTCTAGCAGCTGGTCAATGAAAGGAGTTCATACCTGATTTAAAAAAAAAATGGCATAGTCCTTGGCAGATCTAGAAAAAGAGGTATAGTATTCCATGTAAACCATATCTCCATTTGATCCTTCCAATTAGAGAAAGATAGAGGCGTCTTTTTCAACCAATGAAATAAAATACGTTTCTTAACATTCTGAATGGATTCCCAAATTGACTCAAGGTATAGCCAACTCTTAATATTTTAGATTACATGATAGCTATTTAGCATTGAACTTTGATTTAGACACTTGATGATATTGCTTCGATTAGAATTAATCCTTGGTTTAATCAATCTACTAGAGAGAAAACTGTGTGCAGCCGAACGTCGCTGGTGAAAGATGCATTACGATTTTGATGCTTCAGTTTATTCCTCTCTGAATACTGATTATTAGGAAACAGTTGTAGCTGCGAAGGAGGACTTTTTTTTTTTTAACCACAAAGATTAATGTAAATGGCGGTCCAAGTGAATTTTCCATATTCATGGACGGATAGTCGCATAATGTATTTTTGTCTGCTAAATCTGAAACTTTTATTTCATTCATTGAGGAGAAAGTGCAGACTATTTTTGCTGAGTTTGCTCCCACTCCTATTGTGATTTCACCCACTGATTATGGTCCTTCAAACTGAATGGGATGAATTTTAAACTGTCTCTAAACTTGAATTATTACAAATTATTTCTTGTTTTAATAATTCATCATGGCCATTAAATTTGTTAGTCATGTTAAAAACCTTTTGCAATGATGTAATTGATATGCTGTTAACCATTGTCAGTTCCTCTTTATTGGAGGGGTATATTCCTCATATGTTAAAGGCTGCATCCATCAGAACAATTTTGGAAAAAAGTCTTTAGATTCTGACAGCCCTGCGAATTAATGTCCTGTCTCTTCACTTCCTTTTCTTTCAAAGGTTTTAGAAAATGTTCTGAAGTAATTGAATGATTCTTACTAGACATGATTTATTGGATAATCTCTCAGTATGGTTTCAGAGCTGGCCACAGCTGACAAATTTCGCAGGGGATGCAGGGTAGAATGTTCTCATTTTTCTAGGTATAGTCACAATCAGGTCTATCCAGTACCGAGGGGTAGAAAGAGCTGCGTTAGTGCCTACGGCACCTGCGGTTACCGCCCGCACAGTGCAGCTCACCTACCGCTCGATCCTGAACACTAATTATATGTAAATGTAAACCGCGTCCGTAATGCCTTAGTCCCGCACAACCCATTTTACTGGATAGAGCGCCTATACAGTATCCTGGGTGCGCGGGCCTAAGGCTTCACGCCACGCTGGTATCTGTCATTTCAAATGTCATTTGAAATGACAGATACCAGGAAGCGAAAAAACCAAAAGCAAGTAGTAAGTTGCTTCGCCGCTTCACTCTTCCCTCCTCCCGGAGCAAGGCTGCTTTTCGCGCCCTGCTCTGGGAGGAGGGAAGAGTGAAGCGGCGAAGCGACTTACTACTTGCTTTTGGTTTTTTTGCTTCACCGCTGTCAGTGTACCCCCTCCGCTCGGAGCAGGGCGCGAAAAGTAGCCTTGCTCCGAGAGGAGGGGGAGACACTGACAGCGGCGAAGCAACGGCGAAGACAGCGGCGAAGCAAAAAAAAACAACCCAAAAGCAATTTTGGTTTGTTTTTTTTTTCCAAAAGCGACTTACTTTTGGGATCTGTCAAGATCCCAAAAGTAAGTCGCTTTTGGACGCCTGCCAACTTACTTTTCTGAAGCCATCATCAGGAACACATGCGATCGTAGCTCCTCCCGACGAAGACAAAGATGGCCGCCTGCACGGGGGAAGCGAACAATTGGCCGCTCAAGACGTGACGTCACGTCTTCAGCGGCCAATTGCACGCTTTCCCCGTGCAGGCGGCCATCTTCGTCGGGAGGAGCTACGATCGCATGTGTTCCTGATGATGGCTTCAGAAAAGTAAGTTGGCAGGCGTCCAAAAGCGACTTACTTTTGGGATCTTGACAGATCCCAAAAGTAAGTCGCTTTTGGAAAAAAAAAGAATTGTCGCTTTTGAAGAAAAACAAAACAAAATTGCTTTTGGTTTTTTTTTGCTTCGCCGCTGTCTTCGCCGTTGCTTCGCCGCTGTCAGTGTCTCCCCCTCCTCCTGGAGCAAGGCTGCTTTTCGCGCCCTGCTCCGAGAGGAGGGGGTACACTGACAGCGGCGAAGCAAAAAAAAAAACGAAAAGTCGCTTTGCCGTTGCAGTCTCCGTGGCAGCCCCAGTCCGGACATCGGAGGGGGGCTGCAACGTTTTTTTTCGCTTTTTTTTTTACTTCGGGAGCAGGGGAGAGGACTGGGGCTGCCACGGAGACCGGCACCCATGATCGCGGCCGGGGCAGGTGAGCGGGGGCTGGGGGAAAGCTTGCCATCTACCCTTACCCCTGCCTCTACCGCAGGGGTCAGGGTAGGCGGTAAGTTTGCAGGTTAAACGCGCGACAAAACGGCAGGGAAAACTAGCGATAGTCGGGGCGCGGGTTACGGGATGCTAGGGAATAGCTAATTCGCTCCTTTGCATGCACTAGCGAGCTAATTCGCTCGTTTGCATGCAATATACATGCCGCGGGCGGAAGGGGTTGCCCGGGGAATTTAGGACGCGGTAGGAGTAGGTTAAAGGGGATTCGGGATCGCAGGAAGGGCTAACGCGGCCGGAACGTGAGTAAAAAGCGGCTTAGGAGCAGGGTAAACGCGGCCGCACTTTACAGGATAGGCCTGTATGTTTGATACACTAAATCACGAGATTTTATTGGCCAGGTTAGTTGGTTTTGGTATTTGTTGGAAAGTGCTTGATTGGTTTGATTCTTTCTTAATAAAGAGTGCAGGTTGAAATTTTTTTTTCTCATGTTCACTTTTATCTGTAGAAGTTGGTTCAGCCCTATCAGCCACACTTTTAGTGTTTACATGGGGCCAATCTGTTGTGTTAGCTGATTTAGGCTTAGATTTTAAGATTTATGCCGACGATACTCGGTTTTCATTTTCTGTGATTGATTCTATTGATCCCTCTTTAGAAAAAATTTAAAAAGTTGTTCATAGTATTCAATAATGGCTACATATAACCATATGTGTCTGAACCTTTCAAAAACTATATATTTTTTTTAGCTTGACATCCTCAACAAGAATTACCTGCTTTTTTGATCTTGATGGTTGTTTCAATTTCTTCCCAAGTATGTAATCTGGGTGTAATTTTCAATACTACACTCTTTTGACATGGAGTTTGAGAGAGTCATAAATAATCCATTTTATAAATTATTTTTATTTTATTTATTTAAGGATTTATATACCGGAGGTTCCTGTATAATATACATATCACCCCGGTTTACAATGAACAGTAACTATCGCTTCAAGTTAGCGGTTTACAATGAACATAGTTAATCCAAGAAACAGAATAAAATATATATATATAACAATGCTAACAATTAATAAATAACAATTAATAAATGAAAATAAATGCAATAACAATTAATAAATAATTAATAAATAAACAACAATAAATATCAATGAAAAATGGCAATAAAAAATGACAATAAATAAAATACAATAGCGGTTGGTAAAATAACATGAGGGTTAATGAGAAAATAACATGGTTAAATAACAAGGTTAAATAACAAGGTTATGTGAAATATGCTGGGGTGATCGGAAAATATGTGACTGATTTTCTTCCTGCTCTTGGTTCTATGGGAATGCTTTTTTGAATAACCAAGTCTTAAGTTTCTTTTTGAATGTAGCGTGGCATGGTTCAAGGCGAAGGTCAGGAGGAAGCGAGTTCCAGAGTGAAGGGCCCGCTGTGGATAGAGCGCGTTTCCTCAGCGAGGATTTAGCCGGTTGGGTGGTTAGTCTGTTTTGATAAGCGCTTCTGGTGGGTTTTGTAGATGTGTGTAGTTGAATTTGGAATGTTAACTTGAGCGGTGCGATGTTGTGCAAAGCTTTATGTATCATCATTAAGGATTTGAATTGGATCCTGAATTTAATCGGGAGCCAGTGGAGATGAAGAAGGATTGGGGTAATATGATCTCTTTTTTTGGCATTTGAGAGGATTCTTGCTGAGGCATTAAGGACCATCTGAAGTGGTTTTGTGGTGCATGCTGGTAGGCCTAGAAGGAGGGAGTTGCAGTAGTCCAGTTTTGGGAGTATGATGGCCTGTAGTACCATGCGGAAGTCTCTGTATAAGAGGAGTGGTTTTAGTTTCTTTAAGGTTTGTAGTTTAAAGAAACATTCTTTTGTAGTGTTATTAACGAATTTGTTGAGGCTGAATCCACTGTCTAGGATGACTCCCAGGTCTTTTATTTGTTGCGAAAAGGTATCTTGGCTTTGGCTAGCATTAAGAGGTGTGGGTGGGACATAGTTTTCCGGTGCTATAATGAGAATTTCAGTTTTGTTTGTGTTTAGGACTAGGTTGAGGCTGGAGAGAAGATTGTTGATAGTTGACAGACAATTATTCCAGTGTGACATAGCTTTGTGTAGTGAGTCTTCTATAGGGATGAGGATTTGTATGTCATCCGCATATAGAAAGTGAGTTAGCTTGAGGTTGGTGAGTAATTGACAGAGCGGGAGAAGATATATATTGAAGAGAGTCGGGGAGAGGGATGATCCTTGCGGTACTCCCCTTTTGGATTCGATGGCGTGAGACTCTTTGTTATTTATCTTGACCTTGTATGATCTGTTTTCCAAAAATGATTTGAACCAGTTGCTGCCTAACCCCCTACCTGTTACCATCAGATTTTCAATCTGCAGTTCAAGTTTTGGTAATAGAATAGTTTCAGTAATCAAAATTATTTATTAGGCCTTCCAAATTCCACTGTGAGGGCTCTTCAAATTGCCAAAAACACTGCAGCCCACATAATTGCTGGAATTTCGAGAATGGAGCATATTACTCCAATCTTGAAGTCTGTGGATTGACTGCCAGTCTTCTGGTAGGTGAGATTTAAATTTTTTGTTAATTTTCAAGATGGTACATTCTATAATTCCTGTTTCTTTTAAAGCACTGCTGAAAAGTCTATACCTCCTGCTGGTCTTTAAGATCCCAGGAAATAACTTACTGGAAATTCCATCTATCAGGTCACATTTATCTGAAACTCATGAATGCACTTTTGCTGTGGCTGGCCCTGTATTGTGGAACAGGTTGCCTGATGACATCCAGTCTGAAATGTGTTGAAAATCATTTAGGAAAAAAGGCAAAGACATTTTTATTCAAACAGGCTTTTGTTTGAAGAACAGTGGTTTTAGATTAGCAGGAATTTTTTTTTTTTTTTTTACCTAGCAGCCATTTTAGATTGTTTTAATTTAGTTTAATTTATTTCTTGATTGCAATCCATTACTCTTGTAAACCAAAGCGATGTACAATTTAAATGATTAAAACTAACATGTTGATACTAGCTAAATCAAAAAAACTGACACAGTACTGATACAATTGTAAAACATAAGTAAAAGCAAAATCAGGAAAACATTAAAATAAATATTATATAAAACAATTAAAAATACAAGTAAAAGCTGCCAAAGGAGAACTGGTTCTGCTCATAAAAAGGATAAAAAGCTACCTAAAAATATGACTCACCTTAAGAATGGAAAATCAAAAGTCAGAATGAAAGGCTTGTAAAAAATGAAGTTTTTTTTTTTTCAGTGCTCTTCTAAATTTCAAAAAGTCCTCAAGGCACAGTGATAATGGTAAGGAATTCCAAAAATTAGGCATAAGATAAGTGAAAGTAGTTTCTCTTGTATTCTCCAAACCTTATTTCTCTGGGAGACTGTAAGAGCAGAAGTTCTTGTTGAGAAGAACAGAGAGGCTAAACTGGAGATTTGTAAAGACAAGACAAACAAGATAAAGTGGAGTTTCCCCATTGTAAAGCCTTAAAAGCTAGACAGCCAATTTTAAACTGAATGTGTAAAGATACAGAAAGCCAATACAACTCTTTTAAGAGAGGGATAACATGATTTTTCCCATTGATAAGCAGGTTGAATTAGCCATGCTGTCTGGGATGTCCTCCAGGTGGCCCTGGGCGGAGCTTCTCTCAGATCACAGAGCTTTGTCTCTGTGCCTGCGCGGTTCTTCCCACGCAATACCAACTCAGTCATTTTTTTCTTCCGTGCTGCTAGCTGCACACGGAGCTGTTTCTCTTCATTCTCCTTGCTGAATTTAAAAAAACAAACCTCCCCCACTTAAGTGCTACCATGGCTCCAAAACCTCCCGGTTTCAAATATTGTCAATGCTGGGAAGGTTATGTCCATCACAGATTGAGATAACTACCGCTATCTGTCTGGGCCCGGAACATGACCAGTCGACCTGCAGAGGTTGCCGCCTAGGGTCCAGAAATGGGTCTTGAAGATAGTCAAACTGTGCAAATAGGCAGGTTCGTATGCCCCAGTGTTGGAACGATAGTTTTCACACTCATCCCTGGGGCCAAAAACGAAAAGAGCTGAGCAGGCCAGGAAGGCCTCCTCTCTGGGCCTGTCTGGAGGCAAAAAGAGGCAGCACCAGGTAGTACAAGCCACCACAGTGCTCGAGCTCCCCCATGCCCCCAAAAAACTTTAGGCTTCAGGGGATGTGCTGCAAAAATCCAGGCTGGGGACAGTGGCGCCAACGTCCTTCAGAGTCATAGCTTGCAGACCGCACGTGCCTAAGCAAGGCAAGCATGATGCATAATGCAAGGAGGGGGACAGGTGCATGCGTTGAGGAAGACCTCACACAATGCAGAGATGTGCCACGGAGTGGAGCATGACTCACAAGTGCTGCTCCCACTGACTCAGGTATTTTCTAAAACGAAGATGGTGCAAGAACCCACCATGAAGCGTCTATCGACGCACACAATGTATATCAGCAGAGCTTTGCGCCTTCATTAGAAAAGGATGGTGCATAAGCACAGGCCTCCCCAAAAGCAGGCTTCCCCCAAAATGAAAGATCCTCAGGTTGTGTTCTCGCCAGAGGAGCTCTTGGAGCTGGGATTTTCTGATGTGGAACCACTCTGACTACCGATCATCAGATTCTTCAGGACCATCCCAAAGTGTTTATTTGGACATGCCACCTATTTCCAAGAGGAAGGCGCACTCACCTCAGTTACACGAGCCACTAACAAAGACACAGGCTATCACACATGGACCACACTCCAACAGTGTGAGATAGAGGGCCAGATTCCTTGATCCTCCTAGCTGCGGTGCCTCCACCATCCAGGGGCGTCAAGCCCAAGGAGAACAAGAGGCAAGAAGGGGTCTCACCCACGGTCCAGGAAAAGGAATGTCGGGTCCCTATGAAGGGGGACTAGCTTCACAGGCAATGTCGCAAATCTCCACAATTCTAAGTAATTTCTTCATGTCCCTAGAAAGTGACAGTCACCTGCCCCCCCCAACTGATGATTCTTTAAGGGCTCACTATTCCCCGCACACGAGGATCACAGCCTACAGGACAAAGCGGCGGACCCCCAACTGCAATTTTCCCCCCAGTCAACTTCCCAGCCCAGTCAACTTCCCATCAATGTCACCAGGCTCCTCTTATGGAAAATCCGTCAGACCCACCAGAGGAACCATTCGAACCATCTTCACCTCCGGAAAACCTGTCCTACTCCAAGTTTATAGCAAAAGTGTGGATGTTTTTAAAAATTGGAAGGTACCAGAGCCCAGATCGGAGGTCTTGGGGATCCTGAAAATCTTTGAAGTCCCAGCTGAATCAATGGCCTTACCTTCCCACGCAGTACTTGATGTGATAATGGACAAGGCATGGGAATCTCCCTTTTTGGAATCAGCAATGTCCAGGAAAACTGATTTGAAGTTCAGTGTGAGGAAATTCCCGTACTATGGAACAGTTCAACTACCTCGCGCTTCGGTAGTCGTAGAATCAGCCATGAAAAAATCTAAAGTCTTGGCTACACTCAAATACCCCACCGGGTAAAGACAAATACCTGGATGACTTTGGAAGGAGAACTTTCTAGGCAGTGATGTTGAGTGCTAAAATCCAGCAACACCAATGCTGAGAATATATAAACTGTCAAGACAACTCCGATCTATGGACAAATGTTGTTAGAAATTCCATTAGTCAGAATTGTCAGTTTAGCATTAATACAGAAAAGGACCTTCTCTGTAGCAGGTCCGACATTGTGGAACACTCTTCCTGAACAAATCCGGTTGATATCAAATCATAAAGAGTTAAAAAAAAAAAAAAAAAATGTTAAAAACATACCTGTTTAATAACGCTTATAGAACATAATAATTGCAGATATCCTATTATGAACATATTCCCAGCGGCTAAATTTTTATGTATGCATTTTATTTTATAGTATTACTTCTGTTTCTAAATTGTTTGTATACTTGTAAACCGACTAGACGGACATATGAATGCCTTATTGTGCGGTATATAAAAACTTTTAAATAAATATGACTCAATATCTGTGTTTACAATCCCTGAAGCAGCACGTTACTCTAGGACCATCAGACAACACGCTACCTCAATCCTTTATGGATCTGGAAGAGGGCTTGCAACACCACCTTCGAACAATATACAAAGAGTTTGAGACATCAGCTCATACATCGGCGGGGTCCATAGCGGCCCGGAGAATGATTTGGCTATGTGCCAGTGCCATACGTGAGGATGTACATGAGAGATTGGCAGATGTCCCCTGTAAAGGGGACAAGCTGAGGGAAACCCTATACCAACTGAAGGAGCAGAATGTAGTGGTTTTGTCCCTAGCTTCCCCAGCAGAACAATAGTCTTCATCCAGGAGATATTACCCAACTTTCAAAAAGTCCTATTATCAAAGACACCCTTTCTGACCATACACACCCCTACCATCCATCAGAGTACCAGCAGCCCAGGCAGCAACCACAACGGGTGCAACCTTGAAATAGGGCAAGGGGCCAACGCCAACAGAGGCAACAGCAGGGCAGCAACCCAAAATCACAACGGGGATTTTGAGGAGGGCACGGCCGCAGCTACAGATACCTGTGGGGGGGGCAGGCTATCCAGATTCTAAAATTCTTGGGAGGTGATCACATCAGACCGTTGGGTATTAAACATCATTCACAAAGGATGCTGGCTGAACTTCAAAACTAATCCCTCTTCCTCAGCGTGAGTCTATATGCAGGCACAGCTGTTGCAAAAGGAAGTGGACTCTCTGCTTCAACAAGTGATTTAGGTGGTGCCTCCAAGTAAATGCAACAAGGGGTTCTACTCCAATACTTCCTTTTTCCCAAGAACACAGGAGGCCTTCACCCAATTCTAGATTTGAGGGCCATCAAGTTTATTCAGAGGGAAAGATTCAAGATGACATCTCTCAAGTCAATTCTTCCCTTCCTGCGACCCAACAATTGGATCTCAACTCCACATACCTATGCACTGTTCTTCATGGTGATACTTGTGCTTCCAAGTGAATATTTATTTATTTATCACTTTTATATACCGAGGTTCAGGTAACAAAGTTACTAATCACTTCGGTTTACATTCCAACAATAACTATGACAGAATATTGTCTTACAATGAACAAGGTAAATAAAACTTGGATACAAAGAACTTAGTAAACAATGTGTATTATAGAGGGGACTGGACTGGCGGGGCCTAAAGCCAACTGAAATGAAACTCACTAGGAAAAGGAGCTACTGCAGCAGGTTTATTTGGGCGAAAGGAAAAACTTGGAGATTTGCCATGGGCGAGGTCTACCTGTGGGATCTGTGCTTGGGAGAGTTGAGTTAAGAGAAGGCTTGGTTGAACAACCAGGTCTTGTTCGAGCCTGAGGTCTGATGGGAGTGAGTTCCATTGTTTAGGGCAGGCGGTGGAAAGAGCTCTCTTCCTTAATGTCGGTTTGATAGGGGGGTCCTGTAGAGTGCCTCTCTGTGCTAATCTTAAAGGTCGGGAGGTAGTGTGAGGCTGCAATGGGATCCTGAGGTCCAGTGGGGTGATGTTGTAGATGGCTTTATGGATGATTGATAAAACTTTGAAGAGGATTCTAAATTTGATGGGGAGCCAGTGAAGATTCTTTAAAATGGGTGTTATATGGTCCCTTTTGTTGGACTTTGTTAGAATCCTTGCTGTGGCGTTTTGTAACATCTGTAACGGTTTCAGAGTGTTGGCAGGTAGACCAAGTAAAAGTGAGTTGCAGCACTACCATTACAAAGTTCATCCCTTTGGACTTTTGTCCACCCCCGCAGTGGCTGACTTGAGAAGGAAGGGAATCCAATTATTTCCCTACTTGGACAATTGGCTTCTGGTGGCATTGGAAGTGACCACATTCCAAACACATTTGCTAGTCACGATAGATTGTTTGGAAGGTCTGGGATTCATGATTAATAACAAGGAATCCACTCTTTATCATACACAAGCTCTTCATTTCATAGAGGCTACCATAAACACCAATGTGGGGAAGGCTTACCTTCTGAAAGAAAGAGCTCAAGCCTTGCACACTACAGCAATACAGTTGAACTGCGCCCATCCCTCATCAATTTTTAACCTTTCTGGGCCTTTCTGGTAGCTATATATGTAGTGCTGTACACTCATCTGCATATGTACTGCCTACAATGGGGTCTAAAAACTCAATGGACCCAGTTCACCCACTCATTGTCCAGAAGAGTGACACCTGAGTAATGAATCATATGGCCAAGACAATCTTGATACGCTTATCTAGTTCGACTATCCATTCTCGTTAGGAAACAGCGTGCATCTGCTAACTCAGGAGCGGGGAGTTCACTGCTATACCCCATGCACTCCTCACTTCATCTCATGGCTTGGAGATTGAAAAGACAGTATTCAACCACTTCCAATTATCAGCAGATATCCAGAACATCTTGGTGTCGGCTAGGAAGCCTTCCATAAGAAAAAAACTATCAGGGCAGATGGCAGCATTATAGGACCTGGAGTGGGTGAGAGGGTGGCTCGACCCTTTCTCCTGTTCACTGGAAATTCTACTAGATTATTTGTATGCACTTTACCAGGCAGGGTTGGCTACAGCATCAGTCAGGGTCCACATGAATGCTGTAGTGGCCTATCATCACCCATTCAGTGGCCTACCCGTTTCGAACCATCCTCTGGTGTCTAGATTCATGAAAGAGATCCTGAAATTGGAACACAAATTTGGTGCTGAAGCAGCTCATGTTCCCACATTTTGAACCCATGGATAGTTGCCATATTAAATATCTGAGGTGGAAAATGTTGTTTTTGGTTGCAGTAACCTCTGCAAGATGTTAGTGAGCTGCAGGCCCTGGTTCACTTATCTCCCTATTTACAGTTTCACCATGACAAGGTTACCTTGAGAACTCATCCCTCCTTCTTGCCTAAGATAGTCTTGGCATTTCATTTGAACCATACCATTACATTACCAACTTTTTTCCCAAAGCTACATGCCATTGACAGGGAAAGACTCCTTCATACCTTAGATTGTAAAAGGACTTGGCTTACTACAAGCGAAGAACGCATGCAGCAAATATGACCTCTCAACTGTTTGTATCCATCAACCCAGTTGCACCAAGTTTACCGGTAACAAAAAAGGACTTTGTCAAACTGGATATCCCAATGTATCCATTTTTGTTTCTCGATGCGCTTGGGAGAACTTTCCAACACAGTCAAAGCACATTAGGTCAGAGCTGTAGTGCCTTCAATTGCACATCTACACATGGTACCAGTGCTGGACATTTGTAAAGCAGATACGTGGTCATCTCTGCATATTTTCACATTCCACTACTGTCTTGACCAGCAAGCATCTTTGGATGCAGTGCTGGGTGCAGCTTATTAAACCACTCAGCAAGGAATTGAGGCTGTCCACAACCGTATGGGTTGAGTACACCAGATAAATTACACCTGCTGGGGATGGGTACCCTCCTACTCAGAATATATCAGTGTGCAAAATACAACCTAAGCTGGGGACTCCCAGACAGCATGGCTAATTCAGCCTGCTTATGGGGAGAAAAGCAAGTTTGCTTACCATAAGCAAAATTTTCTGTAGATTACAGGGTGAATTAGCCATGCTAACTGGCCTGCCTCCCCAGACAGCCTTTCTGAGATCAAGGTACTGGGAAAGCTATGTTACAGACTGGGAAGAGTCAGTATCGCATGGGAAGAACTGTGCAGCTGCACAGAGACAAAACTCTGATCTTTGAGAGAAGTTCCGCCCGGAGGACGACCCAGATAGCATGGCTAATTCACCCTGCTATTTTCAGTAAACACAGTTTATGGTAAGCAAACTTGCTTAATTTTGCTTTTTACCAAAAATGACTTTGGCTGTGATATTTTGAGCTATTTGAAGCATGTGAATCGGTTTTTGGCTGAAATATTGAAATAGTTAGAATAGTCTAGATAACTTAAGAGAATGAGAGAAGTTTTAAATCTGACATGTCTTAAAAAAAAAAAAATAATAAAATAAAATATTGTTCTTAGCCAGTGAATGAACCAGAGGAAAACATTTTTTTGTATAAGGTTGGAAATGTGTGCCGAGAAATTTAGTAAAGAATCTAATCGAGCACCTAAATTTATGACTTCATTCCTGATCAGAATAAAGTTTCTAATCTTTGTAGGCACAGGAAGTGTATCAGAAACCTGTTTTGTGGTGAACCAGATGAGTTCAGATTTGTGGGGGTTGACTTTGTTTAGACGGGGTAAGCCAATTAGTAATTTCTGTCAAGCTATGACAAACTTGGTTAAAGAAAATGGAGATCCAGGATCACAACTAGTAAAAATCTGTATGCCATCAGCATAAAAAGCTAGTAAAACCCATGCTTTGTATGAGTGCTGTCAGAAGCAGAAGGTAAATATTAAAAAGAATAGGTGAGAGTTTAGAGCCCTGAGGAATACCATAACCAAGGGGAATTGGCAAAGAGGTTGAACCATTCCAGGAAACTTGATATCTATCCTCTAGGAACGATTTGAACCAGTATAGGGCCTGGTCTCATATACCAATGGCATATAACCTACTGTATCAAATGCAGCACTCATATCGAGACAAGAACTAACCTGCCTTCGTCCCACTGTAAACTGATTTTCATTTATCAGTGCTGTGAGTTCTGTTTCTGTGCTATATCCTCTTCTATAGCAGATTGTCTTGGATATAAAACCAATGCTTACTCCAAGAAACTTTGAGAATTGGACCTGAACGGTTTTCTCAATTTCAGATAAAGAAGATTGGACATTGAATGATAATTATCAGACTAATTGGAATCATGGTGTTGCTTCTTTAGCCCAAGGCAAACTATGGCTACCTTGAAGGATTTAGGTAGGGTACCAAGTTCAAGGCTAGAATTTACAATGTTGGTTTGGTTAAAAAAGGGATAAGACCAAGCCTTAGGCTTTGATAAATTTAAAAGTCAAAGGAGGATGAGGACATCTGCTTTAGAATCAACAGGAAACCAAGAAGAGTACGGTAACTTTATTGAAAGCTTCCAGTCTGTTTACAGGAATCATTGTACTTTGAGAAGAATAGAAAAAGAGGGATTTGAGACTAACTTTGCTTTCATATTATTGATTTTAGTGTTAAAAGCTTGAATAAAACTGCTGTAAGATTTGAATAAAAGGAAGACTGCTGAGTTTGAAGACCAGAAACTCTGAAATAAAATTAAAAATCACATAGGCCTGTTGCTTGCATTATGTAGTAGGTTTATTATGGTCCTTCTAATTTATAGCTTGTATCTCAGGGTGTGTTCATGTATGGTTGTTTTTTTGTAGGATTATTTAGTTTAATTTAGTTTTGTTTAGCTAGGTATTTCTTTTAATATGATGTACCTTATATAATTATGAATTAAAATTTGGTCATCACATAGGAATGGCTGATGGGTGATCTATGAATCTTGTAAATAAATAAAAGCTTTAGCTAGTAGCAGCCTATGAACCTTCCAATAAATGAGAACTCCTATAATTTAGTGCGCACAATTCTGGGGAAAAAACACTGCCTTACCAGATATCCTGTTCAAATATTGAATAACACTAGCCCAAAAAGATTGAATCCATGGGATACAGTGCAAACGTGTACTCTGAGTGCCATATTTAAGACAAACCCTTACCAGGGCTAAGTTTCATTTGCTTAGTCCTGTTAGGTCGAATAATTATTCTGTGGAGAACTCTGTAGTACAGTTCACAAAGGTCAACATTCAAAGTCCCAGTACACAAAGCATTTCTTTGACAGAAAATTGAATATTACAATCCTTATTCCATACATCAGCAAGACTGAGAAGGTCAAAAAATTTTGCATAGCATTTAGGAATGTATATATATATGGGATACAAAACTTTCCCAATCAGTTCTTAAAAAAAAAAAAGAATCAGATTTAGTTGAAATGTAAGCTATGGTGGAATGCACAGCGGTAGAAACATAGTGTGGTAATTGTAAAAACATTGAAAAAAAATCTGTATGCAAAAATTATTTGGTACACATGCAGATCTCAAACATTTTTATGGAATAGAAGCCAGTCGTAAGATCCCCAAAAGTCAAAACAGCTACATTAGCTAATCTGTTTATAACAAGGATAAAAGCAAGTTTGCTTACCGTAAATGGTGTTTCCTTAGATGGGATGAATTAGCCATGCTGTCTGGGAACATGCACGTGACTGGGAGTAGGCGGAGTTTTCCCCAGTGAGCCACAGAGCTTTGATTCTGTGCGGCTGTGCAGTTGTCTTCTCACACGATTCCCTGCTTCTCCTCAATCTCTCTTTTTTTTTTTTTCCCCGTGAGCCGTTTCGCACGTGGGGTTTTTTCCTCACTACTTTTTTTTTCAAATTTTTTCCGAGAATTTGTCATTGCGATGGCTCTGAAGCCACCTGGATTTTAAATACTGTCAATGTGGCAAAGTTATGTCCATCACTGATGCAGGAGGAGTCCACTACAGATTGCCAACTCCCTAGAAGATTCGTAACAAACACTAAGAAGATCCCATGCTACTGATGCAATTAATAGCAGTGGCTATTCCCTAAGTAAACTTGATTAATAGCCGTTAATGGACTTCTCCTCCAAGAACTTATCCAAACCTTTTTTGAACCCAGCTACACTAACCACATCCTCTGGCAACAAAAAACATCTTTACTGTTTCCCAAAACAAAATTGGCTGCTGTAAATGTTGCAAATTATGATCTACATATTGCTCCCACTTCTCTCTTAAAAAGCCTGAAAATCTGGAACAGTATGTAACCACAAAGGCATTCTCCAAAGCCTAGGACCCTCCAAGATCATTCTTGTCATCTTGTAACAGCTGACTGGGGCATGGTCAGAAATAAAGGGTCAATTTTAATCCTATTAACTTGGGAAGATAACACTGCAGAAAACAAAATGTAATCCATTTGAGATTTGGTCCCATGAGCCCCAGAAAGATGGTTAAAATCTTTCTGTGGGATTTGACGCCACACATCATGTACTTCCAATTGCTTGCATGTAAAAGAAATGTAGTTATGTATTTATTTAAGACATTTTTATACCGGCATTCTGTGTTCAATCATACAGGTTTACAATAAAACAGCTATACAAATATAAACAAAATAAAACATACATTAATAAATGAAATCTTTCTTAATTTTAATGCTATTTTATAGATTGTATTTTATCTTCTAAAAATCATTAGTCATTTAGTCAGCCCCATGCATTTCCTTGCTAAACTCTCCGGGGCATCTAGACTGGGATTAGCTACACAATTAAAATCCCCACCACTAGCAAATGGAACCTTCTGAAATAGAGAAAGTACAGTAATAAAATCTACAAAAGAAGAGCGTATTGTCTAGCACATAAAGGAAAGCCGTCACTGCTTGCTTGCTGACTAACTTCCTAGCCAGAATATTATACTGCCCTTCTGAGTCTGAAATTGTTTTCTCTAGATGAAAAGGGACATTCTTATGAATCAAAATTGCAGCTCCAGATTTCTTAGATGTACCAGAGGAAAAAAAGAGCTGCGAAACTAAACAACATTTAAATTTGACATGTTTAATATCGGTAAGAATAGGTCATTTGCAAAAATTCAGTTTGCACTTTTAACTTGTTCACATTACTTAAAACCTTCTGCCTTTAATGGGTGCTTTAATACCTGCTACTTTCCAGGTTGTGTAATTTAAGGTGGGTCGTCATATTTCAGCTATTGTTCCAAATTAGGCCAAATAACAATAGAAACATCCACACATCTTAGAACTCTCATACCAACCCATACACTCCCATCACTCCCTGCCTTCCTTCCCTCATCCACCCCCAACACAACATATAACCATCCTGAACCATGTAGAAACAAATCAAGAGAAAACCATAACTTCCTCTCAGGAGCAGAGTCCTGTTGTCCTGGCATTTGGTTGCCACCCCCAGCATAAAATGGCCTAGTGGATGAGCCAAATTAAATATAAATAGTTTAGCTCAAAATTTTAGAAAGGACCTCCAAAAAGAAAATAAATATTTTAAAACATTTGGACATATGCACATAGCATAATTGCCATGGTTTCTGAGTAATTAAACAGAATATGGATCATAAATAAAAAATCAACTTGAGAAAATCTCATAGATTTGATTTTCAGAGAACTTTCACAGAGGTACAAAAACCATCAAGCCACATCCTGCAAAGATCGATAAAATGCTGATGTTTCCATAGCAGAATCTAAATATTTGACTTGACCCTCCCGTGCCATACTCTCAGCTTTGTTGGATGTTGTAAACTGAAACTTTTTTTTTTATTAAAAAGATTGGAGCAGATTGAGGAGAATTCTTTCCATCTGAGCGCAGTCTTAGATGAAAAATCCTGAAATAGGACCTTTCTCCCTTTGTATACAAGCCCATACTTAATATAAGCTTGAAAAACAGGTTTGTGGACATAATTTAGGAGTCTGGCAATCACAATGCATGGCCTTATCATATTAGACATCTTGGCCTCCAGTCTGAGCACTTTCAAACATAATTGGCCCTGCAGTTCTGTAAGTTCAATGCATAGGTAACCAGGTTTCCAGCATACTTAACCTCCATGTAAGAAATAGATTCTGCTATTCCTATCAGTCGCAAATTGTTGTGTTTTGACCTGTTCACAAGCTTCTCTATTTTGTCATCCATATCTGGTGTTTGCCTTTTGAGCGCCTGCACTTTAAATTTAAGGGCCTGTGCATCATGTTCCAGCCAAGACACATTGCTCTATTATCTCAGTTCTCTTTCTGTTATTATTTAGGAGAGTTGTGAGTGGATCCTTGGGCCGGTGGCAGATGACCACGCCCCTGGGGGAATATCCCGAGAGGGACCACCGGGTCAGGCTCAGAGTTAGGAGACAGACACATACTAGTTCTTTTATTAGACAGTATACTGAACCACCAGAGGTGGCAGTAGTGAGCTGTAAGTGCCCGGCTGGGCTGTAGTCCCTCAGATACTGGAACAGCAATCCCTGGAGGCTGAGCTGTAGAGAAACTGAATATGGTGAGTAGGCAGGGTATGCAGAGTTCATGTATCGAACCTGATGGTAACACTCACACAATGTTTCATAGAAGCCCAGGAGCTGGAATGAAGTAGGCTCTCGAGGAGCGAGTACCTGGTTCCAGGGAAAGCTCTGAGAGAGCGATGGTAACTCACAGATGTAGTGGTCAGCGATGACTTCCAGGCAGAAGTGAATTCTGAAGAAGTCCGGGAACGAGGGCCCTTGAGCGAGTACTGGTTCCAGACTGCAGCCTGCAAAGTAAGAGAGAACGAGGCCCCTGAGGAGCAGGTACCCCTGGTTAGTCCGAGGAGGCAGAGTAGCTTGGAAAGTCATAGCGAGTCCATTACCATTCCTTGCTAACTCAACTTGTAGCAATTCAGAGACCTTTAAATATCTGAAGCGGATGACGTCATCTCAGGGGGACACCCCTGAGATTCGCGCCACTTCTGGTACTTGAGGTAGGGCTGCGCGCGCCCCTAGGAATCAGGTCAACATGGCGGATTGCAGCGTCGGGCCAGTCCGGGGATGCCGGACGAGGACGGCCGAAAGACGTCGCAGCAGCCAGCCTTTCATCAACCCCGGAGGGAATCGCCAATGCGGTAAGGTGGGCGGAGTGGAGACTTCGAGCAGCGACGGTCGCAACACTTTCCTACTTCAGCAGTCGCGTTATTTAAGGCACCCAACTGCTCGTGAACTTTGCCAAAGTCATTTTGCCATGCAGCAACCAATAAGGTTACCTTTTGTACTCTAGTCTCATTCTCGGCTTAACGCACCATATTAGCACATGTGTTGGCCATCTTGGAATCACCGGGGCACGCTGCTTCCTCTTGCCTTTTTTGTTGAATCTAGTCCTCTCCAGCACTCTCTGGAAAAGAAAAGACAGGCTCCCACTTTCTAGCGCAGGAACGAGATAACGGAGTAGAACAGGTGATTGGAAGTTTTTATTCAGGGGTGGTACAGAAGATGAACCAACACATGTCTAGCTGAGACCATTGCTCATGTGACCTCTTAATTCCAGAGTTTTTGTGCCCCAGCGAAAAAATACTTTCCCCCGTTTGTTTTAAAAGTGCTGCCTATTAGCTTCATGGAATGTCCCATAGTCTTGGTTCTATTTGAAAGGCTAAATAACCATTCCCTATTTTTGTTCCACTCCGCACATAATCTTATGCTACGTATGCTTTCTGTGTCAGTCAACTAGGTGTCATTGTGCGATTGCTGGGGCTCCCTTTCCAGCACTGGTTGGCTCAAGGAGCAAAATAACAGGCTTAGGAATTACTTCATATAGAAGCCATGGGACTGGCTCGAGCGGAACAGTTTCTAGTGCATGGGGAAGATGCACATTTGGTTTCTCTGAGATAAAGTTCAAGAGGTGGGAATTCCATGTCCATGAAAGCCTTGCTGATTCTCCAGCCCAGTTTCCCACTGGAAATGACCACCAATAGGTTCTTCCTAGCAGACTTTTAAATGAGCAGATGAACCTCATGACACTAGAAAGTTTCCCAAGTAGATCAGATCATGTATTTAGGGCGTTATAAATGTAAACATACAGCCTTAAGTTTTGTCTGCAGACTTTTAAATACCGTAGTTTGTGCAATTCTTGAAAAATGGCAGCATATTCTCTAGAATACCAGTTGAGCTGCCGAGACTGTTGCCTGCAAATGCTTGTGCATGGCACCTCTCACTAGAGCATTATAATCTAACCCTGGCCTCTGCTATGTTTGTTGATCAAACAGGAAGTGGGTGCACCTGGTTGCCATCCATCTGTGAATTCTTGTTTTAGTGTACTATAACTGCCAAGCGTTTAAACATCTGGACTTGACTTGCAGTTTAATACCACTACTGTCAATGTGTCCTCTAAGGATTGGGTTGCTATGTACATAAAAACTTTTGGTTTCATTACCCTGTGAGCATTACTTTATTTGATGCAAAAAGCCTATCGATTTTATGCTCACAGCAACCCAGCCTTTAGAAGGAACTTTGGAGCAGCATGCAGACAAACTTTCTCACATACACAGATACACTAATATTTGCATATTCACTCTTATACTCTCTCACACATACATGTTCATTCTCAGAAGCACACACACTCTCATTCCTCTCATTCACTGCTGAGACTCACATACATGCACACTCAGTTCTCCTCCTCTTCCACACATACACACACTCACCCAGGCTCTCACCCACCCACAGGCTCTTATCCTCCTTCCCCACACAGGCAGTCACACCAACTGTATCTCACCCAGTTACACACACCCACGCAGCCTCTCACCCATACCCAGGCAGTCAGCCCCCCCCCCCCCCCCCCCAAAAAAAAAAAACCAACCAACCTGGCTCTCATCCCCACACCCAGGTACACACACAGGGCCTGGGCCTTGTCTTCAGCCACCAGTGGGTCCTCTTCGTCTCTTTGGCCGCCAATGAGAAGGGGTCTGCTGGCGGTCTCTGCATCCTTTCCCTTCAGCGGCCATGGGACAAGCTTTGCAGTGGCCTGCTAAGCTGTGGGGTTTGCGGCAGCAGGAGTCATTTATCCAAATGTCATCTCCTGCTGCCCGCGGGGCTGATCTTGCGGTAAGAGCTGTGAGATTGGCCCTGCAGCATCAAGGAACATTGGGATAAACGTGCCTTCTGCTGCCTGGGATGGAGAATAGGGAGGTGTGATTCCACTGACTGGATCGGTCAGGGGTTTGGTTTATCTCTGCCCGATCCAATCCCTGGGAGGGTAAAAAGCTTTGCGCGGCCATGCACGTGTGCAGTTTAGAGGGAACAGTGACTACTGTGATATTCATCGGAAATGTATAAACACCTTTAACGGTTACTAACATTTTTTTTTCTCCCATTTAACTTAGGTGGTGGTAAGCATATTTAGAAATTGTTTTTGCACTTCATAATACAGATAGGTCAGCCTGCCTATTATAGTAGCAGTTTACGTGGACTCTTTTGTCTATTATTAAAACCTTCTCTTCATTATAGGTATAATACATTTATTAAGACTACAGTACTTTTCTGCCCACTAAACTCTAGACCTTGTTAACTTAACGTCTGTAATTTCTACAGCTCTTATTTTAGTGTATATACACACACTGTATGAAAGCAGAAAAAGTCTGCAAAATTCATCTAGGCCGTGTTTCCTTTCTTATTGTAGTAACATAGATCCTTCTTGATACCTATTTAATATCCTCAGAACTAAGGACTTTCTGTGTTTATAGAACCCTATTGGGATCTCTCTGAAGGGGGGGGTGGCCTGTAGAAGGGCTATGTATTCAGATGAGAGGACGAGACCGCTCCTGTTTGTGTAGGACAGAGACCCCTAGAGATGTGGATTTTTTGGTTGAAAGTTGGAAGGAGTAATGTTTCTTTTCATTTCCTTTTCCCTTGTGATAAGGGATTTTTGAGATGAGAGCCTTTCCGATTGTTTTTACCTCTGAGGTAAGAGAAGAGTTTTTGCTATGTTTGGAATTTGTTACTTTGGTTGGGAATTTGTTTTATTTCCCTGACTGGTCCCCTTAGCCTGACAGGGTTCGTGCGTATCAAGTAGAATGCTTATCCAGCGTCCAACGTAGTGTGGCAAAATCAGGAGAGAAGAGAGCGTGTGGCACCACTGTGTACATGTGTGCACGCCCGCAGGTTGTGAAGCCTACACACACAAGAAATCATATTTGCGTTATACCGGCTCGTGGCACACAAATTTGAACTTGGCTTATAAAATGTTGCACACAGTTTTGCACATGCAGTCTTTCAAAAATTTGAGGGAACATTGTGTGGCACCCATCTGGTGGTGTTCACTGCCTGTGCCCATCCAGTACAAGAGTGAAGTGGAGAACTGGATATCCAGCCAAGGTATTTGACTTGGGAATGTGCATTAGGAAGACAACCCTGCCATTTGTAGTGCCCAGCGAGGCTTCACATTTCTAACTTAGAATTGGGGGGGGGGGGGGGATTTTGAGGGCCATTTTGAGGAATAAAAGGATCACAGATTCACTTATTTACATTATTTTGTGGATATCATATTTGTACAAAATGTCATATTTTGTTAACTTCAAATCATCAGCAAAATTGCATTGGAACACATGCTTTGCCTCCAGTTTGGTTATTTAAAGATGCAGAAAATTCATATCTAGGAGATTAAGAACATAATTTGTCATACTGGGTCAGACCGAGGGCTCGTGAAGCCCGGCATACCGTTTCCAACAGTGGCCAATCCAGGCTACAAGTACCTGGCAAGTACTCAAACACTAAGTAGATCCCATGCTACTGATGCCAGTATTAACAAGTTAAGAACATAAGAAATTGCCATGCTGGGTCAGACCAAGGGTCCATCAAGCCCAGCATCCTGTTTCCAATAGAGGCCAAACCAGGCCACAAGAACCTGGCAATTACCCAAACACTAAGAAGATCCCATGCTACTGATGCAATTAATAGAAGTGGCTATTCCCGAAGTACACTTGATTAATAGCAGTTAATGGACTTCTCCAAGAACTTATCCAAACCTTTTTTGAATCCAGCTACACTAACTGCACTAACCACATCCTCTGGCAACAAATTCCAGAGCTTTATTGTGTGTTGAGTGAAAAAGAATGTTCTCCGATTAGTCTTAAATGTGCTACTTGTTAACTTCATGAAATGCCCCCTAGTCCTTCTATTATTCGAAAGTGTAAATAAGTCACATCTACTTGTTCAAGACCTCTAATGATCTTAAAGACCTCTATCATATCCCCCCTCAGCCGGCTCTTCTCCAAGCTGAACAGCCCTATCCTCTTCAGCCTTTCCTCATAGGGGAGCTGTTCCATCCCCTTTATCATTTTGGTTGCCCTTCTCTGTACCTTCTCCATCGCAACTATATTTTTTTGAGATGCGGCGACCAGAATTGTACACAGTATTCAAGGTGCGGTCTTACCATGGAGCGATACAGAGGCATTATGACATTTTCCGTTTTATTCACCATTCCCTTTCTAATAATTCCTAATATTCTGTTTGCTTTTTTGACTGCTGCAGCACACTGAGCCGACGATTTCAATGTGTTATCCACTATGACGCCTAGATCTCTTTCTTGGGTGGTAGCTCCTAATATGGAACCTAACATCGTGTAACTACAGCAAAGGTTATTTTTCCCTATATGCAACACCTTGCACTTGTCCACATTAAATTTCATCTGCCATTTGGATGCCCAATCTTCCAGTCTCACAAGGTCCTCCTATAATTTATCACAATCCACTTGTGATTTAACTACTCTGAGTAATTTTGTATCATCCGCATATTTGATAACCTCACTCGTCTAATTCCTTTCCAGATCATTTATAAATATATTGAAAAGCACCGGTCCAAGTACAGATCCCTGAGGTACTCCATTGTTTACCCTTTTCCACTGAGAAAATTGTCCATTTAATCCTACTCTCTGTTTCTTGTCTTAACCAGTTTGTAATCCACGAAAGGACATTGCCTCCTATCCCATGACCTTTTACTTTTCCTAGAAGTCTCTCATGAGGGACTTTGTCAAATGCCTTCTGAAAATCCAAATACACTACATCTACCGGTTCACCTTTATCCACATGTTTATTAACCCCTTCAAAAAAATGAAGCAGATTTGTTAGGCAAGACTTCCCTTGCTAATTCCTAATTCCTAACCCTCACCCCAAGAGAGTCCTGTAGGATTGGGGCTGAAGAGGCTGAATAAAGTGAGGCCACTTAGCTTGGAGTATTGTGTATGTGCACAGTCGGGGGTGGGGGGGTGGGGGTTAGTTGTTTATCCCAGATTTTGTGGCATTCTGACTGTTTTTGCCTCCACCATCTGCACTGGGAGTCTTTGTTCCATGTATACAATACCCCTTCTGTGAAGACATACTTCTTATGTTATTCTTCAGTGTACCCTTTTGACCTTCATAGCATGATCCTTTGCTCTAAAAGCATCTTTTCTGCAAAATGCTTGCTTTTTGTGTTATATCTTTAAGGTATTTGCGTGTCTGTCTGTTCTTATGACCACTGCATTGTTTGCACTGTTTTGCAACCTTGAGATATTAAGATACGATCACATGATCCATCCCTCCAGTCGTATAATCATGGGATTTTTGTACTTCAAATAGAGGATTCTGTACTTCTTTGCATTAAATCATATTGACAAATTCTTGATCACTTGTCAAACTTTATTAGATCCCATCTTTTCATTTTTTCTATTCTGTTTGGAGTTTTCATCCTGTTATGGATTATTACAATTCAATTTATATTCGGCTTTTCCAATAAAAATATTGCCCAAAGTGAACATTAGTCTGACCCAGTATGACAAATCTTAAGATCCATCAAGCCCAGTTTCCGGTTTCCAACTGTGGCCAACCAGGTCACAGGTACCTGGCAGGAAGGTTGATGGATTCCATGCTGTTTATCCCTGTGGATAGGCAGTGGATTTCCTCAAGTCCACCTTAATACTGGTTTATGGATTTTTCTTCCAGGAACTTGTCCAAACCTTTTTTGAAATCCTAACGCTAACAGCTTTTATAACAATTATCAATTGTTAACAAAACTGCAAATTTAGACAGTATACAATGTACAAAACAATCAGATAAAAATTTCAAGAAATCTAAAAACAAGATCTCAAAATATTAACATCTATATAAATATCATTATCATCAACCCCAACCTAATTCAAACCTTGTGACTGCATTAAAAAACCCAGATCTTAGTATCTTCAGAAGGGCAAACCTTTCTACTAACCCTTCTGTAGTGCAACCTAATGAAAATATTGACCCGAACGGGAACCAGGGCTCTGATCTATTAGGATTTCCACTGAGATCTTTCCATTCCTTGGCGGGAACTCATTTTCTGCCACCCTCAGTTGCCTGTCATGGAGTAGTAGCCTAGTGGTTAAGGCAGTGGCCTTTGAACCAGGGAGACCAGGGGTTCAAATCACCTTGTGACCTTGGGCAAGTCACTTTACCCTCCATTGCCTCAGGTACAAACTTAGATTGTAAGCCCTCTGGGGACAGAGAAATAGCTACAGTACCTGAATGTAATCCGCTTTGAAGTGCTGACATATAAAAATGAGATGAATAAATAAATAGTTTCTGTCCCAGTTTGCCACTGAGAGCTCCACTCCTTGCTGGTGAGCTTCCTATTTCTTTTCATGTATTGGTTCTACCTGGTGCTGTAGTCTAGGAGGTGATAGAAATGCTGATTCTGTTCTGTTATCCCCGCTTCCAGTGCACTTCCTTGTCCTCATAGTTTAAGCATTCCCTGGGTTTGATCCCAGATACCCCCCCCCCACCCAATCCTGCCTCAACTTACCTCTGTATTTTTAACAGTCACATGAGGTATCTCCACAAACAGAATAGCAGGTTTATGCTAATAGCCCAAAAATGTGTTACAGCAAGGGGCTATTTTTAGAATGTAAATTTTACAAAATACTGCTGCTAAATTATAGGTTTGTTGCAGAGGCTGTAGTGATATAATTTAGTTGCCTGCTTTTTGAAAAATTGTTTGCTTATCTGTCAAATGTATTTTATTTACATTTCTGAACAAGTGTTAGTTTAATGATATAAATTAAAATGTTTTGAGTTAAAATAATCCTCAGCACATCCCTAATTACTTGGAAGTCTTCTTTCTTGCTGCACATTCAGAATTCTTCTATAGATATGAACTGTTTCAAAGTATTTCACTTGCCGGTTTATGACTTTTCTGTAGAACTCTTTCATTTTGAAAAGATTTGCATACAACTGTAACTATGTCTAAACTTTAGGCACCCCTTAGACCAGGATCTCCAGACTGCGGTCCGCAGGCCGGATCTGATCCATTCATGTGGCTGGGTTTGGCCAGTAGGGAGGTAGGGGGGTGTTTGTTTTTCTTAACGCGCAGCTGGTGGAGAGAAGATGACCCGGGCTGATGGAAAATGCTGCTGGGGAGGAGATGGGAGAAGAGCGCCAGGACTATGCCAATAACGGAGCTGAACCTTACTAATAAAAAAAGCAGGCCTTGCCACGGGGAGAAGAGCGCAGGGACTATGCCTGTAAAGGAGCTGAACCTTACTAATAAAAAGAGCAGGCCTTGCCACGGGGAGAAGAGCGCAGGGACTATGCTGATCTAAAGATGCTGCTGGCAGGTCGGTCAGGTCCTAATCTGCAAGAAGAGAGTCCACTGGTGGGGAGGGCCAGGCCAGTAAGTGAAGAGAATGGAAAGGCGGGGGTGAAAAAGGGAAGGAAAAGGTAAGGGGGAGAGGTTGTGTAAAGGAAAGGGTGGGAAGGAATGAGGGCGTGAGGGAAGGGAAAGTGGGTGGGGGGAAGGGTACTGGATTCTGAAGGGCAGCCATGCTAGGGCCCTGACACGGTCTGGGGTACTGATAACGCTGACATTAGGGATAAAGCACGAGGCTGCTTCTATGCCCGTTCAAGCAGCACTGTCTGAATTATCGTAGAAATGTTGCCAGCAGTAATTTGTTATGGGTTTGGCTGCTTGGTTTGGATTGTATTACTATCCTTAGCGTAACCTGCACGGAGCAGCAGTTATTACCTTAAGAAACTTGCTGGGCAGAAAGGGATGGGCCATCTGCTCTTTTTCTGCCACGGGAAAGGAAGTCTCTGAAACCCATCTATTGCTTAATGAAGAGTGAGGCAGTCTTTGTCGTCTTGATTATTATTTGTTTCTTGTATTGATGTTTAAATTTATGGTTACAATTATGTAAGTTTTGGGGTTTTTTAAATTGTTAGCCCCTTCAAAACTTTGTAATGTATGCAGGCTATAAATTTTAATAAATTGGAAAATTGGAATTATAGGCAGGGATGTGGGAAGGAAGGGAGTGAATTGGAGAGGGGGAGTAAAGGAAAGCAGGAGAATGAATGAGGGAAGGAGGGGAATGTGGAGAAGGAAGGAAAGAGGGATGGGAGGGAATGCAGGGGTGGAGAGGAGAGTGGGGGAAGGGAGCGGCTGAATGGAGAGAGAGAACAGAAGAGGGGGAGAGGGGACGGGCTCCCCCACCCTACCCAAGGCAGCAGATGCAGGGGGGTGGGGTTCTTGGGGGTGTGGCAGGGTTTTCAGCTTCCAGGAAATAATACCGGTGTGTGGTCTGCCACACTCCTGAGAGAGCCCCTTCCCATCCTCTTAAAATCATCAAAGGGCCAGCTTTATCACCCCCCACCCCCAGCCCTCTTGATGATTTTAAATTTCTTATGAGGCCCTTCCCTTGAGAGGTTTAGGGTCCCCTATCTTAGAGGAGCCCATGGTTCTTGAAAGACTAACAGTGATAACCAGGAGATTAGAAGGCTCAGAGTGTGTGCTCCTCTGTGGAATTGTCTTCACCTCGACATCCAAGTCAATCTTCTTAAATTAATAAATAAATACATAGGAGTCATGAATCCAACTGCAAGAGTGTCCATACCTTTTCACATTCCATATTCTGTTTTATTATTTTCAGTCTGTTGAAAACCAGCAATTTTACATTAAAAATTGCCGAAAGATGGTTTAACTTTGAATTATTTACAGGTTGTGCAGGCCTTTATTCACACAGAGATTCATTAACACATGCATGCATGCCATCATTGTGGCATATAAATGTTAAAACAGGAAAACTTGACCAGGGGTGCCTAAACGTTTGCATGCAACTATTGTGCCATTACAATTTAAATCCCTTATTTTTGGAAAGCATTTTAAATAATTTAGGAAAACTGGCACATGTTCCAATTCCTAGAAGAATAGTGTTTCAAGCCAGCTGCCCATATTTGTGGTTCATTCTTTTGGAAAAAAAAATTAGATTCAGCCAGAACATGAATCATGGCTAATTGCCAGCAATGTGCAATTTCTTTGCAGGGAAACAGAGGCATCTTTTAGGTTGAAACGGAGCTTGGTTCAGTAATGAAGTGTGGGGAGTTTATTTATGCGCGCACACACACTTGCTTAAGTTACTGCACAGTTTCTGATCTGCCATCCTTGCTCTCGCCCATCTCCTGACCCTCTGCCCCTGTTTACCTTGCACCTTCCTCCTCACCCTACTTTTAGGTCACTCGGCCTCTTTTATAGTTGCAATGTTTCTGAACTGCTGCTGGTTTCCTCCTCCTTTGGTTGATTGGCTCTTTCTGGACACTAGACTTGGCCGAAGGATGCAGTGGCTCAGAAAGACTTCCTCAGCTTCTCCAGCTGTAGCTTTCAGTCATTAACCAGAAGGGGGAAAGAGAGAGAGCGAGCTATGTTGGGAGGGGCCACGCTCCTAAATTCTTCTCTCAGCCTTGTGTGTGAGCCAACGTGGCTCTGCTGCCCCTCCGCCTGGCAGACCTATGTGGGAGCTGGTCTGCCGTTGCTCCCTCAACCCATCGTTATGCTACTTCAGGTGTGACTGCTACTGGGCCTTTGCAGGCCCTGGAGGAATCTGCGGTGTTAGTATATATAAGAACCATTTGAAGGATATATCTGTGCAAGAAAATAGAAACTTGCTTGCAGAGACTTAGTCACCTTTGCATTCCTACTGCTTAAAGTATCAGTTTTGAGTAAATCCATTTGTGATCACATGTGGTGCTGGTGGTTATACTAAGAGTACAAAAGCCTGAACTTAATTTGTTGTATGCCATTAATCAGTGACTTTGGAGCAAAGTAATAGTGTGTGGCATTTATGAAAGCTGCTGGCCAGGTGTAAAAGTACATAGATGTCTCTGTAAATACATCCTTTGTGGTCTCAAACTCATATATTACAATTTATTTTGTTTATTCTTACATTGGTTCAATAACAATTGGTACAAATTGCAAATCTCTTTTCTCCTCGATTGATACAGTTCTGCACAGTAGATACATTATCTTAATATGAAAGGAAAAGCTTGATGTATTTTAATCTCGGGGTATCAGTGGCAATAACGTATTATGCGGTGGAGATGTGTGTGTAATCTATTTAAGTAAAAACTTTCCCTTATTTTTGGAGTACTGTTAACTCATTTATTACCAAACGTCCTTCTGGATCCCTATAAAACCTAGTAATTGTCAGAGGGAGTACCTCATGAATGCGAATACATACCACACGGCTCGTAGAATTGTGAGACTGATATAACTTGAAAAATCAAACACTGAAGGGCCGATGCAGTACAGTGCGCTCAGCTTAGTGCACAGCTTGACGTGTTTGGACGCATGTTTTGGATGTGCTAGAATAACTCCCGATGCAATAATGGGATTAACGTGTCCAAACAAGCACGTAGCTAGTGCTCATCACATGTAAATTCCATGTAGATGTGGCTATTAAATATTATCCAGCGATGCAAAGAGGCATGATAAGCAAGATACTGCCTAGTGTGTCTCCTACAACTCGAAATGTAATGCCTGCTCATAGACAGGTATTAAAATTTCATTCAGCTGGCCTGACCAAAGGAAACCCCCCCCCCCCCCCCCCCCCCAAAGGTCTGGCTCGATGGGCCAAGTGGTCTGGGTTGGACCAGGGGGTCCTCTACTAGAAATAACCATTCTGAGGTCCATGTCATAAAACAACCTTTGTCAGACCCCAAATCCCCTCGCCAAGCCAGGAACGCCTGCTGGAGACCCTCCCCTGGCAGGGCTGTTCCAGATTGGTCCTTTTCACTGGCAGTTGTCAGTGAAAGGACCATTCCCTTTGAGGACAGCCTTCTGAAAGGGAATTGGCCCTTTCACTGATAAGTCTGGCACTTAATATTAATTTATTCACTCTTTCACTAGCACATCTTTTTCACCACACCAGCTGATGTAAATATTGCATTGGGCACCCAGGAGAGGTGGCTGTGCGTGTGTTACAAAAACGGGTGTTAAATAATAAGCACCCCATTTTCTCCTAGGACAAAGCAGGATGGTAGTCCACACATGTGGGTGACATCAGATGGAGCCCTGTCATGGAACACTTTTGTCAAAGTTTCTAGAACTTTGACTGGCACATTGAGCATACCCAGCATGCCACTAACCTTGCAGCCAGCAAGGGTCCCCCTTCAGTCTCTTTTTTTTCCGCACAGCAGTTGCCTCGTGGTTTACGAGCTCTGTGATAAATTTCCTCACGGAACTATTTGAAGTTTATTGTCTCAAAAAATCCCTCAGCGCTCTGTTCCCTCCGCTTGGTAAATGTTTTTTCTGATACTCGCCTTCGGTTCCCGGTGGCTTACCGCTTCGGTGCCCGCCAAATTTTAACATGATGACTGGGTTTAGAAAATGTCCCAAGTGTCCGAGGACCATGTCCATAACGGACCCACATGAAGTATGTGTTTTGTGCTTAGGCCCCTCGCACGACGTTTGTCGATGCCCTAGTTGTGCACAAATGACCCCCAAAGGCCGTTGCACTCTCCTGGACAAAATGGAGCAGTTTGTTTCAAAACAGACTGCTCCATCAACGCCAGTTCAAGCGCCACCGACTGTGGAGGGTCCATCAACGCCAGTTCAAGCGCCACCGACTGTGGAGGGTCCATCGACCTCGGAGACTATTCGTCATGAGCACCATGGACAGGGTGACCGTCCGTCACAGACTCCTTCGAGGACATCGGCGTCATAGTCCTCAGTGCTGGGGAAAGACTGGATTAGAACTGGCTCCCTCGATGGTGGCACCGCTCCTCCAGTGCCTCAATATGCTCATGTGTGCCTTATCGACTCCTCTGCCATCGGACACGCTGGCATAGTCACCCATCAAGGCCTCCATAGGTCCTGATTCCAGTACCGGGTTCCTCGGAGGAGGAAGGATCGATTCCCGGCCATGTCCCTCCATGAGAACCATCGATGCCGGAGCCCATGCCAAGGCCATCGGGTCTCCCGGTACCCAAGCACACCTCATCTGCCCCGATGCCCTCAATACCGGCGCCAATGCCCTTGATGCCTTCCCGCCCTCTCGGCTTTGGCATGCTTCCTTCATTGGGAGCTCCACCGGGAGAAGGCGAAAGTCCCTATAATCCATGGGGCGATGCATCCTCAGATGATTCATCACGGACATCCGAGGACCTACTCTCAGAGCCTTCACCGCCGGAGGAAAGGCGACTATCTCCTCCAGAAGACCTCTCCTTTGCCAGTTTTGTCAAAGAGATGTCTGAGACTATACCTTTTACACTGGTCACGGAGGAAGATGCTCGCCATAAAATGTTGGTCTTACAATTTGTAGATGCTCCAAAAGAAATAATGGCAATATCGGTACATGAAGTTCTTTTGGACCTCATGCACCACCTGTGGGAACATCCAGGTACGGTACCCCCCGGTCAGTAAAAAGACAGATACTACCTACCTGGTTCAACAAGCCCCAGGTTTTCAAAAGTCAGCTGCCCCACCACTCTGTAGTTGTGGAATCAGCTCAGGAAAAGGCTAAACGATCACATCCACATTCTTCTGCCTCTCCTGGTAAGGAACAGAAAGCATTGGATGCGTTGGGACGAAGGATTTTCCAAGGGTCCATGTTGGTATCGCGAATTGCAGCATATCAACTATACATGACCCAATTTAATAGAAATCTTTGGAAACAAGTCCAAGAGATTGCGGAGACACTACCACAGCAACAAGCCTTGTCCTCCATCCTACAGAAGGAATGGAAGCAGGTAAACATGAAGTCAGAGCTGCCTATGATTCTTTTGAAACAGCATCCAGAGTCTTGGCAGCAGACTTCAGTGTTAGACGCTGGGCCTGGCTTAAGGCCTCAGACCTATGCTCGAAAGTACAGGACAAACTGGCAGATCTACCCTGTACCGGAGACAAGTTGTTCAGGGTTAAGATCCAGGACGCAGTGGCCCAGTTAAAGGACCATCATGAGACCCTGCGCCAGTTGTCAACTGTCTCCCCAGATGTTCCCTCCGTAGCCCACAGGGCCACGCGTAGAGAACCCAAGAAACAATTCTACAGGCTACGCAGATATTACCCTCCTGCATCCCATTCACGACCGGCTCAGGCACCTTAGAGGGGATAGGTGCGCCAAACTAGAACATCTAGACCACAGCCAATTCTACAAGCTGGCCCCACGTCTGGATTTTGACTCTTCCCCAGAGAGCAGCAGCCATATTCCAGTGGGGGGCCGCCTGTGCCACTTTGAAACAAATTGGCATCCAATCTCCACAAACCAGTGGGTACTGTCCGTAACACATGGTTACCTTCTAAATTTTTCAAAAATACCCCTGGACTTCCCACCCAAACCATCCTGGAGTTGATACGACCACGCAGGAAAACGCGAGTCAGAGCTCTCAACCCTTCTGTCAGTCAGAGCTGTGGAACCGGTTCCACCGAATCAGCAGGGAAAAGGGTTCTACTCTAGATACTTCCTTATTCCAAAAAAGACCAGCGGCCTCCGGCCTATTCTAGACCTCCGTGCCTTGAATACATTTCTTCGCAAGGAACGGTTCAGGATGGTATCCCTGGGCACCATGCTTCCTTTACTTCAACAAAGGGATTGGCTCTGCTCTCTGGACCTTCGCATTCACCCATATTACAATCTCCCCTCCTCAACGCAAATATCTGCGATTTTCTGGTGGGCCGCAGTCACTATCAATACAAGGTACTACCATTCGGCCTAGCCTCAGCGCCTCAAGTCTTTATGAAGTGCCTGGCAGTTGTGACTGGGCAGTTACATAGCAGAGGTGTATTCATTTTTCCATACCTGGACAACTGGCTCATAAAAAGCCAGACAAAACATAAGAACATAAGAAAATGCCATACTGGTTCAGACCAAGGGTCCATCAAGCCCAGCATCCTGTTTCCAACAGTGGCCAATCCAGGCCATAAGAACCTGGCAAGTACCCAAAAAACAAGGAGCCCTCGACTCTGTCTCACCATAAGGCTTCTAAACTCATTGGGATTTCTAATAAATTACCCCAAATCCCAATTGACAGTCTCATCTTCTCTCCTTTATAGGAGCAGACCTAGACATGACACTGTCCAAAGCATTTTTACCCAATGACTCTATGATTACGCTGTCCAACCTTGCCAGCTTTATCCACTATTGAAAAAGAGCCTCAGCTGACCAGCTACTCAGGTTGCTCGGCCACATGGCATCAACTGTCCATGTCACCCCTATGGCAAGCCTTGCCATGAGAGCGACCCAATGGACTCTGAAATCCCAGTGGCAACAAGCTACTCAGCCGCTGTCATCCATGGGGCACACATAACCAGCCAGCTTCGTCTGTCCCTTACCTGGTGGACACACAAAGCCAACTTACAAGTGGCTCTTCCTTTCCAGCAACCGGCTCCTCAAGTGACCTTAACTACGGACACCTCCAACCTAGGTTGGGGAGCCCACGTCCAAGGCCTTCAAACTCAAGGTACTTGGACAAAAGCCGAAGCGACCTATCAAACCAACTTTCTGGACCTTATAGCGTTGCGGTACGCCCTTTATGCATTTCAGGAATACCTCTCCAACAAATTTGTCCTGATTCAAACAGACAACCAAGTTGCAATGTGGTACCTGAACAAACAGGGGGGCACGCTCTCTTATCTGCTTTGCCAGGAGGCGACACAGATTTGGGCCTGGGCCCTGTCGCATTCCATTCTTCTGCGAGCCACTTATCTAGTGGGCCCACAGAATGCATTGGCGGACCGCCTCGACCGACGTTTCCAGCTCCATGAATGGTCTCTGATCCCTCGGATACGAGCAGAATCTTCCACTGGTGGGGTCATCAGACCATCGACCTCTTTGCATCCAGTCAGAACCACAAAGTGGAAAGCTTCTGCTCACTGCACAGGGACCGGCATGCACCAACCAGAGATGCCTTCACTTGTCCCTGGAGCAAAGTCCTGCTTTATGAGTATCTTCCGATTCCGCTAATAAGCAAGACTCTCTCATGAAGCTACAACAGGACTGGGGCTTAATGATTCTCATAGCCCTGTACTGGCCACGCCAAATTTGGTTTCCCATACTTCGTGACATTTCTGTCCAGGACCCCATTCGCCTGGGCATGTCGTCCAACCTCATAACACAGAATCATGGCAAGTTACGCCACCCGAACCTCCAGCCCTCTTTCTGACAGCCTGGATATTGAAAGGCTGATACTACAGCCCCTCAGCCTTTCAAGTGACGTATCTTAAGTCTAGGAGCTTCACGGAAGTCTTGCAGGTGGAAATCCTACCGCTCTAAATGGAAGAGATTTAACTTGTGGTGCACACAAAAGGGCTTGGATCCTTTTTCTTGCCCCATATCGGGTCTTTTGGATTATCTCTGGCACCTCTCGGAATCTGGTCTCCAGACATCTATCAGAGTGCACCTTAGTGCCATCTCTGCTTACCATCAAGGAATAGGGGATGCCTCGATAATGGCTCAACCCCTGGTGAGTCGATTCATGAGACTTAGTACAGCTTAAGCCTTCACTACGGCCACCGGTCGTGGCATGGGACCTCAATGTCATACTTGCACGACTTATGCACACTCCTTTTGAGCCCTTGCACTCCTGCGAACTCAGATACCTTACATGGAAAGTTCTTTTCCTAGTAGCCATCACATCTGCTTGCAGGGTTAGTGAGTTACAGGCCTTTGTGACCTACTCACCCTACACAAGGTTCCTCCATGACCGGGTGGTTCTTCGCACTCACCCTAAACTCTTTCCTAAGGTGGTAACTGATTTCCATTTAAATCAGTCCATAATCTTGCCCACTTTCTTTCCAAGACCTCACGCTCACCCAGGTGAGCGAGCTTTCCACACCGTGGACTGTAAGCGTGCTCTTGCGTTTTACTTAGACCGCACTACAGCCCATAGGAAGTCCACCCATCTCTTTGTCTCTTTTGATAAGAACAAACTTGGGAATGTGGTGGCCAGCAAACACTGTCAAACTGGTTGGCAGACTGCATCATATTCTGTTACCAGCAAGCAGGCCTTCCACTACAGGGACGAGTGAAGGCACGCTCAGTCAGAGCAATGGCAACGTTAATAGCACACTACCGTTCAGTACCAATTGCTGATATCTGCAGGGCTGCGAAATGGAGCTCTCGCCACACCTTCGCAGCTCTCTACTGCCTGGACAAGGCTGGGCGACAGGATTCCGTCTTTGGCCAGTCTGTCCTAAGAAATTTGTTTCCAGTATAGGAACCCAACTCGTCCCACCTCGACCTGTGAATTTCAGGCTGCCTCATCCTTGCCAACAGCACCCCAGTTGTTGTGCCTGTTGCACATGTTCGGTGCTGCTTGGCCTCATACGTATGACTCAGCCTGTAGCTTGCTATTCACCCATATGTGAGGGCTACCATCCTGCTAGTCCTGGGAGAAAGCAAAGTTGCTTACCTGTAACAGGTGTTCTCCCAGGACAGCAGGATGTTTGTCCTCACGAAGCCTGCCCGCCACCCTGCGGAGTTGGGTTCACTTACGTTTTATTATTTTATTTTTCGCTCGTACTTTTGCTACAAACGTGACTGAAGGGGGACCCCTGCTGGCTGCAGGTTTAGTGCCATGCTGGGCATGCTTAATGTGCCAGTCAAATTTCTAGAAATTTTGACAAATTTTCCGTGACAGGGCTCCATCCTGATGACGTCACCCATATGTGAGGACTAACATCCTGCTGTCCTGGGAGAACACTTGTTACAGGTAAGCAACTCTGCTTTACTGCGCATGATATTGCATCTACCCCAGAGACAGTGAAGTATTCAAACAGCATCAATCATAAAACTTCACCAAATGATTCATAGACCACTCAAAATAAAAATTGTTGGAGGAAAAATCTTCGGTAACCTCTTGGGAAAATCCTACAGTGAGTTTTGTACCATCATTAGTCAAAAACCACCTTCCAACTTCTTAAATTTGTTACTTTAAATGTGCAAAAATGTAAAAAAGTGCATTATCTTTAGAAAGTGGAGTCCAGCAGCAAATGCTTCTTTATATCAGTGCCACAAGGGCAATCAGACATGGCCAGTGTTTTGCCTTCTGATGGCTGTGCCAGAGGTTTTTTTCAGAATGAAACTTATTCATAAGCTGCTTCTATATAAAAACATAACAAAATATATTAAAATTTGATAAATTCCTTTGCATTCAATTTTAAATGACTTATACTCTCTAATCAGGTGTTGTTCACCAATACAGACATTTTATGTGGTGCTTTGCCTACAGGATTTCATAGCAGATAATGACAATATGGACATGGCAGTATTTATACTAGCAAGGAGTTCAAATTCTAACCAATCAAATGGTCAGTTCCATACACATGATTGCAACAACCAATAAGCTCAGGGACTTTAAATCCTGATGTCACTCAAAAATCATTCATTCAAAATAAGGTCTTAAATGTAAAAAAGATTTTATATTTTCTGTCAGAATTGTGCAAAGTGCATTTTCTAAAACTTTTTACCTAAATACAACTCCTATATAAAACATTTATAGCATCATCCTAATAATATATTTAACATTTCCTTCGATAACAGTCTCATAAAAGTAGCCACTCTCTTCAAATTAAATCCATTTGGTTCAACTGTTTGCAAACAAAATATCCACTATTCTGTTTGTTATAATTCTCTGCCATGATCTCCTGCCCTTGGATTTTTGCTCACATGATCAACTGCAAAAAAAAAAGTAATGCAATTCTAAACAGAATGTCAACATTCTTTGTGTTTTTAGTTAAAGCAATTACAATACCCAGAAATATTGTCCTCAAAACTGTTTTCCCAACATTTGATTTTGTACATGGACAAATCATAACATATACTACAAGCAAGGAAGTGCAGGTAGTCAAAAACAGTAACTTATAACTCTTATTAGTACATGGAGGGATGAAGTCTTTGACTTGCAAAATGACCTTGTAAGCCTTACAGTGGCCACCTTTAAAGAAGCCTTTAGCCAAATCTATATCTCTCTACTCTTGTGATTGAACAAAGAGTGATAAATATGAAGGGTAGATTTTTTTTCTAATGTTTTGCCTCCAGTATAAGCTACTTAGTCTTTTGTCTGAAAACCATGAATGTGTACAGTACTTGTAATATCTTCTGTTTTTTCAAAATGTGTTCTAGCTTCAAGGAGAACTAGATAAAATGAATCATGCCTGTGCAGGGCTTAATTTGTAGATAAAAAAGGAAGTGGGCTTGTGGATTGGAGAGAGGGGTGGGGCCAGGGTTGGGGATGGGGAGGGACCAGGGATGGGTGTGAACTCTCTTCTAAACATCCCCAGTAGCAGAAGCAGTGGGGCAGACAGGCATTCACCTCTGACCTTGACCATTCTCTCTCATTGCCGCTTCAGTTATGCCAGAAACTGTACAATAAGGCAATGTAACTGTTCCAGTCTCATGCCAAGCAGCTCTAACACATTCTGCTTTGCTTCCTCTGGGACCTGGGAGGCCAGAAACCATCCATGGCATCACCAGCTCTGCAGGGAGCTGGTACCGATTTACACCGGCTTTGCTCCTCTTCTGCAGAGGATTCAGAACTAATTTCCACCATCAGTTCTACTCTGCCTCCTTGAGTACTGGAAAAAGGGTGGCAGAAGGCCATTCTGGGTTTTTCTGCCAGAAATTAAGCCTTGGATAGCAAACACAAAAAGTGGTTGAATTATCACAAGGACAGGGAAGCCTTGATAACTGACACTGCTTCTCATAAGTTTCCATTTTGAGTTACTACAAAGAACAAGTACAAAAGAGGTTGAATTATCTGCTTTAGTATCGCCCCCTTCTCCTCTTGGAGCTACGACCCAGGAAAAAGATCTAGGCATCATAGTGGATAATACTTTAAAATCATCGGCTCAGTGTGCTGCAGCAGTCAAAAAAGCAAACAATATTAGGAATTATTAGGACCGGAATGGTGAATAAAACGGGAAATGTCATAATGTCTCTATATCGCTCCATGGTGAGACCGCACCTTGAGTACTGTGTACAGTTCTGGTCACTGCATCTCAAAAAAGATATAGTTGCACTGGAGAAGGTATGAGAAGGGCGACCAAAATTATAAAGGGGATGGAACAGCTCCCCTATGAGGAAAGGCTGAAGAGGTTAGGGCTGTTCAGCTTGGAGAAGAGACAGCTGAGGGGGGGATATGATAGAGGTCTTGAAAATCATGAGAGGTCTAGAACAGGTAGATGTGAATTGGTTATTTACACTTTCGGATAATAGGACTAGGAGGCACTTCATGAAGTTAGCAAGTAGCACATTTAAAACTAATCGGAGAAAACTCTTTTTCACTCAATGCACAATTAAGCTCTGGAATTTGATGCCAGAGGATGTGGTTAGTGCAGTTAGTGTAGCTGGGTTTAAAAAAAGGTTTGTATAAGTTCTTGGAGAAGTCCATTAACTGTTAATCAAGTTGACTTGGGGAATAGCCACTGCTATTGCTAGCATCAGTAGCATGGGATCTACTTAGTGTTTGGGTAATTGCCAGGTTCTTGTGGCCTGGTTTGGCCTCTGTTGGAAACAGGATGCTGGGCTTGATGGACCCTCAGTCTGACCCATTATGGCAATTTCTTGTGTTTTTATGCTGCTGGTAAAGAGTGTGGCTGGGAGCCAGGAGAAGAGGAAATGTGCTGGGTAGGAAGGCATGTGAAGATAGGAAGGAAGGGGTGATGGAAAGGAGGTTGGGGTTCCTGAGTTAGGAGAGGTGGAGGCGGAAGGGGATGGGAGCTGCTGGGTGAAAGTGGAGGAAGAGATGGAGGTGTGGGGGGCTGCTGGGTTGGGGGAGAGGGGAGGTTGGGGATGCTGAACAGGAAGGGGTGGGAAAGGGGGTAATCAGATGTATGCTGGGAAGGGAAGGTCTGGGAGACTTGAGCAGGGGAGAGGGAACACGGGGAAGAGGATGTGGGGGTGGGGGGTGTTGGAAATGTTGGACAGGGATATGAGCATGTGAAGGGATAATTGAGTAGTTGGGGGAAGTGAGGGATGATGGAGGCATGGAGGGGAGTGACTGGGTACAAGAGCCATATCTGTTTTGAGAATATGCATGTCTTTTTGAAGTTTGCTTAGTGAAGGAGGAAATATATTTGTTTCTAGTTTTTCGGTTTTGCACTGCATGCAGGTGGTCTTGGGGGTTCCATTCCTGTTTTTGTTTCTATATTTGTAATTTGTGGTCTTTTATTCTATATTTGGTGAAGGCAGGTCTGTCTGTGTTCTGTGTGTGTGTGACTGAGATGAAGTACAAACCCCTACATGCTAGTAAAGTATCAGCCTTATTTGCTTTATTTTTTCAAAGATTGTACAGGGAAATGTTAGTTCTGCTCTGCACTCATTGTTAGGAAGTGGAGGACTCCTGTGAATGCAGAGCATATACTTGTATTTACTTCCATGAAGGTCATGTGTTCAGTGCGTCTTGCACGTGAGCATCATCTCTCGGGTGTGTCCTGATAGAAAAAAGGTTGAAAACCACTGCTGTAGAATATGCACCTACAGCTGAATAGTATACACTTTGGTGCTGTGCATCTCAAATGGCTGTAGTTGCCTGAGAGTTTATCCTTTGATTTCACTTAGCAAAATGGCCTTGTATGCGAGATTGGCACTGGGCATCCTGCATGCAAGTCCATTTTGGTCACACTCCTTCCAACTTCAAGTGCTTACCTCCATACTCCTGGTTTAATGCACTTAAGTAGATTTTCAGGTTAACTCGTTGACCTGAGATGGAATAACAGTTAACTCACATTTCTGGTGGCCATGATATTCTATTACTATGCTTATGTGAAAGTGTCTTTCTACTAGACTAGGAGCAGCAATACATTGCTCTCTATGTAGTAAGGACCTTGTGTGCTGTAGGCATTTGTGGACTCGAGGCACCGGAGTCATTGAACGGACCCATGGATGCTTCGGCTCTATTTCATGCCCTCGATCCTGTGGAGTGCACGAGTACCACCCCAATGCCATCGAGGTGTGTGTGGCCTCCCCCAATGCCATGGCCGCCCTTGTTGCCATCATGATGGGGAGCTGTCCCAATACCATCAACGCCCTCGATGCCATGGAGGCCATTGGGCCCTGGCTGACCCCAATACCATCGACCGCCAGGGCTCTTGGAAGCCCTCAAGTGCCACTGAAGGCCTTGAGCAGCAGGGACTTCGACCTTGAATAGATCAAGCACTGGGATCGCCCTTTACTCAAGGCACCCTGGTACGCCAAGGTATGCCTCGGAGAACACCTATTACAGATATGCAACTCCGCTTTATTTTGAGAAGGCATCTTCAGCTTAATGGTATGCATTTGGTGTTATGTATCCTGACTTGGAAATACTATTCAGCTGTAGGTGCCCGCACCAGAAAGCTTACATTGGAAATATAAATTCTCCTGGATCTGAGGTGGAGTACCACACTGGACACAATAGACATTTGCTACCAGAAAGGTGAGTTTGTTTCCAATCGGGCCGATACAGTAAAGTCTGCGGGAGAGCGGGCGAACGTCCGCTCTCCCGGCATGCGCACAGACCACTCTCCTGTGCGCGCAATTCATTATTCAAATGAGGCCCGGCGGTAAAACCAGGCAAAAGGAGGCCTCCTTTTGGACCAGAGCGGCGGCTGTCAGCGGGTTTGACAACTGGACTCTCAATTTTGCCGGCGTCCGGTTTCCAAGCCCGTGGCTGTCAGTGGGCTCGAGAACGGACGCCGGCAAAATTGAGAGTCCGGTTTTTGACCCGACAGCCGCGGGCCGACTTCAAATTTTTTTTTTTTTTAACTTTTGGAAACTTTCGGGACCTTCGACTTAATATCGCCATGATATTAAGTCTGAGTGTGCACAGAAAAGCAGTTTTTACTGCTTTTCTGTGCACTTTCCCGGTGCCCAAATAAATTAGCACCTACCTTTGGGTAGGTGCTAATTTCTGAAAGCAAAATGTGTGGTTTGGCTGCACATTTTGTTTTCTGAATCGCGCGGGAATACCTAATAGGGCCATCAACATGCATTTGCATGTTGCGGGTGCTATTAGGTTCGGGGGGTTGGACGCGTGTTTTCGGCCCCTTACTGAATAAGGGGTAACACTAGCGCGTCAAACATGTGTCCAGTGGCGGGTTAACAGTGACGCAATAGTTAAATTCCCAGCATTAAGAAAGTGTGCTTTCAAGTTTTTTGCCCTTTACCACACCTCCCTCAATTGCTGAGGAATAACTAATGGGCCTTCTTTTACGTGGAGTTTGCATGCCCCCTTGCTAATCTTAGCACTGGTTTCTACTTCTGTTTTAGCACACATTTTTTAGAAGTTAAAACCCCATTACATATCAGTTAGCTTACACCAGAAAAATTGCTCTTAAACGGGAGTAAAAACCTGTGCTATTTTTAGCCCTCCTTATTACATCAGTCCCTCAGTCTTTGGCCTGTTTGCTGAAAGTGCCAGTATGGGTGTCTGTTGTTGCGATGGTTTATTTGATAGTCTGTCCACTGATAAATGTACTGACAGTCTGCTTATTTCACATAGGTGTTTAAATACATTTCAGTTGATATTGCCTTTTGGTTGGTTACTATCAACCTGAGCTGGATTTGGACTAACCACCTAGATGAAATGCTTGAGCTGATTGCACTTTTCTGTGTAGTACTGTCTGTCCAGTATATGCTGGGCATGTCTCTAAGTTTTAAACAGGCAAATTTTGAATTAAGGGTCTACAAGCAAGCTGTAGATGATATCTCTTTAATTATCAATTTGAACCTTAATTCTACTTGTATACATGCAAGTGGACTAACAAGGCAACCACAAGTTTTGGCCGATAATGGTCAAACAGTTGCTAGATGAAAATAGGCACTATTTTTCCAAGTTTTCAAATATTTTTTAAAGTAGGGCTAAGGTACATAACAGCCTTGCATTATTTGCAGTATAAAAACAGTGTTTAGTTACTGTAATTTCATCTCTTAACGTTCAACTAGAGAAATATATTGTGGAAGAACCATAGAGAAGTGACTGTGGACTAATGTAGCATTTCCATGTGGACAAAGCCGGAAGAGCGAGAACATAGAAGGCCTTCTGACAGAACAGCTGAGCAGAATGAAGTCTGGCGTTGGGAAAATAATTTGATGTGCTTTTCCTTTGGAAAGCATCACAAATGGTTTTCTGTGTTCTAGTTCCTTCATGGTTGGCTTTGGCAGGATGTGAACTCTGAAGGATGCATACAAAAGATGTCTTGACTGAAGGAAAAGATTGTAGACTTTCAGGGCGGGTTCCTGTTTTGGGGTATGCAGGGACAGCCTTTGCAATTATGTGGATACATTTCACATTTGTTTCCATTTCTCCTCTGCAAATGAAATCACCTGATTGTAAAAGCCCTGCTGTAATAAATCAGCTCTTAGACTAATTCACAATTGCATCATATTTTCATAACGTCCTAAATGGAGAGTTTGTGCCAAAAAACTGGGATTTTTGTTGTAAGTGACCTAAAGCAAAGGCATTTGACTTTGACACAAGAATACCATTTTCTCTTTGATTCCAGGGTTGATAGAATTTTTTTTAACTTTATTATTTTGCCTTAAACAGTATTCCATTGCCCATTGAAATGTGGGCAAACATACTGTATACAGTTCATGAAGTGTGTCTATTCAGTGACCAGTTATCTATTGGCAGCTATCTAGAGAAGACACAATGAGGTCCATACTCAAGATCTATATCTGTAAAATTGGCACTTACCCATATATATCTTCCCCTTTAAAAATATCATATCTTTGGATAACTGTCCACCCTAAATTTATTTTGTATGGGCAAAGTTACTCTGACAAAAATAGGGAGAAGGACTGGAAGATGAGAACACATTTAGCAGACTAGTGCCATATTGATTGTAATCCAGCTACATTTTCACAGACAAGTTGGTCCATGCAAATAGGTTGAAAGTTATCCAAGTAACTTTACCTGGATATTCAGCAGAATACTTATCCAGATATATTCTGCTGTATATTTGGATAAAGTTATCCGAAAACTTACCCCCTCGGTGGCTTTCTGAATTTGGACCTTGACGCAACATAGTATTAATTCTTTTAAGTCTGACCTTGTCTTGTTCTACCAACATTGGCTATATCAATTGGTCCTGCCCTTTTAATCAAAACTTATTGGGTATAGGTGTGTAACAAAATTTAAAGTTTGTAATTTTATAGTATATCAAACATTATGTATGTATGTTTTATGATGTAAACCGCTAAGATGGATAGGTAACTACCCCTAGTGCGGTATATAAAAACTTTTAAATAAATAATACAGATATGAGGGAAAAAGCACAAGACTGATTCTATGGTCAAGTCCTAAAGGAAATGAAGAAAGTGTACATGGAGGTAACTTGCTGGTGCACGGTTACTGCCCTTAACCAATAAGCATAGATACTTCTGATGCAACTCCAACATTGCTCTATGCTTCAATGGCAGGGGAAAAGGGGATTTAGATGACAACTGAGGGCCCCGACTTTTACGGTCTGGGGAACTAAGCATGGGGATAACCTGCACAGAGCCTCAGTTCCCCTAACAGAAGGCATGGGATCACTACCCTTAACCAATAAGCCTTGATGCATTTGATGCAACATTGCTCTTCTTTGAAGGAGGAGGGTGGGCATGGAAGAGAGGAATTTGGATTCAGAGACAACTAACATGAGCCATGGCTTTTTTTTTTTTTTTTTAGTCTGGGATACCGATGCGCATACATTAAGGAAAAAACATGGGACTGCTTCTATGGCCAAGTCCATTACCTAAGTATGTCAAGAAAAACTGACTGATAAATGGGGGTGACCTGCACTGTGCTGCAGATACTACCATAGGAAGCTTGTTGGACAGATTGGATGGACCATTGGTCCTTTTCTGCCATTGTTTATGTTAAAGATCAGTATTTATCCCAAGACCAGCAGGATGCTAGTCCTCACATAGGGCTCCGTCCAGTGACGTCACCCATATCACGGAAAACTTTGTCAGTTTCTAGAAACTTTTGACTGGCACACTGAGCCCACCGAGCATGCCCAGCAAGCCATGATCCCTCGAGCCACAGGGGTCTCCCTTCAGTCTTCATTTTTCCACGCTGCAGATAGGGCTCCTTCACACATCTACTGTGAGAAAGTCAAATCTCTCATTTCATCCCCTACATAGGGGTCTCCCTACTCCACCAGCTGGTGAGTACAGTTTTTCCTCTTTCGATCCGGGTTAAAGTAATTTTTTGGTCAAAAGGCAGCCGATGGCTGTCAGGCCTTCATGACCACGGGCTTCAAAAATGCCCTAAGTGCCCTCGCACAATGTCTATTACCGACTGGCGCATCGAGTGTGTTCTGTGCCTGGGAGAATCGCACGATGTTTCTTCCTGCCCTCAATGTGCTGAAATGACTGCCAAGGGCAGGAGGGCCCAAGAAGAAAAGATGGAACATCTCTTCCATATCCAGCTTATACCATCGATGTTGACTCAATCGTCTCCGGCTGGAGCGCCTAAAAGATTAGTCGTTCGTAAACGCTGCACTGATCGCGCGGGAGACCGGCTGTCACTGACTCCGTCCGCGGCATTGGTGAAATTGACATCTGGGCTTGAAAAAGCCATGGAACATAAACAAAAACATCATCATAGGCATCGATGGACGTCGACGCCAGAGGCCTTACTGTCACCGAGACAGCCATCGCCGAAGAGATCTAGTCTACAAGAAGCATCAAGACCTACTACTCCGAGGCGTTCCCCACCTGCAAGGGTGCCGGGCATCGAGCCACCACAGGGACTTGTGGAAAATGTCTGTTGTATATAGTGCTTTTTTGGAGTGTATAATTTATATATAGTGTATAAGGTTATCCACAGTGTATAAGGTTATACACAATCCCTTTTTGAGTGTATAATTTGCAATGTTACATATTATGTTCTTTGGTTGTCAATCAGGTACTGTTCCTATTCTCCTCTTCCTCTTTTTCCCCCTCTTCTCGCGCCCCTTCTCTCTTCCTAGCTGCTCCCCTCCCCCCACCCTGGTGTTTTGTGTATTCCTCCTTCGGTTATATTGTAAACCGGCATGATGTACCCACGAATGTCTGTATATAAAAGCTAATAAATAAATAAGTGCCAATCACGCCTTCTCTGCCACCACCTATAGCTGCTCTGACTTCACCAGCTATAAGGGAGGAACTGGACGGATTTATCCGCCAGGCAGTGAGAGAAGCTTTCCAGGATCTTCGTCCATCGACACCGCTGGAGTCGATGCCTGTACTGGTGCCGTCACCGAAGGCGGTGCCTTCGCTGATGCCGGTACCAGACCTTTCAATATTCCAACCACTGATGTCGATGCTCTGATCGGAGCTCTTCCAGTGCAGCCTATCACTCCGATTCAAGTCGGTGGCGATAATGCCCCGGGGGCTTCTCTGCCTTCTGAACCCATGCCAGGGCCCTCCGGACTTTCTCAGCTGATAATCCCGGTCTCTCCTTCGATACCATTCTTTTTCCCATCGATGCCTCCACAAAAGCCACCAATGCCATCTCATATTTCTCCTCCAAGGTGTGCCCTCCATCGGACTTTTGGGACGACAGAGACACCGACACCTCTTCAGAGGACATCCTTTCTGAGCCATCACCACCTGAAGACAGGAAAAAGTCACCCCCAGAGGACTTATCTTTTACAAATTTTGTAAAGGAGAAGGCTGACACTATTCCCTTTCAACTAGTGTCAGAAGAAGATACCAGACAAAAGACCTTAGAGGTTCTACAGTTTGTGGACCCTCCTAAGGAGGTATTAGCAATCCCGGTACATGAAGTCCTCGTAGACCTGCAACACAGTCTGTGGGAACATCCATGCTCAGTACCATTAATTAACAAAAGGATGGATACCACTTATCTGGTGCAGCACATCCCTGGTTATCAGTGGGCCCAACTTCCACACCAGTTTGTGGTGGTAGAATCCGCCCAGAAAAAATCAAAGAGAATACGCCCTCATTCATCAAATCCGCCTGGCAAAGAACAAAGGTTCTTAGACACCCTAGGCAGGAAAGTCTTTCACGTCTCAATGCTTGTTTCCAGGATAGCGTCCTAACAACTATATATGACGCAGTATCGGCGTAACCTCTCTAAACGATGCAAGAATTATCTGAGACTTTGCCTTAACAGTATCAGGACTCAGTGAATGACATTATTCACAAAGGTTTGGAAGCAGGCAAGCCCGAGGTCCATGCTGCATATGACAGTTTTGAGACCTCTTCACGGGTAGCTGCAACTGGTATCAGTGCACATCATTGGGCCTGGCTCAAAGCTCCTGACCTCAGGCCTGAAGTTCAAGAGAAGCTAGCAGATCTGCCTTGTGTTGGTGATAACCTTTTTGGAACACGAGTTCAGGATGCAGTTGCTCAGCTCAAGGAACACTCTGAAACTCTGCGTCAACTGTCTATCCCACAAGATACTTCCTCTGCTCCATATCACACAACACGGAAGAACATCAGAAAGCCCTCGCATAGACCACGTAGGTACTAACCAGTACAAAGAACCCAGCATAGACAACTGAGAGCTTCTAGGCCTCAACCTCCTCCTCAAACAGGCCCGGCATCAGGCTTTTGAAAACCAGCCAGAGGACAGCAGCCACTCCACCAACCTGAACCCAGAGTTACCAGTGGGAGGTCGGGTCTCTCTCTTCTAGCCCCATTGGTCAAACATCACAACAGATCAATGGGTGCTATCAATTATAACACAAGGCTACCATCTGAATTTTCTCACAGTACCAAAAGACTCCCCACCAAAGTCTCTTTGGATACACAAGGATCATAACACTCTTTTGCAAGCAGAATTATCCAGCCTTATGAGAGCCAGGGCTGTGGAACCAGTTCCCCGACCTCAGCAGGGCAAAGGTTTCTACTCTTGTTATTTCCTCATTCCAAAGAAAACAGGAGGCATTTGTCTCATCCTAGTCCTCCGAAATCTCAACAAATTTTTATGGAAAGAGAAGTTCAGAATGGTCTCCTTAGGCACCATGCTTCCCCTTCTTCAAACAGGAGATTGGCTCTGTTCTCTGGATCTGCAAGACGCTTACGCTCTCATTGCAATATTCCCTCCTCATTGCAAGTTTCTGCGTTTCCTAGTAGGTCATCAGCATTTCCAATACCGGGTTCTGCCATTTGGCCTTGCCTCAGCACCCCGAGTATTCACAAAGTGCCTGGCAGTAGCAGTGGCTCATTTACACAAGGAAAGTGTACACGTTTTTCCTTACGTAGATGACTGGCTCATTAGAAGCTAATCAAAGCAAGGAGCTCTCGCTTCTCTCAGGCTCACAATCAATCTGCTCCACTCGCTGGGATTTCTAATCAGCTACCAAAAATCCCACCTCATCCCATCTTGCCTACTGCAATTCATCGGAGCAGAGTCTAACACCATAATATCAAGAGCCTTCCTCCCAGAGGACAGTACAGAGACACTCTCCTCATTAGCGAAATCTCTGCGCACAAAGAAACAGGTGGCAGCACATCAGTTTCTAACTCAGCTCGGCCACATGGCCTCCACGGTTCATCACTCTTATGGCAAGATTAGCCATGAGAATAATACAATGGACATTATGATCACAGTAGATACAAGCCATTCAACCGCTGTCATCCCCAGTTCAAATAACCCACCAACTACGTTCATCTCTCCTCTGGTGGGGGTGAACAAGAACAACTTGCGCAAAGGCCTACCTTTCCAACAATCAGTTCTGCAAGTAACTTTAACTACAGATGCATCCACCTTAGGTTGGGGAGTTCACACAGACAATCTCCAAACTCAAGGTACTTGGACAAAACTCGAAGCAACATTTCAAATCAATTTCCTGGAGCTTCGAGCTATATGTTATGCTCTATATGCGTTCAAGGACTGCTTTTCACACAAGACTATTCTGATACAGACAGACAACACAGTTGCCATGTGGTACCTGAACAAACAGGGAGGTACGGGCTCATATCTCTTTTGCCAAGAAGCCGCACAGATTTGGAACTGGGCCCTGACACATTCCATGTTTCTCCGGGCCACTTATTTGGCAGGAATTCACAATGTAGTGGCAGACAGTCTCAGTTGTCAATTCCAACCTCACGAGTGGTCCTTGGATCCTTTAGTAGCGACCAGGATATTTCAACGTTGGGGTCAACCAACAATGGACCTCTTTGCATCCGAACCGAATCACAAAGTGGACAACTTTTGCTCCCTGCACAAACAGAGAAATCAATTAGCCAGGGACGCCTTTGCTTGCCCCTGGAATTCAGGTCTTCTATTCACGTATCTCCCGATACCGCTAATAACCAAGACTCTAGTGAAGCTTCAACAGGACAAGGGCTCCATGATACTCATAGCTCTGTATTGGCCTCGACAAATATGGTTCCCTATGCTTCTCAATCTCTCGATCAGGAACCCAATTCGCCTAGGTACAGCTCCCACTCTCATAACTCTAGATCAGGGAAGGTTGTGCCATCCCAACTTTCAATCCCTATTTCTAACAGCCTGGATGTTGAAAGCTTGATCTTGCAACCACTCAGTCTTTCAACTAATGTCTCTCAAGTTCTTGTAGCTTCACTTAAGCCTTCCACACAAAAAAACTACAGTTCGAAATGGAGAAGATTCACCACGTGGTGTGCACAGAAAAGTATTGACCCCTTTTCCTGCCCCATAACATCTTTGTTAGACTATCTCTGGCACCTTTCACACTCTGGTCTCCAGACCTAGTCAGTAAGGGTACATTTAAGTGATATCTCAGCTTACCATCATACAGTAGGGGACATTAACCACATATGTGATCAGAGTTCACCGGGAGATAGACCCCTAAATAACATATATAGTCAGTGGCCCATTGTAACGGGAAAGGATCTGGCCAGCTATTGGGTAAAGTGGAGGGATAGGCCAATGCAGAAGACTTTGGTATTTTTTCTGGGCTCAAATTGAATGAATCCAACTCCCAAATCAAATGCAGCAACCGGGCCAGAGATTTCTGTGGATCTGTAATAAACACTAATAAATCATCCGCGAAAGCCACACCTTTGAAAATTCATGAACCAAACCGCACTCCTCGAATCTCGTGACGATGATGAATTGCAAGCAAAAGGGGTTCCAACTGTAAAATAAATGAGGTGACAATGGACACCCCTGTCTGGTGCCCCTGGACACCTCAAAGGGTTCAGACTGTGCCCCATTGGGTATAACCGCTCTGGGATCTGTGTACAATAACCGCACTGCTTGAAGAAAGAAACCATCAAACCCCCATCTTATGTAAGATACCAAATAGATATCACCATTCCACCCTATCGAAAGCCTTTTCAGCATCAAAACTTATGGCTAAATAGGGGACATCCATTTGGCGACATATAGTCATAGCAGTGAAAACCTGTTGAATATTGGCGAGCGCATAACCCTTGCGAGCAAACCCCATCTGATGGTCTCCGACCAAACTGGGCAAAATGGTAGCCAATCTGCCAATATCTTAGCCAATAGTTTGTGGTCAAGGTTTAACAGCGATATCGGGCGATAAGACTCAGGTAAAAGCGAGTCCTTGCCGGCCTTAGGTATAAAAGTAATTTGAGCCAAATTTTCCAGAGCAGGAAAAGAATCATTTCCGAAAACCCCACAGCCAAGGGACCTGACACTTGGTCTACTAATAATTTAAATAATTCTGCGGTATATCCATCCGGGCCCGGAGCTTTAAAAATGCGCGCACTGCCAATAACCGACTGGACCTCATTTTCCGTTATGGGCTGATTGAGCCTCTCCTTTTGATCTGTAGTTAAACACGGTAGAGAACTCAGAGCAGAACCGTTCACAAAGGTCATCACTCCCCCCCTCAGAGGCGTATAAAGTCGAGTAAAAATCCCTGCAAGATAGAGGGAGTGTCCCTATGTACTACTCGGGGAGAGGTACGCAAAGCTGGGATAAACCACCTCACTCTGGTTGAACGAATCAAATTAGACAGAGAATGGGACCTTAATGTAGTACTAACAAGACTCATGTGTTCTCCTTTTGAACCCATGGATTCCTGCGATATTAAATTTCTGACATGGAAAGCTATATTCTTAATAGCTATTATATTTGCTAGAAGGGTTAGTGAGTTACAAGGACTTGTCACATACTCACCCTAAAATTCTTACATGACCGAGTGGTACTCCGTACTCACCCTAAATTCCTTCCCAAGGTAGTTACGGAATTCCACTTGAATCAATCAGTAGTCTTGCCCACATTCTTCCCAAGACCTCTCTCTCACCAGGGTGAGAGGGTTTTGCACACCTTGGTCTGTAAACGTGCACTTGTATATTACCTAGATTGCACTGCAGTCCATAGGAAATCAACTCAACTTTTTGTTTCTTTTGATAAGAACAAACTGGGTAAAGCGGTGGGCAAACAAACTCTCTCCAACTGGCTAGCAGATTGTATAGAGTTCTGCTATGGAAAAGCAGGCCTTCCTCTCCAAGGGCGAGTAAAGGCACACTAAGTAAGAGCAATGTCAACCTCAGTAGCACACTATCGTTCAGTGCCAATAGTTGACATATGTATGGCTGCAACATAGAGTTCTCTTCATACCTTTGCAGCTCATTACTGTTTGGACAAAGAAGGAAGACTAGATTCAGCATACGGACAATCTGTCTTAAAGAAATTATTTCCAGCATAATCCCAACTCCTTCTACATCCAACCTGCTGTGATCTTCGGCTGCCTCCATTTTTCCAACAACACTCTAATTATTGTAGTCGTTGCACAAATTGTTTGCTGTTGGTCCACGACAAAATGACTCAGCCTGTAGCTTGCTAATCACTCATATGTGAGGACTAGCATCCTGCTTGTCCTGGCTTAAAGCAAAATTGCTTACCTTGTAATAGGTGTTATCCCAGGACAGCAGGATGTAGTCCTCACGAAACCCACCCGCCACACCGCGGAGTTGGGTTGGATACGTTTTATTTTATTTTTGCTAACGCTTATTGCTATATACGAGACTGAAGGGAGACCCCTGTGGCTCGAGGGATCATGGCATGCTCAGTGGGCTCAGTGTGCCAGTTAAAAGTTTCTAGAAACTTTGAGAGTTTTTCATGATAGGGCTCCATCCAGGGACGTCACCCATATGTGAGGGACTACATCCTGCTGTCCTGGGATAACACCTATTACAAGGTAAGCAATTTTGCTTTCTTGTTTTCCCTCCTACAGATTTTTGGGTATAGGCTGAATGATATGACTTTCTTCTCTTTGGAGAGCTTAGTCTTAGATTCTTTCCTTTTTGCCCTTTCATAAAAAAAAAAAAAAAAGACCTAAGGAGTCCCCCCCCCACTCCTGCCAGCCAGTTTAATTTTCAGGTTGTACTTAGAGTATGCATGAGGTATTTGCATGTAGCAGTATGGTCCTTGGACGAAATGTATGCACATCTCATGCCTATTAGAAATTCTGAAAACCAGACTGGCAATGGGCGTTCTGAGGACTGGTTGGAGAACCACTGCACTGGAGAAGCCATATTGTAGCAAGAGAAAGTTTGTCCATTGTAGAAGCATATCATGTCAGGGCAGTCACTCTTAGATCACACTGTTAGCAGCCCACAGTATTAAACTTAAAGCCCCTAAGTTTTCGATCTTAATTTTGGTGATACTTAATCTGCTCTCATACGGGCCGATACAGTACAGTGCACTCTGAAGCGCACTGTTAACCCGCCATTGGACGCGCGTTTTTGACGCGCTAATGTTACCCCTTATTCAGTAAGGGGCCGAGAACTCGCGTCCAATCCCCTGAACCTAATAGCGCCCGCAACATGCAAATGCATGTTGATGGCCCTATTAGGTATTCCCGCACGATTCAGAAAACAAAATGTGCAGCCAAGCCGCACATTTTGCTTTAAGAAATTAACGCCTACCCAAAGGTAGGCGCTAATTTCTTCGGGCACCAGGAAAGTGCACAGAAAAGCAGTAAAAACTGCTTTTCTGTACACCCTCCGACTTTTTATCATGGCGACATTAAAAAAAAAAAAAAGACAAAAAAAAAATTTGAAGTTGGCTCACGGCTGTCTGGTCAAAAACTGGACACTCAATTTTGCCGGCGTCAGGTTTCGGAGCCCGTGGCTGTCGCCGGGCTCGAGAATAGATGCCGGCAAAATTGAGTGTCGGCTGTCAAACCCACTGACAGTCGCCGCTCCGGTCCAAAAGGAGGTGCTAGGGACGCGCTAGTGTCCCTAGCGCTTCCTTTTTCCTGTTTTTACCACCGGGCCTTATTTAAATACAGAATTGCGCGCTCCCGCGTTTTTACTGTATCGGCCCAATAGAGAGAGAAAACAATACAGCAAAGGCTGTCTAGCTTGCTTATTGAAAAGTCTATAAAATCATGAAAAGACTTGAACAGGTAAGTGCAAATTGGTTATTTACTCTTTCAGATAATACTAGGGGGTACTCCATGAAGTTAGCAAGTAGCACATTTAAAACAAATCGTAGAAAATTTGTTTTCACAGCTTTTAAACTAGAACAAAGAGGAAAGCCAACAGTTTCTCAGCAGCGCATGGTTCGGAGGGAGGTATCTTCAAAGGATATTAATGACGCATTGGAATTAGGGCATCCAAACAGTGAGGTTCCACTAATAAGAAAAGTAGGCCAAGTGCCTGTAACTAAAAACTTGCCTGAGCTGAAAAATTCTAACTTATCCCTATCAAAAAGCAGAATGAAAATACAAACAAAAAACAAACTTTGAAATGTTTGTATGCTAATGCCAGAAGTCTAAGAAGTAAGATGGGAGAATGAGAATGTATAGCAGTGAATGACGACATAGACTTAATTGGCATCTCAGAGACATGGTGGAAGGAGGATAACCAATGGGACAGTGCTATACCGGGGTGCAAACTATTTCGCAATGACAGAGAGGAGAACCCAGGAGGCGCTTTGTCTGGGATGGCATAGAGTCCAATGGGATAAACATCCTGTATGAGAATAAATGCAGAATCGAATCTTTATGGGTAGAAATCCCTTGTGCGTTGGGGGAAGACTATAGTGAATGGAGTATACTACTGTCCACCTGGCCAAGGTGGTGAGATTGACAGTGAAATGCTATGAGAAATTAGGGAAGCTAACCAAATTGGTAGTGCAGTAATAATGAGGGATTTCAATCACCGATAACACAGAGAGTCAATAATTATCCACTATGATCCATATTATCAACAACAAAAGTGGAACCAAATTGAATTTAAAGACAATGGCTAAAGAAGGCGTCAGCAAGCCTGACGTGTGAATTTTTACAAAGACACCAACCGGTCTTTTCAATCATTCGCCTTCTTTTAATTTTATTTAATGTCAAAATAATTTTTGTTGAAAATTTTTCTTTTTTCTTAAAATGTCCTCCGTCAATCATAGAACTCTTAAACATAAATGCTTGACTCCATTGCGGCCCGACACGGCCCGTGTTTCACCCATAAGCTTCTTCAGGGGCGTATAAACAACATATAGACAAGAGTCTGTATCCTATAATGGCAATAAGTCAAAAATTAAATTCTTTATCCTAAAGAAGGTTGAAAAAACTTATACTCATCTTTAAGTTAAGCCAGCTACCAATTCATCCGGACATCACGTCTCAAAACCGGGAAAATGGAGGGAGGAAGGGAGAAGCCAAACCACACGTCTCTTTAAACGTACGAGATTTAGTGATGTCATTAATTACGCCAAATATTCGTGACGTCTCATCTTATGACATCCATCAGGGTAGGTAGTGAGAAAAATCAAGTTCCCTTGTTTATCCAAGAAAGGAATACAAATCCAATTCAGCATTCAGTCCCATAGGAGCAACAGTATTCAAACGAAAGAACCAACGTTGTTCTGACTGTAAAAGCAGATGTTCTCAATCCCCACCGCGCCAATGCGGTGGGATATGGTCGATTCCACAGAAAAGTAAATCAGAAAAAGTATGATTTAATTCCATACAATGTGTCACGAGAGGTTCATCTTCTCTTTTATTTTTAATATTTGATCGATGTTCTATCATCCTAGTTTTTAAAGCCCTTTTGGTCTTTCCAATATAGAGAAAATGACATGGACATTGTATTAGGTAAACCACCATCACAGAGTTGCAAGTAGTAATATGTTTCAAAAAAACCTTATAACCAGATTTAACAGTGAAACTGCCTTGAATATTCATAGAAGAACCACAAACAGAACAATTTTGGCATGGTTGATGTGAGCCAATTGATGACATGGATGGAAGTGGGTCCAAAGAACTATCTGACCTTACTAGAGCATGTCTTAAATTGGTGGCCCGTGAAAAAGTGATACGGGGAGGTGTTTGAAAAATATCATGCAGCTGTAGCACATGCCAATTTCTTAAAATTGAACGACGTATTTCCAAAGCAAATGAAGAGAAGGGAAGAACGCAGGTATGACGTGACTCAGTCTCAACCGATCGGGGGAGAAACAGCCACTCGCGATGGCAATATTTGGCTCGATGGTAAGCTCTTCGGATGCATTTGCGTGGATAGCCACGAGCCAAAAAACGATCTTGCAAGATCAAAGATTGATATTCAAAATCAGCAACTGTGGTACAAAGGTGCCGAGCTCTAATAAATTGGCTGCTGGTAAATTCATTTTCAGACTCATGGGATGAGCACTGGAATAATGCAAATAGGTGTTAGAGCTTACAGGCTTCCGATAAAGTGATGTAATGAATTTACCGTCAATCAAAGTGATCTGTATGTCCAGAAAGGTAATCGAAACCGATTCAATATGCGACGTAAACTTCAAGCTCAGATTACAAGAATTTAACCACATGAATGTTCTGAAAGAATCTTCGTCCCCTCTCCATAAGATGAACACGTCATCTATATATCGCTTCCACGTTATTAATTGTCGTTGAAAGGGATGATTGCTTAGCCACTGTGATTCAAAAGAAGCCATATACAAATTTGCCAAGTCGGGGGCCATGGTGGCCCCCATGGCTGTGCCACAAATCTGTTGATAAAATTGGCGGTCATAAGCAAAGAAATTCTTCTTCAAAGCAACTGTCAAAAGATGTAATAAAAAAGCACTTGGAATCCTGTGCGGTTTAGGGTGTTTTTCAAAAAATATCCCAGCAATCTCTATAGCTTCATCTTGAGGAATGGACGTGTATAAGGCTTCCACATCTAGAGTAGCCATCATTAAGTTTGTGGTGTCAATATCAAGATCTTCCAAAAAAATGATCATTTCAGACGAATCTTTGATATAAGAAGTGATGAGAGGGACAAACGGTGCCAGGAAATGGTCCACAAATGGTCCACATATGGCTTCTTTTGAATCACAGTGGCTAAGCAATCATCCCTTTCAACGACAATTAATAACGTGGAAGCGATATATAGATGATGTGTTCATCTTAAGGAGAGGGGACGAAGATTCTTTCAGAACATTCATGTGGTTAAATTCTTGTAATCCGAGCTTGAAGTTTACGTCTCATATTGAATCTGTTTCGATTACCTTTCTGGACATACAGATCACTTTGATTGACGGTAAATTCATTACATCACTTTATCGGAAGCCTGTAAGCTCTAACACCTATTTGCATTATTCCAGTGCTCATCCCATGAGTCTGAAAACGAATTTACCAGTCAGCCAATTTATTAGAGCTCGGCGCCTTTGTACCACAGTTGCTGATTTTGAATATCAATCTTTGATCTTGCAAGATCGTTTTTTGGCTCGTGGCTATCCACGCAAATGCACCCGAAGAGCTTACCATCGAGCCAAATATTGCCATCGCGAGTGGCTGTTTCTCCCCCGATCGGTTGAGACTGAGTCACGTCACACCTGCGTTCTTCCCTTCTCTTCATTTGCTTTGGAAATACGTCGTTCAATTTTAAGAAATTGGCATGTGCTACAGCTGCATGATATTTTTCAAACACCTCCCCGTATCACTTTTTTCACGGGCCACCAATTTAAGACATGCTCTAGTAAGGTCAGATAGTTCTTTGGACCCACTTCCATCCATGTCATCAATTGGCTCACATCAACCATGCCAAAATTGTTCTGTTTGTGGTTCTTCTATGAATATTCAAGGCAGTTTCACTGTTAAATCTGGTTATAAGGTTTTTTTGAAACATATTACTACTTGCAACTCTGTGATGGTGGTTTACCTAATACAATGTCCATGTCATTTTCTCTATATTGGAAAGACCAAAAGGGCTTTAAAAACTAGGATGATAGAACATCGATCAAATATTAAAAATAAAAGAGAAGATGAACCTCTCGTGACACATTGTATGGAATTAAATCATACTTTTTCTGATTTACTTTTCTGTGGAATCGACCATATCCCACCGCATTGGCGCGGTGGGGATCGAGAACGTCTGCTTTTACAGTCAGAACAACGTTGGATCTTTCGTTTGAATACTGTTGCTCCTATGGGACTGAATGCTGAATTGGATTTGTATTCCTTTCTTGGATAAACAAGGGAACTTGATTTTTCTCACTACCTACCCTGATGGATGTCGTAAGATGAGACGTCACGAATATTTGGCGTAATTAATGACATCACTAAATCTCGTACGTTTAAAGAGACGTGTGGTTTGGCTTCTCCCTTCCTCCCTCCATTTTTCCGGTTTTGAGACGTGATGTCCAGATGAATTGGTAGCTGGCTTAACTTAAAGATGAGTAAGTTTTTTCAACCTTCTTTAGGATAAAGAATTTAATTTTTGACTTATTGCCATTATAGGATACAGACTCTTGTCTATATGTTTATACGCCCCTGAAGAAGCTTATGGGTGAAACACGGGCTGTGTCGGGCCGCAATGGAGTCAAGCATTTATGTTTAAGAGTCTATGATTGACGGAGGACATTTTAAGAAAAAAGAAAAATTTTCAACAAAAATTATTTTGAAATTAAATAAAATTAAAAGAAGGCGAATGATTGAAAAGACTGGTTGGTGTCTTTGTAAGAATTCACACAACGTCAGGCTTGCTGACGCCTTCTTTAGCCATTGTCTTTAAATTCAATTGGATTTCAATTACCCCAATATTGACTGGGTAAATGTATCATCGGGACATGCTAGAGAGATAAAGTTCCTGGATGGAGTAAATGGGTGTTTTATGGAGCAATTGGTTGAGGAACTGACGAGAGGGGGAGCAATTTTAGATCTAATTCTCAGTGGAGCACAGGATTTGGTGAGAGAGGTAACAGTGGTAGGGCCGCTTGGCAATAGTGATCATAATATGATCAAATTTTAATTGATGACTGGAAGAGGGACAGTAAGCAAATCCACGGCTCTCTTGCTACACTTTCAAAAGTGAAATTTTGATAAAATGAGTAAAATAGAAAAAAACTGAAAGGAGCAGCCACAAAGGTAAAAAGTGTGCAAGAGGCGTGGACATTGTTAAAAAGAATACCATCGAAGCACAGTTCAGATGTATTCCACACATTAAGAAAGGTGGAAGGAAAGCAAAACAATTATCGGCATGGTTAAAAGGTGAGGTGAAAGAAGCTATTTTATCCAAAAGATCTTCATTCAAAAATTGGAAGAAGGATCCACAGAAGAAAATAGGATAATGCATAAGCATTGGCAAGTTAAGTAAATTGGCAAGTTGATAAGATAGGCTAAGAGAGAATTTGAAAAGAAGTCTGCCGTAGAGGCAAAAACACACAGTAAAAACTTTAAAAAATATATCTGAAGCAGAAAGCCTATGAGGGGGTCAGTTGGACCGTTAGATGATCAAGGGGTTAAAGGGGCACTTAGAGAAGATAAGGCCATCGTAGAAAGATTAAACGATTTCTTTGCTTTGGTGTTTACTGAAGAGGATGTTGGGGAGATACCCGTACCAGAGAACGTTTTAATGGGTGATGATTCAGATGGACTGAACCATATCACAGTGAACCTAGAAGATGTGGTAGGCTTGATTGACAAATGGAAGAGTAATAAATCACCTGGACCAGATGGAATACACCCCAGGGTTCTGAAGGAACTGAAAAATTAAATTTCAGATCTATTAGTAAAAATTTGGGACCTATCATTAAAATCATCCATTGTTCCTGAAGACTGGAGGGTGGCCAATGTAACCCCAATATTTAAAAAGGGCTCCAGGGGCGATCCAGGAAACTACAGACCAGTTAGCCTGACTTTGGTGTCAGGAAAAATAGTGGAAAGTGTTCTAAATATCAAAATCACAGAACATATAGAAAGACATGGTTTAATGGAACAAAGTCAGCATGGCTTTGCCCAAAGCAAGTCCTGCCTCACAAATATGCTTCACTTTTTTGAAGGCGTTAATAAACATGTGGATAAAGGTGAACCGGTAGATGTAGTGTATTTGGATTTTTAGAATGCGTTTGACAAAGTTCCTCATGAGAGGCTTCTAGGAAAAGTAAAATGTCATGGGATGGGTGGAGATTTCTTTTCGTGGATTACAAACTGGCTAAAAGACAGGAAAAATGTCCTCGGAAGGGCGTGGGCAGTGGAGTACCTCAAGGATCTGTATTGGGACTCGTACTTTTCAAGCGGATTGTGATAAATTGCTGGAAGACCTTGTGAGACTGGAAAATTGGGCATCCAAATGGCAGATAAAATTTAATGTGGATAAGTGCAAGGTGATGCATATAGGGAAAAATAACCCATGCTATAGTTACACAATGTTAGATTCCATATTAGGAGCTACCACCCAAGAAAGAGATCTAGGCATCATAGTGGATAACACATTGAAATCGTCGGCTCAGTGTGCTGCAGCAGTCAAAAAAGCAAACAGAATGTTGGGAATTATTAGAAAGGGAATGGTGAATAAAACGGAAAATGTCATACTGCCTCTGTATCGCTCCATGGTGAGACCGCACCTTGAATACTGTGTACAATTCTGGTCGCCGCATCTCAAAAAAGATATTATTGCGATGAAGAAGGTACAGAGAAGGGCAACCAAAATGATTGATTGATTTATTTTATTTATTTATTTAAGGTTTTTATATACCGGCATTCATGAAATGATCACATCATGCTGGTTTACAAATAAACTGGTGCAATAAATACATCAAAAACAGAAATAACGTGTCAAAGAAAGCAGTTACAATTAACAAGGACTAAAATGATAAGGGGATGGAACAGCTCCCCTATGAGGAAAGGCTAAAGAGGTTAGGACTTTTCCGCTTGGAGAAGAGACGGCTGAGGGGGGATATGATAGAGGTCTTTAAGATCATGAGAGGTCTAGAACGGGTAAATGTGAATCGGTTATTTACTCTTTCGGATAATAAAAGGACTAGGGGGCACTCCATGAAGTTAGCAAGTAGCACATTTAAAATTATTTGTAGAAAATTCTTTTTGACTCAATGCACAATTAAGCTCTGGAATTTGTTGTCAGAAGATGTGGTTAGTGCAGTTATGTAGCTGGGTTCAAAAAAGGTTTGGATAAGTTCTTGGAGGAGAAGTCCATTAACTGCTATTAATCAAGTTGATTTAGGGAACAGCCACTGCTATTACTGGCATCAGTAGCATGGGATCTACTTAGTGTTTGGATACTTGCCAGGTACTAGTAACCTGGATTGGCCACTATTGGGAGCAGGATGCTGGGTTTGGACTATTGGTCTCACTCAGTATGGCTATTCCTTATATTCTTACATGCCTCCATGCATAAACTGAGGTTAATTATACACAGGTTATAATTATTTTCCATGTAAAATATAGGCATGTGCTTTTATAAAATAGATGCACAAACTGGAGATCCCTGCATTAATGTGTACTTTCAGGGCAGGGTTATATGATATTGTACAAACTGTTTAACTACTACTACACTTTATAAAATACAGCTTTAATTTTAATTACATTGACTTATGCATGTGTGTGCTGACTTATGCACACTATTGAAAATTACTCTGTATATGTTTAAGCATATACTGTATCATAGTATATTTATTTGCTTTGTCTGAAGTAAAATATTTTGCTTTTTTTTATCTTGCTGCCAGTGTCCTTACTATGTCTGCACAAGTGCTCACCTACTTAGTTGTGAACAATCAAAATGCATCATAGATTGGACAGCATGCTATAATTTGGTTTATAAAAAGTACTTTCATTTACAGAGAACTACAATGCTTTCTCTAATAGTAAAGTGAAAGTAGGTCAGTTAACCACAGAGGTGTACTTTCCAAACTTAGCTATGAGCACCTTCCAGCCTGACTCATTAAAGAGACTTTTATCTTTTATTTTGAAACATTTTCAAATTTTAGCAAGTGCTATCAGCTGCTATTGTTTAGCATTCTGAAATGTATGAAAGGTACCTAGACTACAAACATGTTGGGTAGACATGAAAAGATAGATCGTATTGACATGTTAACATATCAGATTTGAAGGTCTGAATAAATATTGTTCATCTTGGATTCAACATTTCTTGATGAGGGTATGGATAAATAACTTTTTTTTCCTGAATTTTTTATTTTTAATTGTACAATTCCTGATTGACAGTGCTTTAAAGTATGTTAAAGATTGTGTTGAAAGCAAAAGCATAAACCAAGTTCTTTAGAATTAAATTCTTATATGCAGTGATTTGCCACCTTCTTATTTCTCTCCTCTTTCTTATAACTTCAAAACACAAAACCCAATTAAAGCAATTATAATCTTAAGGAAGTCTCCATAGACATAATCACTAGAGGGAGGACATTAAATAAAACTACTGCAGCAGCATATAACTTTTAAAAAAGGAGACTATAATAGAATAAGGAAATTAGTTAGAAAAACACTAAAAGTTGCAAATGTTAAAAGTTTGGATGAAGCATGGACATTTAAAAAATACTATCTTGGAAGCCCAGATAAAATGTATTCTATGCATTAAAAAAAGGTCTAAGGAAGACCAGATGACTGCCGGCATGATTTAATGGTAAAGTGAAAGAGGCAATTAATACTCAAAGGACATTATTCAAAAAATGGAATGTGCACCTAAATGAAGAAAATTGGCAAGCGTATAAGCATGGTCAAGTTAGATGTAAAACAGTAGTAAGGCCAAGAAAAGTTTGCCAGAGAGGCAGAAACTAATAAAACAAAAAGGCTGTGAGGGAGTTAGTTGGACCATTAGATGACCAAAGGGTAAAAGGAGTGCTTGAGGAAGATAATGAAGTAACAGAAAAACCGAATAACTACTTTACTGAGAAGGATGTGAGAACATACACCTGAAACATTCTTTGATGGTTCTGAGCAACTAAAACAAATCTGTGGTGATGGGAGGATGTAACAGATCAAATTGAGAAACTAAAAAGTAACTAGTCACCAGGACTGGATGTCATCCATCCCAGAGTTCTGAACAGAACAAGGACATTAATCCTCCATAATACTCAGATTCTCAGTGCCTGCGTAAAGGCCATGAACCAATCATCCTCAGTTAGTAACATGGACTTTTATATTTAATATTAGCAAAAACAATCTCTAATCTGTGAACTTGGATATAGAAGTTAAAGGAATGTTCATGTTAGTGGATGCACACTTGTTCGAATGGAGAGTTATGATGTTGGGACTTTTAGCTATAGGATTTTTGGCTTGGTATGATTGGTACTCACGGCCTACAACAGGAGCCTGGAATCTAAAACAGCAGGTCATCTTATCCATTTACAGGAGGTGGGGTGTCCCAGTGCTAGATCTCATAGTTTCTCTTCCTCTAAAGAAAGGTTTCCCACATTTTTCAATTGATTTAGAAGCCAATTTTCAAAATGTCTGATTTGGTGCAAAATGTGTGCATATGTTTTACCTATTTCTGCACCAGTTTTTAAAGGCAGCATTCATATTTACTTACCCTTTGAAAGTATCCATAGAAACTTACACCTGCTTTGTGGTGTAGGTAGGTTTTTGCTGAAAAGGTAAGCACATAGTTTTGAAAAGGCAACCTATATGCATATTTTTCCTTCCTCACCTAAAATGTGCCCTCTGGAATGCCTCCTTGTGGCTGAAAATATATACTTTTTGGCACACCATGTATTGAAGGTGTGCAGTCTTCCGACAACTGATTTACGCAGTTAAACTTCTTTGAAAATTGTGCTCCCCAAAATCTGTGGCTGGTGGCTATAGTTGCAGTTTCAGAAGTAGATTAGTGACCTGATTAGTATGTGTATTCTCTGTGGTCTGTGATATGAAAGATGGAAAAGATAAACGCATGTCAGTCCGACATCTTACTAGTCCAGAAGGCTATGATTTCTATATATTGCGGGCATGTTAGTTGTGAAACTTTCAGACTTCTGTTCAATAGGGATATTGTCAGCCAGAGGCTCCGATTCCCTGATTTGGGCTTAGAAAGTGAGACACGTTAACTAAAGCATAGGTAGAGAAAGCTTTCCAACATAAGTTTGTAGAAGGGGTCTGTATGACTGTGAATTGCGTTGTGGGGGAGTTTTTTTTGGGGGGGGGGGGGGGGGTCGGAGTGTGTGGCTGTATAAGAGGGGCATAGATGGGATGTGTTTGGGATTCTGTGTGGTGGAGGTGTGTGTTTGAGAATGTTGGGGAGTATAGGGCTGTGTTTCATGTGGGTCCGTGTCACGGGGTTTAACTTGGGGATTGATATGTAGGGTTTGGGTGGGAGGGACTTTTTGTGGAGTTTTGGGGGTATGGTTGTGAAGAAGTTGTATGGCTGTTTGTGGGGGAGTTATGTGTAAGCTGAATGTGTGTGGGGTGTCTGGGAGGCATAGACTTGTATGTGTGAAGGGTCTGAGTGGATGTGAGTAGGTGCTGGAGGATGGGTGTCAGATTTGTGTGTGTGTAAAGGATCTGTAGGGATGGTATTGTGGAGGATGACATTGTTGGGGTAAGCTGCTGGGGTGTATGTTTATCTTTTGGAGGTGCATTTTGGTGCCACCCTTGCCAGTTGCATCAGTCTCTCTCTGTGCGCCTGTGTTGCTCTGTGGTTCAGTGCTGATAGTGTTTGGAATGAAGCACTGGGCAGCATTCTCACAACATTCCATGGGTTGGAAAGCATAGAAAGGGCCATTCAGGTAAAGTAGGTAGAAGGTTTATTTAAAGGCAAGGAAGGTTTCCATAAATAAAGCTGTTTGTATCATTTGAAGAAATATTGCTTCCTGGTGTTAGGAGAGGAATGTTTCCATCACTAAAGCCTCTGTGAAAATCTAGTTTGTAATATTTGTTCGGTGTTAATGAATGCCAAAAAATAGCCACATTCAGGGTGCAAGTAGCTGCACTGTTGGCAGTAATTGGTCTAACAGTATAAAGCATTTTTTCTTCCCACTTGGATATATGTTTTTGTTTTGTTTTTTTTTAAGGACAGTTATTTGACCTTTAGCATTTAGAAATTTACCAACTTGGAGTTTAACTGTTTTGAAGGTACTAGCAAAGTTAGCCTTTTCGAGCCACTGTCCTCAGTTTGTCTATTTTTTTGACTATTGAAATTAGTTTCCTGATAATGATGTTTAGTGAAAACAGTTTTTCTTCTTTTTTTCCCATTTCTTTAGAAAAAGTAGTTTTTGTTTTTTTTAATTTAATTTTTATTAAACTTTTTTATGCTGTGAGTACAGTGGATTCATAGTTTTCAAAATACAGTTGCTCAACCCTTCAAGCCACAAGACAATCTCTTATAATCACAGAAAACCTCCAAATCCCTCCCTTCCTCTATCATATCTATACAATTCAGATAGATGTACTGTCCCAATCGTCAAATATTTTCCAAGTGCAAATAAACAAGGGTATAGTAAGTCTTTTGATAGCTGTAAGCTTTTCTGTATAATCTCCAAAATGTGTTTTATATAGTTTCCCTATAGTAGGAGCCTCTACCAGTCTCCAATGCATTACAGTCTCACACTGAACTGAAGTCAAGATTTGAGCAATTAACTTCTGGAGACTGGGAAACAGTATAATTCGGCAGAAAAATCTTTGGATACCAGTCCATGTTGATCTTAGTAATATCCAAAATCAGCTTCTGCACTTTTTTCCACTATGGAACTATAATAAAACAGGATCACCAAATGTGAGTCATCGTTCCTACCTCCCCAAGGCATACAAATGATGTAATCGGGAGGGTGAATAGTACCACCTATATTACACTTTCAAAGCATTCTCCACTAGATGAGCTGAAATGGAAGCTTTGTCCACCCTCTGCCGAATCGCCTCCCAGATGTCTTCACCGATTTTGCAATTGAACTCTTGCTTCCAATCCAGTTCATGCTTAAACTTCCTTTCTGGTGGCATAGCTGCGGCCAAATAAACCTTAGTTATAAACACATTTGTAGATCCTAAATCAACATAAAGCCTTTGAATAATGGATTTATTTCAACTCAAAGGTTGTTTTACCAGGTTTCTGGCCAAATAATGCCTTTTCTGAAGCGAAGCATAAAATTCAGTCGGTGGCAGCCCAGATTTTTCCCTTAAAGCAATGAGATCCATCCAAGTCTGCTCCCCTCGTAATTGGCCCACCCTAGTTAGTCCCAGCCATTCCCATCTCTCGTATGCCCCCACTGTTTCCCCAAGAGGGGTAGTCCCCATTATACCTTCTGGGTACCAAAGGTGAATATCTACCCCAAGAAGAAAATTTAGCTCCTAAGAAGTCCCAAACTTGGATGGTCCATTTTGCGTAGGGATTGCGATAAAGTAATATTAAAGACCTTAGGCCATAGTTCAGTAGCCAGATGGTGCCAGCTTTTTGGGAATTAAAGTAAATCCTAAGCATTTTTAAATGAACAGCTTTCTAGGCAGAGTATAACATTTTGTTTTTGTTTAAAACAAGCTCTTTGTAGAGTGTTGTTACTTTGCAACGTATGCATTTTTTTTTGTAGATAAAGCATTTCAAAGTTGTCTTTAGTGCAACAGTAGGGCATTGTTTCTGAAACAACAGGATATGCTTACATGTCATAAAAGATGTTTTTAAACTAAAAGAATTTAACCTACTTTTGATAAAATTCCAAGGTCTTATTTGTGTAACAGTGTTGATTCCATTTTCTCAAGAGTTAATATTGTCATCTTTTTGTCACAATATAAAAACTTATAAAATGGAAGCTTACTCAGTATAACTTGAAATTAACAGAAATCTCAAAACAAGTGAATCCTTGCATAGAATTTAAACCAACACTCCTGCTAGCTAGTGTTAGTTTAATCACACTTGGACTATTCTGTGAACAGAGAAACCATTCACGATCAAGTAAATTACATCTAGATTCTTAGAAATACCTCTGGTATTTTAGCAACGTTCCTTTTTTTTTTTTTTTTAAACAGTAATAAAAATGAAATAGTTGAGAGAGCCTCAGTGGCAGATATGTGCCAGAAACAGTTTGCTGGTAAAAAATTAAGTGATAAAAAGATTATTCTAGTTTTATTACATTATATAGAGCTAGGGTAGTTTCTTCTTTGAACATGCTGCTTGTGTCCTCAGAGGTATCTTAAAATGTTGTGTAACTTTGAGCTGTTGATCCTAAAGCAAACACATTTTTGACTCCAGAAGGTCTGACAAGAGGATAATACTTATTGATTTTCTGAGACTCCCATCTGTTCTGTTGACTAAATATCTGGGGAATGTGTGTGTGTGTGTGTGCTGGGAAAAAGGGAATGTGGGCGAGAGAGCAGGAACATTGGAATATTGCTATTGTTGTTTTCTCTATTTTCTCTGGTTCAGAACTAACCAACTCCCTGTAACTGGTGCCGTTAGGGACTGGGACTGATAAACTTTCCAGGTTTTGGGAGTTATGTTTGAGTTTTAACCATTAGTGTATTTCTGTACAGATTAATATGAGAGGCCTCAGGACATAGAACCTAAACTGATTGATTAAAAGTCATAATAAAATGGAAATTTAACAGTGCTGAGGGAAATGGTCACAGTAACACACCACCTGTCGGCAGTCTAGTTAAAATGTCAGCTTTGGTTGAAGCAAGAGGGCTAGTGTTGTGACTTGCCTGCTAATAAATCTGGGAAAGCAAAGGGCTAATACCAGGTCTCCTTGATATTATGTTGATCAGTACTTTGGGAAACACTAACACTAATATTTGTTGCTTTAGGACAGTGATGGCGAACTCCAGTCCTCGAGTGCCATGAACAGGCCAGGTTTTCAGGCTATCCACAATGAATATGCATGAGGTAGATTTGCATACAATGGAGATGTGTATTATGACTTTTAATCAATCAGTTTAGGTTCTATGTCCTGAGTGGCATACACAGTGAGAGAGGAGAGATGTGTGTGCAGGTCTACCTCATGCATATTCATTGTGGATAACCTGAAATCCTGGCCTGTTCATGGCACTCGAGGACTGGAGTTTCCCATCACTGCTTTAGGGGTAGGTCTGCTTAGCCAGTGTGTTGAAGATAACTGTTTCAAGGAGTATTGCTGTATCAAGCCTGAATGCATGGGTGCACACAAGGCTTCTGGTATGCAAACTTGGTTTTGATAGATCATTCAGGTATAATGGCTTTCCAGGGAAGCCATGGTTCAAATGCCATTGATGTACCTTGTGACCTTGGACAACTTACTTCATTCTCCATTGCCTCAGATACAAACTTACGGGCCGATACAGTAAGGTGCGGTAGAAAGAGGAGTGTTAGTGCCGGGCGCACCTGCGTTTGCCGCACGCACAGTTCGTATCACATACCGCTCGATACTGTATTTAAATGGCATGCAAATGCAAGCCGCGTCCAGGAAGCGCAATCCATTTTACTGTATAGGCGCTATACAGCGCCTATATAGTATCCTGGGTGCGCTGGTACCAGGAAGTGGATCCCAACTTTAAGCAAAAGAAAACCTAAAATCCAACGCACCGGGAAAGCCACTCTTCAGATCGCGACTAATCCCATCCCCCAGCCCCCCGCTCACCTGCCCTGGCCGCGTCCATGGGTGCTGGTCTCCGGGGCAGCCCCAATCCTCTCTCCCCTCCTCCCGAAGCAGGGCGAAAAGCGACTCGACATGCTATTAAAGTATTGGGAATAAAGTAAACAAAAGTTAACTTACTTTTTCTTACAGTCCTCTCTGCCCTCCTCCGGAGGCGCGCACTGCGGCTCCCCTGCCTCCCGGGGGCAGCCGGCGGCGAAAGCGATCCCCGCCGGCGAAGATGGATGAACGCACGCGATTTGGGCGCATGAACCGGCGTGCGTGACTTCACGGCGTTCGTCCATACGCTTTCGTTGCCTTGAGCATGGCAACTTCTTATGTTCTTAGTACTAAAACAAGAGGATTCTCCATGAAACTAGCAATCAGCAATTTTAAAACAAATTGTACGAAGTATATTTTTACTCTCTATCGGGCTGTGGAATCTATTGCCAGAGGACATGGTCAAGGCAACTAGCATAGCAGGGTTTAAAAGAGGATTCATAATTTCCTGGAGGAAAAGTGCATAACACATTCGGGCTGATACAGTAAAAACGCCGGAGAGCGGGCTTCCCAGTGTGCGCACAGGCCACTCTCCTGTGTGCGCGATTCAGTATTTTAATTTATTTTAATTAGGGTCGGCGGTAAAAAGAGGCGCTAGGGACACTAGCGCGTCCCTAGCGCCTCTTTTTTGACAGGAGCGGCGGCTGTCAGTGGGTTTGACAGCAGACGCTCAATTTTCCCGGTGTCTGCTCTCGAGCCCGCTGACAGCCATGGGTTCGGAAACAGGACGCCGGCAAAATTGAGCGTCCAGTTTTCGACCCGTGAGCCTATTTCATATTTTTTTTTTACTTTTTTTTAACTTTCGGGACCTCTGACTTAATATTGCCATGATATTAAGTCGGAGGGTGCACAGAAAAGCAGTTTTTACTGCTTTTCAGTGCACTTTCCCGGTGCCCGGAGAAATTAGCGCCTACCTTTGGGTAGGCGCTAATTTCTGAAAGCAAAATGTGCGGCTTGGCTGCACATTTTACTTTCTGTATCGTGCGGGAATACCTAATAGGGCCATCAACATGTATTTGCATGTTGCAGGCGCTATTAGATTCGGGGGGTTGGACATGCGTTTTGGATGCGCTATTACCCCTTACTGAATAAGGGGTAAAGCTAGCGCGTCCAATCGCGGGGTAACAGCGCACTCCACTGGAGCGCACTGTACTATATCGGCCCGATAATTAGCCAGGTAGACTAAAGAAAACTACTGCTATCTCAAGGAGTGAGTAACAGGAAATAGGTTTCTAGGTTGTTGGGCTTGATGGACCTTGATCTTGATCCAACCTAGCATTTCTTATGTTCATAGTGGAAAGTGCTAAGATTACAAACAGAAGTGCTTATATGTAACTGCAGCACCAGCAATGCCTTTTTTATGAACACTGCAGAAGAAACAGCACATTTACATTGTGATGCATCTTGAGAAAAATCCTGGCTCCAACAGAGAGAAGTGGGCAAGATGGCTGTGAACAATACTTTCCCTAAGGTTTAGAAACAAAGGAACCTCTATTGGGGTGCAGGATTACACAGGCCTGTGCAAAATAACATGAGTCCACCTTGATTCCTTACCAGCTATGTAACATTCTAATCTGTGTTTTTATGTGTAACAATGGTTATGCAAGTGATTGATGTAAACAGCCATGTGCTGCAATGGATTGTGCAGGTTATAAATTTTAATAAAAGGACATCGCCTCATAAAAAGTCATGGGATAGGAAGCAATGTCCTTTTGTGGATTAAAAGTCAAGAAACAGAGTAGAATTAAGTGGTCTGTTTTCACAGTGGAAAAAAGTAAACGGAGTATCTCAGGGATCTGTACTTGTACTGGTGCTTTTTAATGTTTATAAATCTGGAAAGGGGTACGACGAGTGAGGTGATCAAATTTGCGGATGAGAGAAAATTATGCAGATTTGTTAAATCTCAAGAGGATTGTGATAAACTGCAGGAGGAATTTGAGGATGGAAGATTGGGTGTCCAAATGACAGATGAAATTTAATGTGGACAAGTAAAAGGTGATGCATATAGGGAAAAATAACCCTTGCTATAGTTGCACAATATTAGGCTCCATATTAGGAGTTACCACGCAGGAAAGAGATCTAGGAGTCATAGTGGATAATACATTGAAATCGTTGGCTCAGTGTACTGCGGCAGTCAAAAAAACAGCAAACGGCAAACAGAATATTAGGAATTATTAGGAAGGGAATGGCGAATAAAACGGTGGACATCATAATGCCTCTATCACTTCATGGTGAGACTGCACCTGAATACTGTGTGCAGTTCTGGTGACTGCATCTCAAAATAAAAAAAAAATATATAGTTACACTGGAGAATGTACAAAGAAAGGTGACCAACATGATAAAGGGAATGGAATGGCTCCCCTATGAGGAAAGGCTAAAGAGGTTAGGGTTGTTCAGCTTGGAGAAGAGACGGCTAAGGGGGGATATGATAAAGGTCCACAAAATCATGAAAGGACTTGAACAGGAATATGTAAATCGGTTATTTACTCTGACAATAAAAGGACTAGGGGGCACTCCATGAAGTTAACAACTAGCTCATTTAAAACAAATCAGAGAAAACATTTTCACTCAATGCATAATTAAGCTTAAATTCATCGCCAGAGGATGAGGTTATGGCAGTATGTGTAACTGGGTTTAAAAAAAGGTTTGGATAAGTTCCTAGAGGAGAAGTCCATAAACTATCAATAAAGAATAGTAGCTTGGGATGTAATTTGTTTGGGTACTTGCCAAGAACTTGTGACTTGGATTGGCCACTTACTGTTGGAATCAGGATGCTGGGCTTGATGGACCCTTGGTCTGACCCAGATTAGCATGTCTTATATCTTATGCCTGCTAGAAAAAAACTCTGCTGTTTGTAACTCCTTATAATGCAGAGAGCCACACCTTGTAATACTGCAGAATGCTGCAGACAATCTGACTCACCAGAAATGATTTTAAGGCCCCAAGTCAGCTGTTTTCACAATTGTCAGTAACATCACAAGGTATTTTAATAAAAAGTAACTTGAGGAGCACAAAAGTTTTAGGAGTATAACCTTCATGTTCTTAACTCATGTTTATATGCTAGCTCACATTTTGGGCAAACAAGTTTTAGGAGCTCAGCGTTTGTGTGCACAAATCATATTTTATGCATGCAGATATTTTTGGATTAGCATGCTTTAAAACTCCTGATGCCTTAGCATGCCATTAGTTTACTGAAGTTCAGCACGCATGTTTTACTCATGCCTTTTAAATTGGTCATATATTTCTTAATGATTCCTAGTTCCTGCCTGTTCTTGATTTTGATTTCACATTATTCAGATCTTTGGGTCTGGGATTAATCTGCTTTGGCGTGCTCTCCATCTCTCTCCCAGGGACAACTGCAATTAACAAGGAAGTTCTTATTTCTTTTCCTCCTCAACATGTAGCTAGCTTTCTTCCTCTGGAGAGAATTATAGACAATGTCAGGTTCAGAGAAAAAACATTTCAGCCAGCTACCACTAGATTGTTGTGAAGCTAGTCTGCTTGAGTTTCTGGCTGTTTAGTAGTCTCTCAGTCTACCATAAGGCTCTTCCCTCATAAAAGTTAATGCTAAATCTGAGGATGTAAACTAGACAAGTTTATCAGGTTTTCTTTAGGTAAGAATTATCTTCCCTGTAGGCAGATGAGCAAAGTGTAAGGTAAGTTTCAACCAGAGCAAATATGAAGAGAATTAATTTAGATATCTATGAGCATGCATAAATAAGAAACCAATTTCTATTTTTGTGTCGTCTTTGTTTTTGTTTCATTAATTTTATCTGGGCATTATTTTACTATTAAACATTTTCTGAATGAAGATGAATGTTAGCCCTAATTACTTCAGGATTGTCTAGTAAGAAATGCATCTGTATAGTTGAAGTATTTTTAACATTATCAAGTCATTTTGTTTAAATGGGACAAGACAACACTTTAATGAGTCATGAGATTTCCTATGTCACCTTACTGAAGGTTACTGTTGGGATGCTCTATGTAAGATTTTGTAATAGGTTTCACAGTTTTGCAATTTAAATTGAGATGCATAAATAAGTCGTCAAATTGGGAGAGAGACCTTTTCAGTTGGACTAAGTTTTATATCTTCAACTAGCTTTCAAGCGTTTTCCTTTCACCAGACCAGTGAGCATAGCTCTCAAAAGCAAATTGCAAATATATTAAGTTAGTGCATTAAAAAGGGATCGCGTACAGCTTATTGACCCTTATTTCTACATATTCAAGTAGACTTAGCTAAGTATTGAGGTTGCTGTGATGAGATGCAAATCTTAATTTCCAGAAGCTGGGATGTGCAGGTCAGAGTTTCGCGTTGCTTACCTCTGTCACCATCACGTACCCTTCAGGTATGTATGATTAGATTCCTTCAGTGCCTAGCATCTGAGAACTAGAAATGAGAATGTCAAGGCAGCCAAGTCTTTGGTGATGGCTGACAGATGCTGGAACTTCAGTTTGGACATGTTGGCGTGTCAGCTCTTCTAAAACTAGGGTTTGAAACACTACTACAAAATGTACATCATGTAGAAATGTTTTAAATCTAAGCAGTATAAGCAGTAAAAAAAAAACAAAACCAAAATATAGGGAACATATGAAGTATTTTAAAATAAAATACAGACAGCAGTAAAATTTTCATGTGGGGCAAGATTGCTGCTGCTAGTGAGTTATTGCTCCACAGCTTTTTTGCTTTGTTCTATTCAGCATTTTTGTTTTTTCCCCCTAAATTTAAGTATTTCAACAGTACAGTAATTCACAGCAACAAGTACATTTGAGACAAAACCAAAGAAACAAGATAGTCTGCTATATCAATTAACATTATTATGCTGTCTACCAGCAACATAAATACAGGACAGATAAACATCCTTTCGCACATATATGCACATAACAATCAGCTAGTGAGATGTAAGATCGGGCCGGTGCAAGGGTATTAGGCACCCTAGACAAACCTTCTGCCTTGCCCCTGCTCCCCGCCCCCCCTCCAGGCCCCAGCACCGGTCCCGACTTCATTCAGTCATTACGCGCACTTAGGCTCCTTATCTCATTCATGCATGCCCCCTTACACAGGCCCTCTCCCTCTCTCACTAACACTGCACACACAATCCCTCTCACTCACACACGCACTGCTTGTGGCCTGCCGAGACTCTGCTTCTCTTGGCAGTGAGCAGGTTGGGCAGTGCTCGCAGCCCCACATGGCTGTTTTGTCGCCCCCTAATGGCTGATGCCTTAGGTGACTGCCTGGTTCGCCTATTGGGCCTGTGTAAGACCAGTCTATAATAATAATAAACTATATTCTTTGTAGAAATACTAGCAATAAGCAAGTGAGATTTTTCTGAAGAAATGTAGCATCCAGTTCTTCAGTTAGTTTCCATGCTGTTAAACGAGTAATCCATAAGTGTATAGGTGGTGGTGTTTCTTTAACCCAAAACAAAAGCTTCGGAAGCTACACTGTACAAGTCTGAGATGCTTGATTCCCTGAATATACCAATCTCTAAAAACTGTGGAGTCTAGACCCGGAATAAAATACTGATTGCCTACTGGAGGTAAATATCCAGAGGTAGACCAGGAATATCGGTGTGCCCAGGAATTTCAAGACTCTTTTTTTTTTTTTTTTTAATTTTTGAAATTTCTCCATATTTCAAGAAATACACTTGAATTTGCAAAAAAGAAACAAAAGTAAATATCAATTCCATGAAAAAATAGTTATAGTAACAAATGTTTCTGTAGCTCAAGTCCCCTAATTTATAATACACAACCCAAGGAAACACTGTAAATAAGACTAGTAACAGGTATCAGGAATCACTCACAATTGCAATGGTAACAATGCTAGACCTAAGGTGATGGGGGAGGAAATAATATTAGAAACAGAAGGAACTTTATCCGCCAAAAAAGATGAAAGCTGCAACTGTAAAAAAAAAAAAAAAAAAAAAAAAAAAAAAAAGAAACATTCTGGTATTTAATAATACATTTGCACGGAAATTTCAATGGAAAAAAGGCTCCTATTTCTAAAACCCTAGATCTCAATAGTTGAAACTGCTTTCTTTTCCGTTGGGTTTGCCTAGCCAAATCTGGATAGATACAGACTTTGTAATCTAGAAAAGTGTCCAAACGGTGGCGCAGAAACATCTTCAATATCCAATCTCTATAAGACTCATTTTAACTATCATAAATAGTGGGTAAGATCGCAGCATGAGGGGGGAGTATCATAGATGTAAACCATCCTGTGGGGAAAGGGGATTGAGTATAGATTCAACCATGCTCTGAGTGCATGCTGCTATTTCCCCCGACTCTCATTCCCAAAGAAAATGAAATTGATAAGAAAAATGATAAAATCTGTCAAATTTATAATCCCCCCCTCCCCCCCCCCCCACCCCCCCCCCCCCAACAAGTCATCAGTCATCAAGATCTGGTAACTAATCTGCCTAGACTTCCCCCTCCACAAAAACCCCGCCACCACAGATCTTAAGCAAATTACATCTTTCCTAAAGCCAGCAGGGTAGCATCTGCAGTCAGAGCAATTTGGGGAGAAATACCATCTTAAAGTTGCTGAAACAAAGAAAAGGGAGAATCTAGCCAAGCACACAGTTGAGCTTGGAAGTCCTGTATCAGTGGTATGTTAGTCTATTTGACAAAGAAGGGGCAAATTTCTGTAATGTAAGTAGTGGCCCATTTTGAAGGGAAATCACCTAGAAGCCCAAACTGAGTCCTCCAAGGTAGGACTTCCCAAACCTGTCCTGGGGACCCCACAGCCAGTCAGGTTTTCAGGATATCCACAGTGAAATATGCATGAGCTAAACTTGTGTGTACTGAGTCTCCGTGATTATGCAGATTTATCTCATGCATAATCATTGTGGTTATCCTGACAACCTCTTCTCTTCTTAATTCCTAACATTGTTTGCTTTTTTGATCGCCAAAGCACACTGGGCCAATTTCAATATATTATCCACTATGATGCCTAGATCTCTTTTCTGGGTGCTAACTCCTTAGATAGAACCTTAACATTGTGTAACGACAGCATGGGTTATTTTTCCCTATATGCATCACTTTGCACTTGTCCATGTTAAATTTCATCTGCCATTTGGAAGCCCAATCTTCCAGTCTCACAAGATCCTCCTGTAAATTCATGCTGGTTGGCCCATTAAACCATGTCTTGTTTATATGTTCTGTGATCTTATTCTTTATAATAGTTTCCATGATTTTCCTGGCACTGAAGTCAGGCTCACCGGTCTGTAGTTTTCAGATCACGCCTGGAGCTCTTTCTAAATAGAAGAGGTTACATTGGCCACCTTCCAGTTGTCAGGTACAATAGATTTTAATGAAAGATTACAAATTACTTGTAAATCGTCTGAAATTTCATTTTTTAGTTCAAGAACCCTGGGATGTATACCATCTGGTCCAGGTGATTTGCTACTCTTCATTTTGTCAGAATTATATATGCCAGACTGACATGGAGGTACTTCCCTGTCCCCAGAGGGCTCACAATGTAAGTTTGTACCTAGGGCAATGGAGGGTAAGTGACTTGCCCGAGGTCTCAAGGAGCAGCAGTGGGATTTGAACTCTGGGTTCTCTGTTTCATAGCCCACTGCACCAGCTACTAGACGACGACTCCTACATGGAGAAAGAATAACTTTTTCCGTCTATAAATAGTGTGACATCTCAAATGTATCATGGGAATTTTGGACACTTATGCCCATCTTTCTATTACTGTTTCATTTTCTTTTAACTATTAATTGCTGCTGCATTATTGAAAAAAGATGTTAAAATAGCCAAGAAACCTAAAAGAAGACAACATTTTTTTTATATTCTGTAGTTTAATACCCTTCCTTTACCACAAATGAAGTAACATAAGTGATGGCAGATAGACCAAATGGTACATCAGTCTGCCTAGTGGCTTATGGTAGTAGCTGCTGCATCATACAAGTTTACCCCCATGTGTTCTGTTAAAGGCTGTAACTGCCATACTGTGCAGGTTACTCTCATGCAGAAATGTTACATCTAAAGTTAATATAGGTTACATTTTTTCTTCATTACCGATCTCAAGCCTTTAGGGGGGATCCTTAATGTTTATCCCATGCCCTTTTAAATTAATTTAGGGTCTGATTTTCAAAAGCATTTACATGCTTAAAACTGGGTTTTACGCATGTAAATGCACTTTACCCATGTAAGTGGGATTTTGGAAATTGCTGTAATAATTGGATTGCTCATAGTCTTTACCCATGTACGTGCACTTTACATGGATAAATGGGTTTTGAAAATTGCTACAGAAGTAGTTACATTTACATGTGTAAATCCTTTTGAAAATTACCCCCTTACTATTCTCATTCTCACCACCTCTTTTGGGAGGGCATTCTAGGCATCCACCACCCTCTCCATGAAGAAATATTTCCTGATGTTGGTTCTGAGTCATCCACCCTGAAGTTTCATATTGCAACCACTAGTTGTACAGTTTCCTTTCCAACAGAAAAGGTTTGATATTTGTGCATCATTAATACCTTTCAGGTATCTGAAGGTCTGTATCATATACCTTCTTCTCCTCCAGGATATACATATTTAGATCCTTCAGCCTTTTCTCATAGGTCTTCTGAAGCAGACACCAAAGCATTTTGATAAATAGAATTCAAGTAGTGGCATATAATTATGGACATCTGAAATAAGTTTTGAACTAAACAAATTGTCAACTACTCATTTTGGCACCTGTCCTCGCCATAGTATCCATCCAATAATGGACTGAACATGATACTGTTTTGAGAGAGACTTTGATACAAATGCATGGGCTCAGCATAGAAAACAATACATAAGATATGCAATTTCAAACTTAAATACACTTTATTTAAGCAATCATAATCATGCATAGGAGGTTCGTGAACAAAATGAAAAGCCTGAGATTGGGAACTGAAATGGACGAATGGATTACAAATCTGTTGACTGACAGATGACAGCAAGTGGTGATGGAAAATGGAACCTACTCTGAGGAGACAGTGATAAGTGGGGCGTTCTGAGGATCAGCTCTGTTCAATATCTTTGTGAGTAACATAGCAGAAAGATTAGAAGGAAAAGTTTTTGTTTTGCGAATGACACTAAGATCTGCAACAGAGTGGACATACCTGAAGGAGTAGAGAAAATATGAAGTGATCTAAGAAAGCTTGAGGAGTGGTTGAATGTTTGGCAGCTGGGATTCAATGCCAAGAAGGGCAGAGTCATGCATTTTGGGTGCAGAAATCCAAAGGCACTTAGCGATGGAGCGAAAGTCTGATGTGCATGGACCAGAAAATAGACCTCAGGATGGGTAGTGACTGATCTGAAAGCAATGAAGTAATGTGGCAACATGGTGGCTAAGGCCAGAAGAATGTTGGGCTGCATAGAGAGGTATAACCAATAGGAAAAAGGTGATGCTCCTATACAGCTTATTAGTGTGGCCTCACTGGAGCCAGTATCTTAAAAGGGATGGAAACGGGATGAAAGTGATCCAAAGAGAGGCAATCAAATTGGTGTGGGGGTCTGCCCTGGAAATCTTGAGATGAGCTTGAGGAACCTAAGTATGTATATCTTGGAAGAGAGACGAGACAGGGGAGATATGAATCAGACTTTTAAATATCTGAAAGGTTTTAATGATGCACAAGAATCACACCTTTTCTGATGGAAAGAAAGCTGTAGATCCTAGGGGTCATGATTTGAAGCTCTAAGAGGGTAGACTCGGGAACAGCGTCTGGAAGTTTTTCTTCACGGAGAGGGTAGTGGATACATGGAATGGCCTCCCAGAAGAGAGTAAAGACAAGAATGGTAATTGAATTCAAGAGTATGGGATAAACACAGGATCCCTAGTGACTAGAGGAAGGAAATGAAGAAAAGGGTAACTTGCATGGGGATAACCTGTATGAAGCGGTAGTTACTACCTATAGAAAAATAAACTTGCTGGGCAGACTGGATGGACCACTTGGGTCTTTTTCTGCCTTCATTTACTTTATTAGGGGTGTACATACTGACATTTTTCCTTTCATTTGGATCTTAGGTTTGTTTCATATTTTTTTTTAGTGCTTTTTTTAATGTCATTTCATTTTAGAATCAAAATGTCAAATATTTTCATATTTCTTATGTCATTTCAAATAACTGCACTTCTCTAACACATACCTTATTTAACCACGTAAAAGATCAGGCCCCAAGGAAGACCGCTTATTCCCAAACTTTATTACACTGTCCTGATTCTGGGGTTTTGGCCCCTTTCATATTGAAAGTTTTGACCAGTCTTCCAGAATTACTACATTTGTACAGAAGCCCTCCCCCTTTTCAGTTCTGTTTATTACAACCCCTTTAATATCATGAAGTACAGATACTGCTTGTGGAGGTCCTGCTCTATATAGTAACATGACAGCAGAAGAGGAGCAAATGGTCCATGCAGTCTGCCCAGCAAGCTTCTTATGGTAATATCTACCATGCTGTTTAGGTCACTCCCAAGTTTCTCTTAAGGGTGGTCCATGCAATTACCCCCAATCCTTTTGATAGGGTAATATTTACAATCAAGAAGCAAGCAGCTGTCAAACCCATACAATTACTGCTAGCAACATTTGTACTGGGTGAGAAGCCTTCCAGAAAATTCCAGCAGTGCTGACTTGCTTTGCTTTTGGGCTTGGCCGTAGAAGCAATCCTGAGCTTTTTCCCTTGTATCTGCATATCCGTACCCCCATGATCAGACCACCTTGTTGTTTGGCTTCAAGTGAAGGCCTCATTCCATTTGTAGAAGCTGAGGGAATGGCCTGATCCTCCTTCCCCATTCCAATATCATCTGTAGAAAGTGGATCACAAGGTTCTCCTAAGTTCTCGCCTCCATGCATTTCGGCTTCATTTTCAGCTGTATCCTATTTGGGTATCCACTTCTACCACATGCTTCAGTAGTGAGACCTTACTCACTGGAGATTTCCTCTACGTTTCTGTGACTGCTGCTGCCGCCATGCTTTATAAGTGAACATTTCACCATCTCTTGTAGGGTATTGTTAAAATACTGCGACCGATCTCAGAAAGCTTGCATTCTGTCAGGTTGGTACAAACCAGAACAGTCCTTTTCAGTGAGCTCATGGACTTTTACCTTATTAGAATTTCAAACAAATGTATGCTTTTGTAGTTTTATCCACAGCTGAGATGCATTATTGCACCATATGCACTTGGAATAAAGAGATCCCAGTGTCTGCCACATGTTGCCTCCCAAATTAAAGAATGATCACTGAAAGTGGATGATCTGGTCCCATAACATTCTTTGTCTTCCTCTCCATTGCAGAGAAACCCCACTTGCAATTAGACCATGGTCTTGCAAGTGCCCTCTTTTGTAGGCCCAGAAAATGAAGGAAGGCCCACAAATTTGCATGGCCTATGATGTCCCTATATATATATATATATATATATATATATATATATATATATATATATATATGTAGTTTTCTTTGAAAATTGCCTATAAGGTTTTGTACCCACAGACTGCTTCTAAGTGGGCTGCTGAAAATTGCCCTACAAGGGGTAAATAATCAGTGGGTGCCTTGGTGAGAACTCTTACAGGTACAATAACCCATGGAATTTGCACCAACAAAACAAAAGTATATGCTAGATTTGCTTTGACTATTGCCCAAATTAAAATTAGACACAGAGGTTTGTGCCTGCCTTCTCTGTGCATAATTCTTCAACACAAAACAAATGCTCATAGTTTTTTGAAAACTCTGTGCATTGTTTAATCCATGCCTGGTGGACAGCCTCTGCTGTTGATGGGTAAAAGTATGCATGATTAAACATGTATGTGCTTTTGCTTGCAGACATGTTGGGCAGTTTTGAAAGCCTTGGTTTCCATGGGTAAATACTTTTACCTGCAGGAATGGCTTTGAATGTTACCCTTCAATGGCCTTCAGAGCATTCCTCATTACAGTAACTAAGACATGGAGTGGAGGAATAGTCTAGTGGTTAGTGCAAAAGACTGCAAACCAGGGAAGCCAGGATTTAAATTCACTGCCACTCCTTGTGACCTTGGGCAAGTCACGTTAACCTTCATTGCCTCTGGTACTAACTTAGATTCTAACCCGTTTGGGGACAGAAATACCTATGGTACCTGAATGTAATCCATTTTGAAGTGGCAGATCAGTCACAAAGGGCGGACTATAAATCTTTAAGTTAAGGTGACTCCTCTCCCAGTATGGCTAGATGAGTTGGAGCTGTGTCTGATCCCAAGCTGTAGGAGAGGGATGTACTTATAGTGAGTTATATGCACTCAATTCAGAGCAAGACTAGCTCATGCTGTCTCATTATCTGGGCCTTTTTATCTTTGCTAATGCTTCCTTCGTGCCTTTGTGCTGTACTTTGAACACATGATCACTGGGGCTAAGCTGTTGGTGAGTCCTGTCCTTTCTATGTTGCTTGGCCCATTCCCTTGCTGTTGAAGCCATCAGGGTCTCTTGTTCACGATATCTGGATGTAGTTATAGGCGTCCTCTTTCTGTCTAGGTTTCTTCCTTTAAGAAGGAACGGTGTTGTGAAGATTAGTGCCAGCAATCCAATTATTGCACTGATGGAAAGTAATCTGTGGCAGAACTAAGGAGCATGGAACAAGGAAGGCCCATTAGGACTGTTGCAACACTCCCCTCTTACCTATTTTATTTTTTTTGTTCAATGTGGGTTAGCCTTCACGGGGGGGGGGGGGGGGGGGGAGAGCTTTCCTTAACTGGTAAAGAAATGAGAAGGAGGGGGAAAGATATGATACAAAGCCAGTCCTCCCCAGAAATAAAACAATATCTTATTTATTTACTCCTTAAAAAAAAAAGACTTTATAGTTCACATTTTTAAACTGCTTTTCTAATAAGCTCCAGGTGGTCTTGCAAGACATAATTTCATTGGAAGAAATAAACAGCTGGTGGGCCAAAGAGGAAGCTGGACAGAGAAGGCAACCATCCAGAGCACCTCTCTCCCTGTACTGACAATTGCCACAAATGTTCCTAAGAAGCTGTGGCCCAGAGACTGCCTGATTCACCAGTGGAAGGCGGTGCTGCAGGAGCTGGATGCCAGCTAATGTTGACCCAATGTGTGGCAGATGCCGACTGTATTTGCTGGCACAGGGCACTTGTGCATTCTTCTTACCAGCAGCTCTGTAGGCAAACGGAGGCAGGAGAGCAGAGGAAAATAGGATGGAAATAGCAGGGACAGAGATGGTGAATGCTTGGCTGCTGCAAGGAGATGGTGGGGAGAGCCAGTGACCAGGCTAAATAAGGCCTGAGGTTGCCAGGCCAGTTTCACCCCCTCCTCTCCACTCTGTGCCCTGGCTTTAGTGGCAGGAGAGACTTCCAGCTGTGTCTGGGTCTGCCCCTGCAACCAGTGACGGTCTCACCTTATGCAGATCATGAATGGGGTTGCTCAGTACTGTGGACATTTTGCATGGAGGTGAGAAAAGGGGCAGGTGGTGTAGAACAGCGATGACTCAGGCCTCGGCCCTTTTATATTAATCATAAAGCTAGCTCTGTCGCCAACAAACTATTACAAAATTTATACGGTATAACAAATGAAAAATAAACCTATAATGTGAAATGTAAATTATGAATTGAAAAACAAATTAATGCATCACTTCTAGGACATCTGTTTTAAAAATAATCACTACATTTTAGCTTTGTGTATGAATTCTTTTTTTTGCAATAACATGCAGCATCCTTAAAAAATTAGTACAGCTGAAAAGTTTTAAATCATGCATCATATAAAATGGAATCAAACTGGCCTTTGCCTTTTTCTTTCTCATTCTTGTGGAACTCTAGTGATGCTTGTTTTGAAGCCATGTAGCTCAAAAGATTGATTATTGGAAACATTTACAAGGCACTGTACAAAAAGTGATGTTCTGCTGTCTAAAAAAAAAACAAAATATAAATGAAAAAGCATTTAAGTAGGAGTTTCACTGATCTACACAATGTACTATGCTGTCATTGTAAAGAGAATTATAGAAATATTTAAAAAGTAATTAAGAATTTTTAAAAGTCTGTTGTGTAAGTCTTCTCACCCTTTGTCATAGAAAACCCAAATGAGCACTGGTTCAAAAAAAAACCTTCCTTAAAGCCTATAATGAGTTAAATGGAGCCTACTTGTATCCAATCACAGTACTGTAGTTGAGCTCATCTAAATACTCATGGATGAAGAAGCGAGCCATTTCTGTTGTATGATGTAAATCTGAAGCAAAGGTCAAAACATACTAAACAAGGAGCTGTGGAAATAAAATGATTGAAATGTACCACCTGTGAGAAGGTTGTAAGAAAATGCCAGTGTTGCTTGAATTATCCTTTGGTCCATCATTGTAAAGTGAAAACAGTTTAGCATCACCACGACCCTGCTGCAGTCGAGTCCCTCCAAAGTCAGTAGCTGTAGGTTAAGAAAACTGCTGGGGAAGGTCACTATGAGGTCTAAGATTACTTTACGAGAACTACAAGTCTGACTGAGTCGGGAGGAAATGACAGTTGAACAATTTTTCAAGATTACTCCACAAACATGGCCTACGTGGGAGGGTAGCAAAAAGAAAGCTTTTAGGATGTGCCACACAGTGTTTGTAAAGAAACACTTAAGGAATACTGCATGTATGTGAAAGGAGGTTTTGTGGTCTGAGGAGACCAAAATTGAACTTTCGGATCTTGATGTTAAGCAATGTGTGGGGTAAAACAGCCCATCACCCTGCTAACACGATCCCTACAGTAAAGCATGGTTGTGGGGATTCTTAGCTGCAGTGTGGACAGGGGGAGGCTTGTGAAGATCGAGGGGAAGATGGCTTGTGCAATGTACAAGCAGATCCTGGAGGAAGACCTGTTCCAATCTGCCATAGACCTGGGACTGGGAAGAACAGTGATCCTAAGCACAAAGCAAAAGCAACAATGGAGTGGTTTAGCAAGAAGAGATTTCACGTCCTCCTGTGGCCCGGTCCAAGTCCAGATCTGAGTGCAAGTGCAAATCTGTGACGAGACTTGATGACTGCAGTCCACAGATGATCCCCTGCCCACTTGAAAGAGCTTGAGTTTTCCTGCAAAGAATGAGCAAAAATTGCACCATCCTGCACAAAGTTGGTAGACAATTATTCTGAATGACTCCTGGCTTTTGTTGTTGCAAAAGGGACTTCTACCATGTATTGATTCAAGCTTTGTGAAGATGTAATGCAATCATGAATTAGTTATTTATTTTTGTATTACTTTTGAAATGAAAGTGTAGATAGGAAGTTGTGTAGATGAGTGAAACAAACTCTGTTAATGTATTCTGATTTGTATTTTTTAGACAATGTGAAACGTACAAGGGGGTGTGAACTTTTGCATCTATATATACCGCGGCATTCAGTGCTAAGCAAACTCATGCGAGGCAATTCTTAATCGGCGGAGTGACCATATAAGTTTAAAAATATTTTGCATTAAAAGCTTTGATGCTTTTAATGCAACTGCAACATTGTTTCCCACTTAAGCAGCAGGGGGATAAGAAGAATTGTATTCAGATGACAAAAGGAGGGACCCAACTTCCATGATCTGGGATACTGTTACATGGACATAAGGAAAAACGTACAGGACTACTTCTATGGCCAAGCCCTAAAGGAAACAAAGAAAGTGTGCATAGGGATAACTTTTGATGCGGCAGTTATTACTCTTAACCAAATGAACTTTGATACTTTTGATGCAGTTCCATAATTGCTCTCTGCTTCAACAGCAGGGGAAAAGGGAAATTTGATTTAGACAGCAACAGTGAGGGGCCCCAACTTTTGTGGTCTGCGGAACAGATGCTTGGAGGTAACCAGCTCAGTGCAGCGGACACTACCCTTAATAGAAACATGGGATTACTACCCTTAACCAGTAAGCCTTGATGCAACTGCAACATTGCTCTCTGCTTCAAAGAATGGAAGTGTGGGGGCTGAAAGGAAAAAGAAATTTGGATTCAGGGACAACCAACATGAGCCATAACATTTTTACAGTCCGGGGTACTGATGCCTCAGACATTGAGAAAAAAAAAACAGGACTGCTTCTATGGCCAAGTCCATAAGCAAAGCATGTCAAGCAAAACTGACAGATGCATAGGGGTAATCTGCACGGCGCGGTAGATACTACCATGGGAAGCTTTCTGGGAGGACTGGATGGACCATCGGTCCTTTTCTGCTGTCATTTCTCTGTTTCTAAGAGAGAACCAGAATAGCGAAGGATAAGACCAGAATATGCAAGTTGATGATATGTTGAGGAATAGAAATGTTTGTGGGTTTTTTTTGCTTTATATGAAATCATTCATTTGACTTGCCTAAGATTAACCATGTTTTAAAGGTCACTGCGGTCCTACATTGTGCTCTGAGCCAGTCATATCATCCATGCATGCTCTGTGCTATTGAAGAAATGCAGTGACATTCTCTCTTGTTTTACTGTGTAACTTGCTTTATTCATAGCTGGCACAAAGTGCTTTAGTCGTTTTCTGCTGAATGAGTTTGATTTAAGCACAGTGTAGGAAGCCTTGAGGATCAAGCCCATAGCCTTTAGCTGTTGGTTTACTCATTTAAGAAAGAATGCACGCCCAATCTGCAGGTCATCATTGTTACTATCATAAAAACTGTTTACGTTTTTAAAAAGAAAATGTTAAGTTAAATTTAGGTTTGTTTATAATAGCATCTCTTGCAGTTGCCAATAAAACTTAAAAGTGGTAATAGAGAGGAGATTGGAAACTATAAGATAAAGTTTGAGTCCAGTGTGCTGGGTTGAAGGCAGCAAGGTTTTACCAGAGATATTGTAACAGATAAATCTGATTAATATCTTTGATGCAGTGACCAGAGAATTAGATCAGGGAAGAGTTCTGGATATGGCATGCTTAGATTTCAGCAAATTTTTGGATACTGTCCTGCTTCTACGCCAGAGTTCTTAAAGAACTCCAACATGAAATTGCAAACCTATTAGTAGTAATCTGTAACCTATCATTTGAAATAGTCATAATACCTGAAGACCCGGAGGGTGGCTAATGAAACCAGTTGTTAAAAAGGTTCTGGGGTGATCCAGGAAACTATAGGCTGATGGAGCCTGACATTGGTGCAGAGCAAAATGATAGATGCTATTAGAAATACAATCACCAGCCACATAGATGTAAGAACATAAGAACATGCCATACTGGGTCAGACCAAGGGTCCATCAAGCCTAGCATCCTGTTTCCGGTGGCCAATCCAGGCCATAAGAACCTGGCAAGTACCCAAAAACTAAGTCTATTCCATGTTACTGTTGCTAGTAATAGCAGTGGCTATTTTCTAAGTTAACTTAATTAATAGCAGGTAATGGACTTCTCCTCCAAGAACTTATCCAATCCTTTTTTAAACACAGATACACTAACTGCACTAACCAAATCCTCTGGCAACAAATTCCAGAGTTTATTTGTGCTTTGAGTGAAAAAGAACTTTCTCCAATTAGTTTTAAATGTCACATGCTAACTTCATGGAGTGCCCCCCCCCCCCCCCCAGTCTTGCTATTATCCAAAAGAGTAAATAACCGATTTATATTAACCCGTTCTAGACCTCTCATGATTTTAAACACCTCTATCATATCCCCCCTCAGCCGTCTCTTCTCCAAGCTGAAAAGTCCTAACCTCGTTAGTTTTTCCTCATAGGGAGCTGTTCCATTCCCTTTATCATTTTGGTCGCCCTTCTCTGTACCTTCTCCATTACAACTATATCTTTTTTGAGATGCGGCGACCAGAATTATACACAGTATTCAAGATGCGCTCTCACCATGGAGCGATACAGAGGCATTATGACATTTTCCGTTTTATTCACCATTCCCTTTCTAATAATTCCTAACATTCTGTTTGTGTTTTTGACTGCCGCAGCACACTGAACTGACGATTTCAATGTGTTATCCACTATGATGCCTAGATCTTTCTTGGGTGGTAGCTCCTAATATGGAACCTAACATTGTGTAACTATAACATGGGTTATTTTTCCCAATATGCATCACCTTGCACTTATCCATATTAAATTTCATCAGCCATTTGGTTGCCCAATTTTCCAGTCTCAGAAGGTCTTCCTGCAATTTATCACAATCTGCTTGTGATTTAACTACTCGGAACAATTTTGTGTCATCTGCAAATTTGATTACCTCACTTGTCGTATTTCTTTCCAGATCATTTATACATTTGAATAAAACCTCCTCTCACTAGCACTAACTCGTATGCAATAATGGAATGTAAACACGAATCAACCAACCTCAAACCCTCTCTCACTAATTCCTGCTGAATATTTATCATACTATTACCATTCACAACTGTCATATTTATTCATTTGATTACCTATGTACCGTTTCATTTTTCACTTGCTATTCTAATGTATCAATAGGCTGAAATGTAAATATTGTGCTGTTCAATTTCTCCCCTTCCATCCCAAGTTTATTTTCCTTGTTTTTTGTAACTTTCCCTCTCCCTTTTTCTGATTCACTGTATTTAAAGTTCAAGGTTCTTATTGAAAATATTGTTTTTTACGTTACGTTATGCTTTACACTCCTTGTTATTTGTAAACCGGGTTGATGTGATGCCTATCATGAAACTCGGTATAACAAAAACAATAAATAAATAAATAAATAAATCATTTATAAATATATTGAAAAGTATGGGTCCCAATACAGATCCCTGAAGCACTCCACTGGCCATTCCCTTCCACTGAGAAAATTGTCCATTTAATCCTACTCTTTGTTTCCTGTCTTTTAGCCAGTTTGTGATCCACAAAAGGGCATCGCCACCTATCCCATGACTTTTTACTTTTTCTAGAAGCCTCTCATGAGGAACTTTGTCAAATGCCTTCTGAAAATCCAAATATACTACATCTACCGGTTTGCCTTTATCTTCATGTTTATTAACTCCTTCCAAAAAGTCAAGCAGATTTGTGAGGCAAGACTTGCCTTGGGTAAAGCCATGCTGACTGTTCCATTAAACCATGCCTTTCTATATGTTCTGTGATTTTGAAATTTAGAACACTTTCCACTATTTTTCCTGGCACTGAAATCAGGCTAACTGGTCTGTAGTTTCCCGGATCACCCCTGGAGCCCTTTTTAAATATTGGGGTTACATTAACTATCCTCCAGTCTTCAGGTACAATGGATGATTTTAATGATAGGTTACAAATTTTTATTAATAGGTCTGACATTTCATTTTTTAGTTCCTTCAGAACTCTGGGGTATATACCATCCAGTCCAGGTGATTTACTACTCTTCAGTTTGTCAGTCAGGTCTACCACATCTTCTAGGTTCACAGTGATTTGATTCAGTCCATCTGAATCATTACCCATGAAAACCTTCTCCAGTACGGGTATCTCCCAACATCCTCTTCAGTAAACACTGAAGCAAAGAAATCATTTAATCTTTCCGCAATGGCCTTATCTTCTCTAAGTGCCCCGTTAAAGCCTCGATCATCTAACGGTCCAACTGACTCCCTCACAGACTTTCTGCTTTGGATATATTTTTTAAAGTTTTTACTGTGAGTTTTTGCCTCTATGACCAACTTCTTTTCAAATTCTCTCTTAGCCTGTCTTATCAATATGCTACATTTAACTTGCCAACGTTTATGCATTATCCTATTTTCTTCTGTTGGATCCTTCTTCCAATTTTTGAATGAAGATCTTTTGGCTAAAATAGCTTCTTTCACTTCCCCTTTTAACCATGCCAGTGATCGTTATGCCTTCTTTCCACCTTTCTTAATGTGTGGAATATATCTGGACTGTGCTTCTAGGATGGTATTTTAACAATGACCATGCCTCTTGCACACTTTTTACTATTGTAGCTGCTCCTTTCAGTTTTTCTTCTAATTTTTCTCATTTTATCAAAGTTTCCCTTTTGAAAGTTTAGCACGAGAGCCATGGATTTGCTTACTGTCCCCCTTCCAGTCATTAATTCAAATTTGATCATATTATGATCACTTTTGCCAAACGGCCCCACCACCATTACCCTCTCACCAAATCCTGTGATCCACTGAGAATTAGATCTAAAATTGCTCCCTCTTCTGTTCCTGATCCAATTGCTCCATAAGCTATCATTTATTCCATCCAGGAACCTTTATCTCTCTAGCATGTCCCGATGATACATTTACCCAGTCAATATTGGGGTAATTGAAATCTAAGACCAAGAAACCACGGATGGGCGAGATCTGCACTTCAGGCAATATCGCAAAGTACAAATAATGCAGATGAATATTCGATCCTAACAAAATACTCCAAACAGCGTATTATGGTTAAGAAGTTTTTATATTTCAATAGGCAACTCCACAGTTTTAAACGAACACCAGCTTAATGGCGTCCCCCGACACGGTCCCGTGTTTCGCCGCGGGCTGCATCGGGGGGGATCGCCATACAGGAATTCACACAAAAACTGTAAAACAAACAAATTGACAAAAGTCAGGAAAATTGAGGGACTTACAGCCGACCTACATATAATACACAACTTATAAGATACAGAGAACAATAATGACACATACCTGGCAACAGCATTCAAATAGTGACAGGGAGCGCAATGCCCTTCATAGTTGACAGGTATTTAAAGAAGAGAATGGCGCCAAAACCTACAGGAGAACCAACCACGTGAGTCCGAGGACAAAGCCTATGACATGTCTTCCCGTTTTCTATCAAGGGGGTACCCTCAGTCTGTGGTTAAAAAGGCTATGAAGCGTGCTCTGTATGCTAATCGGGACCTATTACTTACCTCTGTCCGACATCCTGTACCCGAGGTCACCAATTGCATTTTACCTTTTTCCACTCTTAGTTGGTCCATCACTGCCATGATCAGGCGACATTGGGAAGCTCTATCCCTTAACACACTGTTCCCTGGTCCCCTCCGGTTCACTTTCCGTCGAGGTAAAAATCTACGAGATAAACTCGTTCACACGGACCTCCCAGTACCGCCTGACCCTGTCAGTGATCCGGGCCATTATGCGTGTGGCCGGTGTGCCGTATGCGCTTACACTCGTGTCATCACTCACTTTTCACATCCCATTTCAGGTCAAAGATTTCAATTGCGTTCTCATTCCGACTGTACCACGACAGGTGTCATTTACATTATTGTTTGCCCCTGCTCTTTACTGTACGTTGGTAAGACCTCACGTATGGTAAAGACTCGGATCATAGAGCACTGCTCTAACATCCGGTTACAGCGCGAAAAAGAACCGTTGGTTGAGCATTGGATTCTGAAGTCACATGCCCTTTCAGATCTAACATATTTTGTGATTGAGGTCGTTTCCCGGCCTTTACGGGGGGGCAACTTTGCTGAACTTTTGGGCAGGATTGAGCAGCGCTGGATTTTCCTATTGGACACTGTCCATCCTAAGGGCTTGAATCGCGATATCGAATGGTTCCTATTCACTTAGACACACTAGCAGGGTTGGCTGGTCTCTGTACTGCTGGGGTGCACTGCAGGGTCGGGAACCAATGAATGGAGTCCTCGGACTCACGTGGTTGGTTCTCCTGTAGGTTTTGGCGCCATTCTCTTCTTTAAATACCTGTCAACTATGAAGGGCATTGCGCTCCCTGTCACTATTTGAATGCTGTTGCCAGGTATGTGTCATTATTGTTCTCTGTATCTTATAAGTTGTGTATTATATGTAGGTCGGCTGTAAGTCCCTCAATTTTCCTGACTTTTGTCAATTTGTTTGTTTTACAGTTTTTGTGTGAATTCCTGTATGGCGATCCCCCCCGATGCAGCCCGCGGCGAAACACGGGACCGTGTCGGGGGACGCCATTAAGCTGGTGTTCGTTTAAAACTGTGGAGTTGCCTATTGAAATATAAAAACTTCTTAACCATAATACGCTGTTTGGAGTATTTTGTTAGGATCGAATATTCATCTGCATTATTTGTACTTTGCGGTAATTGAAATCTCCCATTATTACTGCACTTCCCTTTTGGTTAGCTTCCCTAATATCTCTTAGCATTTCATTGTCCGTCTCATCATCTTGACCAGGTGGACGGACACCAATCACTATAGTCTTCCCCAACACACAAGGGATTTCTACCCATAAAGATTCGATTGTGCATTCAGTCTCATGTAGGATGTTTATCCTTTTGAACTCTATGCCATCCTGGACATAAAGCGCCACACCACCTCCTGGGTGCTCATCTCTGTAATTGTGATATAATTTGTACCCCAGTACAGCACTGTCCCATTGGTTATCCTCCTTCTACCATGTCTCTGAGATGCCAATTAAGTCTGTCATCATTCACTGCTATATATTCTAATTCTCCCATCTTACTTCTTAGACTTCTGTCATTAGAATGCAAACATTTCAAAGTTTGCTTTTTGTTTGTATTTTCATTCTGCTTTTTAATTGATAGGGATAAGTTAGAATTTTTTAGTTCTGGTGAGTTTTTAGTCACAGGCCCTTGGACTACTTTTCTTATTATAGGAACCTCACTGTCGGGATGCCCTAATTCTAATGCATAATAAGTATCCTTTGAAGATACCTCCCTCCGAACCATGCGCTGCTGAGCGACTGTTGGCTTTCCCCTTAGAGCAGCTTTTAAACTAGAACAATCTCCTTTTTAAAGGTTAGCGCCAGCAGTCTGGTTCCACTCTGGTTAAGGTGGAGCCCATCCCTTCAGAAGAGACTCCCCCCTTCCCCAAAAGGTTCCCCAGTTCCTTACAAAACTGAATCCCTCTTCCTTGCACCATCGTCTCATCCACGAATTCAGTCTCCGGAGCTCTGCCTGTCTCTGGGGACGTGCACGTGGAATAGAGAGCATTTCGGAGAATTCTGTCCTGGAGGTTCTGGATTTAAGTTTTCTACCTTAAGAGCCTAAATTTGGCTTCCAGAACCTCCCTCCCACATTTTCCTATGTCATTGGTGCCCCACATGTACCACGACAGCCGGCTTCTCCCCAGCACTGTCTAAAATCCTATCTAGGTGACGGGTGAGGTCCACCACCTTCGCACCGGGTAAGCATGTTACCAGACGATCCTCACGCCCACCAGCCACCCAGCTGTCTACATTCCTAATAATCGAATCTCCATCTATGATGGCCGACCTAACCCTTCCCTCCTGGGCAGTAGGCCTTGGAGACACATCCTTGGTGCGAAAGGGCAGTGTATCATCTGGAGAGCAGGTCCTTGCTGCAGGATCCTTTCCTGCTGCACCAGGTTGATGCTCTCTGATCATGAGACCACCTTCCTCCAAGGCAGCACCAGGGCTGCCAGTCTGAAGTTGGGACTTGGCTACTATGTCCCTGAAGGTCTCATCTATATACCTCTCTGCCTCAGCTACTCCAGGTCTGCCACTCTAGCCTCCAGAGATCATACATGTGACACTCGATGCAAAAGACTGGGAAGCCCCCCCTCTTGTTGCTGGACTTCTGCCTTCATCTCAAATTTGTTCAGTTCCTAGTTAAGTTTTAGGTTGCTATGGGAGTAGGAATGTGTCTAATGTCCTTTAAATATATTAGTGAATTCGCTATATGTCTGGTAGAGGCCTACAGGGGAATGTTCACTCTCAATAAGGTTGTTTTTTTTTTTTGTTAAAGTGGCACAAGCCTATAAAATGATGAGCGAGGGGTGGGAGGGTTGGGAAATACAAACAGTCTAACTTCAGTTAGTCAGCCAGAGTGACTCACTGCTCTCTTGATTATCAAATGTTGGTACCTAATCAAACCAAATCACACTACCTTAACACCTTTTTGAGGTGAGTGCTGAACTTTTCAACCTTTTTACTTAGGTATACACTGCTCCTAGATTATTTCTAGCTTCTGGCTCTTTTTTTTTTGTTTTTAAATATACAAACACTCTAACTTCTGCTGCCTTACAGACTATTAAAAATAAACACACTAGCTACTGCTTACTAGCTGCCTTACTGACTGACTATTTAAAAATACAAACAGTCTAACTTCAGTTTTTTCCCTGCCTTACTGACTATTAAAAGCACAAACACACTAAATAATATTCCCAAAGAAAATTTCCCAAGCAAAAACTTACTGATTCCTTTGTCACCAGCAAGGTGATCCTCTCCTCTCAGTGCTCCCACTGGATTAAGCTAGACATAGCTTAATGGGGAAGAGTCAACATGATTTTAGGAAAGGGAAGTCTTGCCTTACAAATCTTAGAATTTTTGAAGATTTAAGCAAACGAAGATAAAAGTGAACCAGTTTATATAGCATATTTGGATTTTCAGAAGCCATTTGACAAAGTCCCCCATGAGACTCCCTAGGAAATTACAAATTCATAGGCTAGGGTGCAGTATGTGGATTGGTAACTAGTTAATTTTCCAAATGGAGAAAGGTCATTAGTGGAATACCATGGAGATTGGTACTGGGATATGTGCTGTTTAACAAATGAATAAATCTAGAAAAGGGAATAATGAGTGAGATGATCAAATTGGCAGGTGATACAAAATTATTTAAAATTGTTTAAACAGCAGTAGATTGTGAGGAAATGCAGAAGGACTTTGTAAGATGAGACTGGGCATCTCAATGGCAGATGAAATTTAATGTGGAAAAGTCCTAGGTGATGTACATAGGGAAATCTCAACTACAGGTTCACAATGCTGGGTTCTGTATTTGGAGTCACCACCCAGCTAAAGGACCTTTGATTCTCGGAGGGCAAGCAGCTTAGCAATCCTCACACATGGGTGATATCTTCCGATGGAGCCTGACACAGAAAACTTGTGACAAAGTTTCTAAAACTTTGACTGTCCCTCACTGAGCATGCCCATGCATTCCATTATTCTACTTGTCTATGCAGGTTCCTTCAGTCTTTTTTTCCATGGAGCCTTCAAGTCCAAATTTATCTGCCTCATTCTCCTTTTTCTGGATGTTTGATTTTACCAGATTTGCAGGATCTTTTTTTTGTGGGGGTCCCACATTTTTGTCCCTTGTAGTTACCCAACATAAGTTTTTTCTTTTTTTTTTCTTTCTGTTCTAAGTTTTTGTTCATTTCTGTATTCTGTTCTGCAGAGGTGCACCATTGGTGTGTACCATTGGTGTCCACCAGTGTTTGAGCCATTGCTGCCATAGAGTTTGATTTTGCTTCCCTTTTATTTCTGCCAAACATTAGTGGGTTCCAGAGATTCTCCTGATGTGCAAGGACTGTCTATCACGGACCCCCATGATAGATGTATCCTGTGTCTTGGTGCATTGCATGATGTCCAGAAGTGTTGCAGATGTGCGACCATGACACTGAAAGGACACCAGTCCCAACTGGAACTCATGGAAAAGCATTTCAATTATCAGGAGACTGAGGCATTAGTGGCATCAACATCCAAGGACCTGGGAGCTCCGTCAGTGGACGGAGCATCATTGGCATCAAGGGTACTATCTGTTCTCTTGGTGCCGCTGGCTAATAGGGATCCCAGAAACAGGCTTTTGTCTGATTCTTCCCAATCGAAGAAAGCATTGGATTCCACCTCTTCAACGAAATTCCATGCCGAACATCGAAAAAAGCTGAAAAAGCATCTGCATCAATACAAAATGCTGGGAGCAGGGATGGTCTGGCACATGCTGAGAACTCCCTAAGTGGTCCTAAGGCAAGGAGAGCTAATCCTCTAAGTAGGCCAGGGATTCGTGACAGCTTCCACTGATCAAGATGTCCGCCACCAATCTACACCTCTGCTCTGAGGAGGTGGTGGTCACTTCTGCCTCCCAGTTGGTGTTGGCAACTGCTGCCTTCAAGGAGAAATTGGATAGAAAGATCCAGCAGGCCTTGGAAAAGGCACTGCAGGGCCTTAATGCTGCGGTATTGAGGGCACTAAGGCAGGCAACAATGATCCTAGAGTTTCTGCTCAATTCCTTATGGGTGCTTGACAATGCTACTCCACTGTTTATCTCCAGCTCCTCAGGGGGAGGAAGCTTCCCCGGACTGTCAAAGCTCCTTAGGATCCAGGCCAAAACAGCCAAGTGTTTCCTGTCCTTGAAGCCTTGGCTGGAGTTCAAGCCCCAATGGGGAGCCCTCTCCACCAGCAGACCAGGGTTATTCTGACTTTGAATACACTTGGGGTGTGGCTATAAATCCGCAGATGCCTTTGAAGAGAGAGGGTGTCAATGGATCTCCTCTCTGACTTCTCTCAGAGAGAAGGAAGCCCCCTTCTGAAGACCTCTCCTTCATTTCTAATTTATTATTAGAAAAGTGGCTGAAGCCATTCCATTTACTTTACAGAATCAAATAAAACTGCTGGACATTTTCAAGTTCATGGAGCTTCTTAGGCAGTCCCAGTCCATATAGTCTTTCAGGAGGTGCAGATGAGGGTATGGGAGAAGAGGTGAAAGAAGTAGTAAGAAGGCAGACACGATCAATCTCATTCAAAAGGCTCGTGGATTCAAAAAGACAGTTGCCACACTGATCTGTGGTAGTCAAATTCAGTCTCAAGAAGGTCAAAAGGTCCAGAACTCAATCCTCGGCACCCTTAGGGGAAGGAATTTAGAACCCTTGAAACCTATAGGAGGAAGGTTTTTCAGGGGGCTATGCTTAACACCCACATAGCTTCCTACCAGCTTTTCATGGGCCAATATATATGGGACTTCCTAAAGCAAATGCAGGGGGGTGGGGGTGGTCAAGCAGCTTCCTTAAAAGCTGCAAGGTGCCCTCCCGTCACTGGTAGACAGAGTATGGAAAAAACAGGTGCCAGCAGTCTGGTTAGGAAAAGGGACACTTAATTAAAGAGCATCCATTTTCCTAACCTGTGGCTATGCACAGGTTAGGAATACAGAGACTCTAAAACTGAGCGTCCCTTTTCCTAACCGGCTGACAGCTGCCTCTCCCAGGTGCCCGCTGCCGAGGAGGCGCTAGGGGCAAGCAATTTCCCCTAGCACCTTTTTTTTTTTTTTTTTTTTTAACCGTGGCTTCCGATTTAAATATTAAATTGGGCACCAGGGAGAGGTGGATCGGTGCACATTAAGGGAGCAGGCACTCAATTGTGAGCGAATGTTTAACGCTCGCCGATACTGCGTCAGCTGGTTAGTACATTTGTGACTTAACTTTCAGGCGCCCTCTCCCTCTATCAGGTTAGTGCAGAATCTTGGCTCCTTCTTTTCCAATAGATTAGAAGTGGGCTTGATCTCTCATGCATGCCTAGTGACCTCTAAATGTTGTTAATCTGAAATGCGCATTTGTCTTTCACCTCTTCCTTTACCCTCCTACAGTAGAATGCGCTTAAGGGTGCTTTGGGCACTGTGCACTCGGAATATTTCCTTTTGTTTGGCAGTATCTCTCCTGCTGTTATTTAATAGTGTAAGCAGCATCTTCTGTTCTGATCCCCCCTCTCTGGCAATAAATGTTTAAATTCCAGTGAAACAGCAACAGAAGACTTGACCTGGCAGACGCCCAGTCCCTCCCCTCTCTCTCCAGTCTCTTTCCCTACTACCCTGAAAGATTCTACTTGGTTTGTTTTTCCACATGACTGGGAAACAATTGCCTCTTCCACATGGAGCCCTTCTCCTATTCCTGGGAAAATAGCAGGGAATAGCTGGCATTTGCATAATCGTCTTTAGTGCTATTGTGGGTGGGCTTTGGATGCAGGCACGGAGCTGTAGACTGGCCACCTGTCCAGAACAAATGAACTTAGCCTTTGTGTAACATTATCTGTTTCTCCACGGCGTTATTTCTGTCTAATGAATAACTTGATTAAAATATTATAAAACCCATCAGTCACAAAATGTTTGTGTTGGGTTTAAATCCCCCATTCATGGGGGGGAACTTCCTCTTTCGTCTTACAACATGCCAGGGCAACTAGATTTTCAGACCCATCTGACATAGTTTTATAACTGTCTTTGTGAAATGATGCTCATGAATATTAATTAGGGGTGTGGGAATAAAGCAAAATTCTCAATCATTTTCATTCACTCATGTATAAATTATAAATTAAGTGTTGTCCAGTGTGTTCTAATGGTCTGGTTCATCTATATGAAACAATTAAAAAAAAAACCCAAAACAAAACTGAGGAGTTCTTTGCAAATGAGATAAATGTCTTTTGGAGATCTTGTCCCTCAATCTACAGAGTTCTTTTGCTATTAGGAACTACTTGGATTCCAGTTTCTGGTGTCTATTATTTATACTGTGGCTGAGGTAACTGAAAATGTGTCAAGATATCCAAATAGAAGTTTGAGATTATTGTATAATCAAGGTAATCCTTAGTTTATAGTATCTACTGTGAGTAACGCTTTTAGAAATCGATTGCTAGCAGTAGGATATCCTGGTAGTACTAAACTTAAATACGTTAAATTAGATTGTTCCCTTTGCTCTATTTCCCTGAATATTTAGGCTTGCAAGGCTGGTTTTGTTGGCTGTTCCTCACACTAAAAGTATTACAATTTATAACACATTTTGATGTTTCATGTAACTTACGGGGAGCTTCTGTTTTCTTTCAGGAATCAAAACAAAAGAATAACTTGGATATAAAATGGTCCTGTAATATTCAATAGATCACTTTCAGAATATTTGAGAATTAATGGAATATTTTTATTCCACCTTCTGCTGCTGGTCAGACACTTCAAGGTTGATTACACTGTTACATTGCTGGGGCTTAAATTACAGTGAGGTATATTGTCAGAAATTAGGGGCTGTTGCATTAGTCATGCATTACAGTAGGGTAGATTACGTACATGGTAGATTAAGATCACAGCAGTGAGGTTTACTCGACATACCATCAGCTAGGCAAGTCAGGCTGGCTCAGACAAGTGCTTGTTTTCAGTGGTAACGCCTACATTTTAGAATGTTTTACCTGAAGCACTGTGGCAGGCCGACTGTGTAAAAACATTTGTCTATTAAACTTTTCTTTTTAAGCAGGCATATTCTCTTTGATATCTGCCTTTTTGACTCTTAAATTTTTATGCTGCTGATTTTGGTGATGAATTTCTGTCTGGTGTTTGTCTCATTTTTGTACGTAATGATTGATGTACATCGCTTAGTCTGTTGTGTATAGATGAGTCACAAATTTTAATAAAGATAAGGGTCCATATTAGCGTTCCGTGTTAATCAGGAGTATAAATTATAGGACACCTGTTTGGTGAATAGCCATGTTTTAGTTGGTGCCAGAAGTCTGTCATTGATTCATTGTAAGTAGGGTGGAAGGCTAGTCCATAGATTTGGGGTCACACCTTTAAAGGCTCTAATCTTGTTTATTTAATAGCTGCCAGCTATAGGTAGTGAATAGGCTTCTATCCCATGTAATTTAATGCCATGACATAACATTTAAGTAAGGATACAGGTATTTGTTCATCTTTCTGTGGTATTGCCTTTGATATCAAGGTGTGGTAGTTCTCAGTTACTCCTAGGGGAAAATATGCAGCATAGAATTTGTATAAAGTTCCCTTCTAGCACAGAATTCAAAATTTGTGCACATAATGTGGCTGTGTGGACCTTGAAGGAGGAAATGCAGTAGTGACCTTTGTTGACCCGGACAACAAGTAAGAGGCTGCTACAACAGTTAACCCACACAGCCACAGAAAGAAGAAGCTGCTTTACCTGTCGGCCCTCACAGCCCTGAAAGGTGACAGCACTCCAGGCCATGTGTGCTGGGAAGGATGATGGAGTGAGTGCAGTGAGTTTCGGCCTGTGGGGAAGGCAGTATGGAGTGGAACTTGGAGGGGGGAAGGGGGAGAGTGATTCAGTGGTGGGGTCAAGCCTGGAAGAGGAGAAATCGGTGGGGGGGGGGAGTTTTAACTTGAAGAATGAGACAGCTGAAGGGGGAAGATGGGTGACGGAAGAGAGAATGTGAGGGCAATGAGGTGGCACTTGGGGGAAGGAAGAGTGCAAGAGCAAGTGTTAGGGTTAAGATGGGGGAGGGGCAATGGGATAACTCTCCAGCTCTTAACCTTTTGCCCCCCTATTGACCACACTTTCCCCACCCACCCCTTTCCAAGTAATGGGGTGGAGATTGAAATTGGGCAGAGAAAACTAGGATGGGGGGTGTGTGTGTGTGTGTGTGTATGTGAAGAGATTGATTGAAGCTGGGGGGGGGGGGGGGGGGTGGAGTCGAGAATGGAAGGGAAGAAAAGAGTGAGGTATGGGTGGTGGGATCAAGCCTTGGGGGAACAATGGAGTTTAGGTTGGGGTGGGGAATTGCTATGGATAGAGAGAACAGATGGGATCAAGCCTAAAGGAAGGGGTGAAAGAGCTAGAGAGAGGGGTGGGGAGGAGTAGGAAGAAAAAGGAGTTATGGTCAAGGTGGGGTGGGGAGAGCTGGGATGGTCAAGCCTGAGAAAGAGGGAAGAAGCAAATGAGTTGGAAAAGAGAGGGTGGGAGGTAGGGTATAATGTACTACTATAATTCCCCAGGGGAATTCTGCACAAAAAATTAAAAAATGTTACTTTTTTGAATAGTTTTTCTATATTACATTTTAAATCATACCAGAAAGACAGCAGATATATTGTTAATATGATAAAGCGCACAGAATTTTGCAGAATGTTACAATAATGTGCAGTACAGAGGCTCTTCTTTCTTCATTGTTACATACTCTTAGTGATCATGGTTTGTTCATAATTAAGAAAGTGGTGGTTGAAGTAGTGGGGAGTTTGAAGGGCTCTGAACTTTTTCCTTGCATTCTGTTTCACCAACTCCAGGGCAAAAATAGTTTAGTAAAGAATTGTGAGAATTAAAGGGATTGATTAGCATCCTGTCTTTTTGGAATCTGTTACAGTTTTGTTTCTTTTTTCTTTTTTTTTTATTAATAAAACAGCCTATCTGAAAACAAACATTGAAAGGAATATTCGGGAGGGCAAAGGACCGTTATTAAAAATAAATATCTAGACGCTATGCCCTCCCTTAAAAATGGAGAATCTGTAGGGTGCTATAGGAGTTGACTTGATGGAAATACTCTTCCATTCAGAACAGTGCTGAATCATTATTCTAGCATGCTGATGCTTTTATCTTGGACACTATTCCAGGATTCTATTTGTATTTTGGGCATGGAAGATGACTTTGTACTTGCAAATGGGATGAGAATTATGGTATCATGGCCATGCTCAACTGAAGGAAGGGAGTCAAACTTTTAATTCAGGAGCTCTCAGCCTGAAGCCACAAATTACTTAAAGGCTGTGCTCATCTGAGGGAAGGAGATGATTCTTTCACCTCCGGAGCTACCCAGTAGAAGCTTTTCCTTTTCACCCAGTCTTCCAGGCCTGAAAGTAACAGCACAGAATGTATGTCTACCATCTGCTGGAGACAGAGAAAACTGGGAAGCTGAGGGTAGCATGGATGCCTAGAAGGGGTGATGTCAATAAGTTATTTGTTTACTCAATGCATAACTAAGCTCTGGAATTCATTGCCAGAAGATGTGGTGAAAGCTATTAGCATAGCTGCGTTTAAAAAAAAAAAAAAAAGATTTGGATATGTTTCTGGAGGAAAAGAGTCCATAAATCATTATTAAGATGGAGTTGCAGAAATCCATTGCTTATCCCTGGGATATGCAGCATAGAATCCATTTACCCCTTGGGATCCTGCCAGGTACCTCTGACCTGGATTAGCCATTGTTGGAAACAAGATACTGGGCTTGATGGACCTTTGGTTTGACTCAGGATGGCAAATCTTATGTTCTTATTCTCTGTTTCCATTTGCTGGTCTGTAGGCACAATCCACACATCTGGACTGGCCAGACTGGATGAAAAGGAAAAAAAAAAAAGATTTGATATCACCCACAGTACATAAAATTAAAAATACATTTTCCGAGACTTCCCCTTCAAAGGAAATTCTCTCCTTAAACAGGCATTTAAGGTGGCAAGTATGGAACTGCAGACTGTGGTGTGTATAGGTCTCATGGCTAGGTGTTTCGTCTTGCCCAGTGGGTGCAGGAGGAGTTCGCAAGCCTTAGCAAAGTTGCAGAGATTGATTTTCAATTTGAACCAGGTGCTGCGTATTTTAACAAACTCTCTTCTTTGGCTGTGCATACTACAGAAAGATGTATAGCTTCCATTGTAGTTGCATGCCAGTTGCTGTGGCTACGAAACTGGTCAGTGGATTTGATTTCTAAGATTAACCTGCTAAGCTTCCCTTTTAAAGGTAATTTACTATTTGGGGAAGATTTGGAAAAGATGGCCAAGGCCTGGGATGATTCAAAGGCTTCCAGAAGGTAAGCCAAGTGTTACAGGCTGTTTGTCCCAGTTCTGTACAAGGGTACAGGATATGTATCATTTCAAGGGGGGTAGATCTGCTTCATAACATCGGTTCTCTGGCAGATTTCAGTCCTTTCATCCAGCCAAAAGAGGAAATAATGATGGTGCCTCTGGAGCTGTGGGGGACTCCTGTGTTGCCCAATGAATGCAGGGGGACCTAGCCCCTGTTTCAAGATATAGGCAGATGCTTATCTCATTTCTGTCTGAGTTGGTTCCAAATTACAACAGATCTATGGGTTTTGGGCGTTATCCAAGATGGGTATTCCTTGGAGTTCTCCTGGCCAATTAGAGATGAATGTATGGTTTCTCCTTGTTGCTCCTTTCAAAAGAGGGAATCGATAGGGCTGACACTGGATTGGCTTCTCCATCTTTGAGTGGCGATTCTAATTCCCAGGTCCCAGGGGAGGAAGAACCTTTATTCTATGTATTTTATTCTTCCAAAGAAGGATGGTTCCTTTTGGCACATGTCTGGACCTGAAGTGTTGTCAAATGTTTCAAGGTAGTGCATTTTCGAATGGAGACTCTGAAATCAGTCATAATGACAGTGTGGCAGGGAAAATTTCTACTATCCTTAGATGATAGAGTTGTCCTGCATATCCCCATTCGAGAATGCCACCAGAAGTAACTGGTTCATAATGTTAGGAGGTCAGTTTCAGGCTCTACTTTTCACATTAGCTAAGAGTCCATGAACTTTTTTGAAAATCATGGTGGTGGTTGTGGTTGCTGCACTCCGGAAGGGAGGGAGTGTTGGTGCATTACCTACCTGAGTGATTGGCTCATAAGGGCAAAGTTGGAGTAGTAAATTGTCTTGGCCACCAGGAGACTAGTCTAAATGATATGTTGGGTGGTGAACGTATCCAAGAGCAGTCTGCTTCCATTGCAGGAATTTGAGTACCTCGGGGCTCTGTTCAGTTGTCAGCTATGTTTGACGGATCATTGGGGCTTCAAGCTACAGCAATAGGTGTGGGGCATGCTCACAAGACAGGTTACCTACAGTTTGGAGTTACCTATATCAGTTGGGGTCCACGGCGACAACATTAGTCTTGGTTCTGTGGGCGAGAGTGCACATGTGATTGCTCCAAAGAGCCCTTTTTATCTTGGTGGGATCCGCAATCTCAGGATTACCCGAAAAGGTTACCTGTGCCAGAGGAAGTCCAAGCCAGCTTGCATTGATGCCTGGATCCTGAGAATTTGTTGTCTGGTGTGGACCTCGAGCCCCCAGCCTACAGTAGATGATATTGAAAACAGATTGCCAGTCTTTTGGACTGAGAGCCCTTTGCAGGGGGTCAGATGGTTTAGGGCCAGTGGTCACCTGAGGAGGCAATATGGTCCATCAACTATTTGGAAATCAGGGCGATATGTCTACCTCTTTGTATCTTCCTGTGAAATCAGGCCTTCCAGATAATAGAAACGTGATGGCAGAAAGACTGTATGGCCCATCTAGTCCAATAAATTTAGCTTTATAATAATGATCACTTGGAGATCTCTTGTATTTATTCCATGCTTTCTTGAATTCAGATACTGTTGCTGTTTCCAGTTCAGTTTTTCTTTGCACATTTCTATTTATACAATAAAGAGAATAAAGAGAATTCTATTTATACAATAAAGAGAATAAAGAGAATCAATTCAATCCAAGGACTCCCCAAAACATTCAACCATTAACAATACCATTTGTACATAGTATTTAATTAATTTAATTTGTATTTTGTCTAACCAGTTATTCTTTCCTATCTCTTCCTTCTTCTCCAAGTTCTGTGACCCTTGTTAATTGTAACTGTTTCCTTCGATCACCACAGTTTTAGTTTGATGTATTTAATGCACCCCGTTTCATGTAAACCAGCAAGATATGTCCTCATGATTGCCGGTATATAAAAACCTTAAATAAAATAAAATAAATAAATAACTGTTTCAAAATAACTGATAGAGTAACATCCAATAATTAAAAACTCATAAAACTTATTAAATTCTTCACACCAATAAAATATTTCAAACTGCAGGGACCTATACAGGGGCAATATCACCTCCCTGTTTCTGCTGACCATGCCTCTCCCTATTCAGCCAAGCAGCTTTCTGGCTTTTATCGTTGCTTTATTCGCCTGTTTGACCACCTTAAGATAATCAGATACAATTACCCCCAGATTCCACTTTTCCTTTGTGCTTAGAATTTCACTTCCAATCTTGTACCTTTCCCTTGGGATTTTGAAACTTAAGTGCATGACTCTGCATTTTTAGCATTAAATCTTAGCTGCCAGACCTTGGACCATTTGCTAAATCCCTCCTCGTTTTCCATTCCTTCCTGGCTGTCCAACCTGTTACAGATTTTGGTATCATCTGCAAAAAAACCCAAAACTTTCCCGACAACCCTTTTGTTATGTCGCTCAGGAAAATGTTGAAAAGAACCAGTCCATGGACCGATCCCTGAGGCACACCGCTAGTAACAACCCCCTCCTCGGAGAAAACTCCATTTACCATTATCCTTTGTCGCCTCCCACTCAGCCAGTTTCTAACCCAGTCACTCCCTTTAGGATCCATACCAAGGGCGCACAATTTATACGTTTTCTGTGCGGAACCGTGTCAAAGGCCGGGCTGAAATCCAAGTACACTGCATCCAGCACTCTTCCTTGATCCAACTCTCTGGTCAGACGACAAAAAAAAAAAAAATTGATCAGATTCATCTGACAAGATTTACCTCCGGTAAAACCATGCTGCCTTGATCTTGCAATCCATTGGATTCCAAAAATTGCACTTTTCTGTTTTAGCAGCAATTCCATGAATTTGTTCCCCACAGAGGTCAAACTAACTGGCCTGTAGTTCCCAGCCTCCTCCTTACTTCCACTGTTATGAATTGGAACCACATCCGCCTTTTTCCAGCCCTCCAGATCTACTCCAGACTCTAAAGAAGCATTGAAAATGTCAGACAGCACATATACAAATCATCCAAGGAAGACCAAGAACCCTCAGGTATCTGAGGAATTGGATTTGCTGATTCTGTGGGCAGAAAAGAATCTGAAAATGATTTCAGCCTCACATGTTTGCAGGGGCCAAAAGATGCAGGAATGTCCCTGTAAATTAAAACTGAGCATCATTATGTTTGCATAATTAAGTTTTAAGCACATTAATGGCTACAATGTTGCAGAAAAGATCAAGCCTCCTTCCCCTTTGTAGCTCTGAAAGTTAATGAAACTGAAATTACTAACCACTGCTGTCAACCCTCATCTGTTTGAGAAGGCAAGCGAAGCAGGAGTGTTAGTGTAGGATGGAAAAAGAGAAAAGCAAAACTAGAAATTAAAGTCAAATAAAACTGTACAACTGAAATAAAATTGACTGTTCAGCTGTGTTTTTCTCAGGACTTTAAAATAAGCTTTTTGAAGAGGATGCTTGAGAACATATGAACTTGTCTGCCTATACTCGATGAGACTGCATTTTTCAGACAAAACACATTTGGCAGGTTGTCTGAGACTGGCTGGTTTAGAGCAGCCAGTAATTTAAATTCTTGTCAGAGACGTGTCAGTTTAATCTGGCACCCGGAGAGCTAGCGATCCAGTGAACATCTTGCTTCCTCCGTGTTTTGCCTTCTACAGGCTCTGCGGAGAACTTTTTTCTTCTCAGAAAATGTTTTTTTATGGAAGGAATACCACTTGGCCCTAGATGTCTTCCTTTAATTGAAACTACTAATGCATAATTGTGCATACCATGCCCAGAATGGGGGCAATATTGAGTTTACCCAAGTAACTTACCCATGGATCTGCAAACTAATTTTCAAATGGAAGCTGTCTGCCAAGCTTCCCTTTGAAAATTCAGGGCAAATTTGGACAAAGTTCAAAAGTACCTGTGGACCTAACACCTGCTTTATAGCGGATGCAAAATATACATGGGGATTTCATTTTCCTTTTTCCCTAGCTAGAAGACTTTGTCACTGAGAATTGGGCAGTTTTCAGCCCTAGGAATTTATCCAGTTAATGGCTTAGTTATGCCAGCAAAAAGCCTTTGAAATGTGCTGAAGTTGGGCCTTTTTAACCCTTTGGTTGGGAATTCCATTGTTCTTATTAGTGTAAAACTATATTTTTGTATTGAGGCATAATACCAAAATCAGTTCAGCATTCTGTTTGTAATTAAATTATGCAAGTCTGTGTTTGTGGAGGATAGTTGGTAACTGCAGTATGAATTTTTCCTGTAACATTTGCAGTCTTCATCCTGTTCTGGGCATGGATTACGTACAGCCCCATGACCTCCTAGGATTCCTGCACAAAGGGGAACAACAGTGTCTCTTCAAGGCCCTTAGGGTTTTTATCTCTCTAGGGCTTTTCTGCACAGCAGCAGCAGCGCCAAGCACTCAAATAACCACTTTCCACAACTGTGCTGCTCCTTTAAAAAAAAATAAAAAATCCTTTACTGTAAAACTGGTAAGGAAAAAAGTCCAGAACTGTGCACTGAACAAAAAGTGCACCACGGTAACCAAATACAAAATATCCCAAAAGCCAAATTCAATTTCTCTTCACATTCTCATACCTCTATCCCCACAGGTAAGTTCTTATGGGCTGCTACCCCTTCCACCTGGGGCCCTGCCAGTACCTGGCTGGTAGCTGAATTCCTATCCTTAAGAATTCCTTTTCTCGTCCTTTCTTTCCATCTCTGGTGTTGTGGACTGATTGTGGTTGAATCTGTCTTTGACTGTGGTGAACTTTCCCAGGCAGGATGCCTCTCCTCTCTGGCACCTCCCAATACTCTAGTCTCCAGCTCTCAGGGGAATCTTTCCTCATTAGGACTCCAAGCTTTAACTCTGGCATCCTTTCCCAGGTAGGATGCCTCTCCTTGGGCACCTCCCAGTACACTTGCCTCCAGATTCCAGGGGAAATCCTTTCCTAATCAGGCCTTATCTGTATCTGATACTTGAAATGTTCTCCTTTTCACTCTTCTTGACTTCCAGGAGACTTCATCTCCTCAAACCTCTGGAGCTTCTCTGTGAAGAGAGAGGATCTGTGGAGAGATGGCTCCAATCACACAACAGGTCTCCAGTTCTTAGAATCCCTTCTGACCCCTTCCTCCACACGGAATTATATAGTGCACCTCCTTTCCACACAAACATCACATGCAGGTAAGGTCTAATGAGACCTCTGCCACTATGAAGGCACTCAGACCAACTGAAGCCTCTAAATGCATGTTTGTGAGGGACAGAAAATGGGCTCTCCCCTACACATTCTTTAGGCTTAGAATCTATTACCTTTACATAGTGTGTTGTAACTATTCATTCCCAATTGTTTTGACACTTTTTCAACATATGGAATTATGAATAGAATTATGCTTACCATTAGTTATTCACTTTGACACGATATCCAGATTAGGTAATATGCCCATTGTCTGGTATTTTTTCATAGTAATTTAATCTGCTGTTATTGTAGTTAGTCATTTGTTTTATATTTTGCCTTTCAGCACTTCGAAGCAGATTGCATTCAGGCACAATAGGTATTTGAAAATACTTGACTTCTGAATTGACTTCTAGAGATGCTCTAATTATGAGGATTGTTGTAGCATGTAGGTTTGTGTTAGTCTGGATCATATAGGGTAAAGCACCACCTGCTGGATTGGTGGACCAACACAAACCATCTTTGAAAACGTTCCCATGATGTCTTATCCTTCCTAGGATCCCTTTTACAGCTGCTGCTCCCTCATATTTAGTTTTGGTCTGCTAGTTTGTAGAAGCAAGGTCTTGTTGTAGTCTACTCTTCTGCATATGGGCAAGTCAGCGGTTCCTGTTTAAAGAGCTATGGTGATAGTATAATAAATCTGTCTGAAAGATGAGACCAGGCTTGTGCTTCAAAGGAGCCATGGGACTGCTGGTCCAGTTCTAACATCTGATTGCAGCCTGTAGTCCTTGAATTTCCTGATATCACACTACTAAAATGCTATAGATTGGGCTGAGGCACCAGACAGGGAATAGGTGGTGATGGCTGACTGGGTTATCACAGATTGTTGTTCTAAGTGAAAATAGTCCGGGACAGGAAAGAGTACTTGTCCTCTGCCAGCTGCAGAGTGAGCTATAGCCAATATTTGATTTTTGTAAGAGATCTCATTGTTATCCTCAAGAAGAAATCAGAGGGCAAAAATTGTCATGGGGTTGGCCCACCCTAGATAGTGGGAAGTGGTTGTATCCCAATAATGCCAGGTGAAAGGTATCTGATGTGTGAAGGGGAAGATTCAGAAAGCAAAGAAAGACACCTGAATGCTAGAAGGCAGGAGGAGCAAGCAGGAATAGATGAAATCCAGGAGTGGAGGTGGGGTTGATACTTGAAATGTCTTTCACCCCTCTAGTGTGCATTGTCTTAAGAATTTCAAGGCAAATCTTGATCTTTTTAAAAAGAAAAGCTTCAGTTTCAAAGGCTCCTTTCTCCACAAGAAAAAGGGCTACATCTTTTTGTCCCTCTTCTCCAGAGTTCTTTAAACCTCAGACTTCATCCACAAAGAGATCTCGCATATACCGGGGAGCTGCTATCTGATTCGGAGGAGAAGGCTTGAAAGCCTCAGCTATTCACAGAATTGGAGATACTTGCTTTTGTTTTTTTTTTAAATTTTTTATTTATTGCAAATTTATACAAATACCAACAAGCAAAAAAAACACAAAACTTATTAGCTAGGAGCTTTACAATGACCATTAAATATTGAATTAATTATCAGGATATAATAAATCAAAATACATCAGTATAGATATCGTCACCGTGACAAGTCCACAATATTATGGATCCAAAATTGAATGAAGGCTTATAATAAATTTTTTTTTTTTTTTAAGGAATAATAGCTAGGGCTTACTTAATGCAATTTAAAGAATCTTGCAGTATTACTGAGGTCTAGCAGATTCCGGCCTATCTTCAATGGGTACAGGAGACATTCTATCAGATATAAATTTCGATAGCTGTGACGGACAGGAAACTATATAATCTCTTTATATCTAATGCATTTACATGGGAATTTCAGTCTAAACGAGGCACCCATTTCTAACAGCTGAGGTCTCAATAACAATTTCTGTTATTGAAATTGTCGTCTTTACTACATCTTTGTTAGTATCTAGCAGGAAAGATATGATGAACGTTGATGGTTGAGCTATTTCTGTATCAGAAGATTCCAAAATTTTTCATTCAATCTTTTATACCTTTAAATGTAAGTCCTGTTTCCCAGTTTCTTTCAGTCTCATAGATGGTATATACCGTAATACACTTCCACCGTTAACAAGAGTTTATTTGGGGTAAACTTCAATATCTCTATCGCGTACCTGCTTCACATATCTCTAGCCGAGACCAATGGCACTCTAGGGAAATTTATGAATCTTAAATTTTTTCCTCGCAATTGATTTTCCAAGCTTTCCAATTTTCTTCCCAGAATTTGATTTTCTTTAATTACAGATGAGTATTGATCATTCATATTTCCAAATGTCCTTTATATTGCTTGTATTACATGATCTTTCTTTATATTTTCCACTTGTATTCTCTTTATTTTTAACTCTGTCAATTACTTTATTAACCAATGGAGTTAGTTGCTTGGAGATATTATCATTAAGCAATACTAGAGTTTCCCAAATGGTTTCATGAGAAAAAGTTGTTGGTCTCACCATCGAAGTTATATTAAAAGGTAAAGCATCTTTACTGATACCCATGATTGATTTGGCCTCAGCTTGCCTTTCTCCTCCCACTGTAATCATACCAGGTTCACATGCATCTAATTCCGATGCAGTCTCATCTGTTTCATCTCCTAGGCTACTGGGTATGATGAATTAATCAACCCGCACCGAGGAGCTCCCCTGCTGATCCCTTCTCGACATCGTGGGGTTTTCTGGTGGCATTCTTAAAACCGGGGATAAAGATATTATTGAATCATGGAGGGAATTCGCTGTACCCATGCCTTCTTGAACTCCCTCCCGCAATTGCCTTCCCGGTTGTGTAAGCCCTACAACCACATGGGCGTCCATCGGGCTGATCACCGGTGCCTCGGTGGGGGCTTCAACTAAACCCCACTCCCTTGCCCTTCTTTTTTGGCCCAAATGAGGCATTTAGTAATAGTGAATCAAACTTACAGGAAAAAATAAAGGGCGCTCCTAAGGTTTATGCTATTCCATAACTTGGATCCATAACTCTGGAGAAGGAGACTTAGAGAATCCAATGAGCATATATTAGGAATATATAATCTCAAAAGCAAAATTTTCTTTTAAATTTCCTACCTGAGGTGAAAGGAGGATTTCTCATACCAAAAATCAAAACAAAGCCGCGCGCCAGCAGCAGCTGCGCGCCGCACTGAGGCCGATTTTATAGGCCTCCTTGGTCGCAGCAATGATGTCACAGGGCATGACGGCTCAATCAGGGCCGGGCGCGAAGCTTAACCCCAGGTGCATCAATTTTTCTCAGTTTCGTCGGGGCCGGGCACAAGGCTTCACCCTGGGTACTTGCCAGGTAATTTTTTTCAGTCTCTCCTCCTTCTCCGGAGATATTTGTTAACCAGATAAGTAATCTCTGTCCTGGTATTAGAAGCAACAAAACCTTGAAGGCACAGAAATGCAGATCGGATTCTGGGGAAGTCTTCTATATCCAAAATGTCTTTCTATTCACTCCATAGTAAAGGAGATCATAGAGAAAAAACTTGCTCATGTGAATCACAAGGCAATAATTCCAAAGTCTCTTTACAAGGCTGATCAGGTTACCAAAGGAAGAGATGGATCAGTGGAGCTCAGCCTCTGAGATAACAAGTCCATCAGAGCTGTCAAAGCTTGCATTGCTAGTCCCATAAAAGAAACAGTATCCATGAAGGACAGCACGTATAGATGCTTGGAAATGTCTCTAAAAAGCAGTTATGAAGTTCTCAGTGTATATGTTCAAATCGATTCTGAAATGGATTTAGAGTTGGAATGACAGACCCCTGATGGCAGGAAAAGACCTGCATTAGTCAAGTTCTCTTACAGCTCTGAAAAGACTGGTAGACAAGTTCTGTGACTGTAATATCAGTTCATGTGCTGGTATATGGGGGTCTCTACGAGGAGAGACTCATTTGATGAGTTTACCTTTTGAAGAAATATTTTGGTTTTGTTCATTTTTGGAAAAAATCTCACGGAGTAAAAATAGCCTTTTGGGAGGGAAACAATCTGAAAATTCCTTCCCTTACAGCCCCTTTGAAGAAGATGGGTGACTCAACCGATTGAAGATGGTAGATATGCAAAATTTTAAAGAGCAGTGATGACTCTACAGTCCTACAGCCTTCTGACAGATTTATATTTACCAGGTTGGGTGTGGTCCAGCCTGGCATAACACCAACAGAAAGAGAATTAGCAGGTAAGAGAAATTCCTCATCTTCACAAATGCTAATCTGTGTATTTACGGTTTGTATTTGTGATACTTTTGCTTTTAGCTTAAAAACATTCGCTGTGCTTTAAAGCAGTGGATACATTATCTTTGATAGTCATATGTAGTTGCTCTTTGCCTTAAGTATGAGTCATCTATATCACAAGAATTTTAAGCATCACAGGATTGAGCAGAAATATTTTAGTAATGAGTTAAGGCTTAGAGTTGCACTCAAATACAGTTCATTCAGAAAGTGTTCAGACCCCCTTCACTTTTTCCACATTTTGTTACATTTCAGTCTTATTCTAAAATGGGTATTATACATTTGTTCCCTCCTCAATCTACACCAGTACCCTAAAATGACAAATCTAAATCAGGTCTATTGAAATGATTTATTTATTTATATTGTTTTATAGGCTTATATTCTGTATATCAGTCATACCTGTTTACAACCAAATAAAGTAAAAATGAGTATAAAAATTAACATTTAGATCAGTTAAAATTAATTAACTAATACATTACAGCAGATAAATAATACTGGGGAACAATTTTTAACATAATTCTTGTTGAGTTCGATTTTTCAGCTGTTTTAGACTTAAATAGGCATGTTGATTTCAAAACTGCAATTTTCTTCTATCACGTCAAGTTTTTTCTCTATAGCCTATCTTAGGCCTGGATTTATCAAAATGCACTAAATATCACCCAAACCAAACCAAATGCACTAAATATCACCCAAACCAAATCATCTAAAAAACCCTGGTACACCCAGACACTCAAAACCCAAAAAATCCAGCTTAGAACAGCAGAAAGACACTGGCGCAAACACCCCACCACTGCCACAAAAACCATTTATTACCAACTCATGCACGCATATAGAAACGCCATTCAAACTACAAAAAAGGAATACTATGCCAAGAAAATTCACCACCTCCAATTCAACCCAAAAGCACTGTTCACCCTAGTCTCAAATCTTACCAAACCTAATATGTCTGCACCCCAAGTCCCCTCCACACAGACCCGATGCAATGATATTGCCCTATTCTTTAAGAACAAAATAGCTAACATCACCGCCAAGTTTACCCCCAACCCCAAAAATTCCCCCAACACTAACAGTATAACCCCCTCCATCCTACACACACCTAACATCCTCACTTCTTTTGAACCCTCCTCAACACTAGAAATAGAAAACATTTTAAAAAAGATGAGACCCTCCTCCCACCCCTCAGACACTATCCCTACTAAACTACTACTCGCTATTCCTAAAACAATAGCCACCTCACTCTCCAAAATCGTGAATTGCTCCCTGGAACACGGCCTGGTACCCAACTCCCTGAAACAAGCTGTGGTCAAACCTATCCTAAAAAAACCCTCCCTTGATCCTTCCAACCTATCCAACCTCCGTCCCATCTCCAATCTCCCTTTCCTCTCCAAAATCATTGAGAAACTAGTTAATTCCCGCCTCTCTGACCACATAGAACAATCCAACATACTCCCACCTACACAACATGGCTTTCGTAAACACCTCAGTACCGAATCCCTACTCCTTTCCCTCACAGACACCATCATCAAAGGAATGGATGCCGGTAAATCCTATCTCATTGTCATGCTAGATATTTCCGCCGCCTTCGATACTGTAAATCATAACATCCTTATCAACACTCTCACCAGTATAGGAATCTCAGGTACTGCCCTCTCCTGGATAAAGTCCTTCCTCCAAAACCGCACCTACACAGTCCTCATTGATAATTTCACATCCCCCCCTGTTAATCTCGACTGTGGCGTCCCCCAAGGATCCTCCCTCTCTTCCACACTATTCAACATTTACATGCTCCCCCTCACAAACCTCCTTTCTAACCTTGGTATTACACATTTCATCTATGCAGATGATGTGCAAATACTCATTCCTTTCACAGATACTGTACTCACTGCTCTACATAGATGGGACACCATTCTCACTTCCATTAACCAACTTCTCACCGACATGCACTTAGCCCTCAACCCTCAGAAAACTGAACTCCTCCTCATCTCCTCCAAACATGCACCCATACCCTGTCCCTCCACGCTTCAGACTCCTAACTTTATCTCCGACACAAGAAACTTGGGTGTTATACTTGACAACCAACTAACCTTCAAACCATATATCAAATCTATCGTTAGCAGTTGCTATTTCAAACTCCAAACCCTCAAAAAACTCAAACCCCTCCTCTACTTCCATGACTTCCGCACAGTACTCCAATCACTAATTTTTTCAAAAATCGATTACTGTAACGCACTCTTACTTGGACTCCCTGCCACCCACCTCAGACCTCTCCAACTCCTTCAAAACGCTACTGCACGCATCCTCTCTAATGTCAAGAAGAAAGACCACATTACCCCCACCCTCATCAACCTCCATTGGCTGCCCATCCATTCACGCATCCTATACAAGACCCTTACCCTCATCCACAAAAGTATTACTAATGAACACTACAACTGGTTAAGCCCACCCTTCCTCCCTCGTACCTCCACAAGACCTACACGCTCCTCCCTTCGTGGAACTCTTATCCCCCCATCTATAAAATCCACAAGACTCATCTCCACCACCAATAGGGCCCTTTCCCTCGCAGGCCCTTCCCTGTGGAACTCCATGCCACTTGACCTTCGCACCGAAACCTCCACACCCACCTTTAAAAAGAAACTCAAAACCTGGCTCTTCCTCCAAGCATACCCCCAATCACCTTCACCACCTATAAACACCTTAACCCAACCTCCATCTAGTACTAGTACTAACACCCCTACCACAGGACCTACACCCATCCCCTCAAGACAACCACAAACCCCTCACTTATCATGCACACAATAATCTATCTCTTATTAGAACCGTACATATCTTCTTACCCCTTTCACTGTTGCCCTTGCGCATTTTCAAATATTGCACACAACCTATGTACATACCACTTGTTCATTGTTTCCCTGTACATATTTTCTCCTCACGTTTCCGTCTTCACCCCCCCTGCCCCCCCCTTTGTCTCGACCACCCCCTCCCCTCCCTCCCCTATTTATTTAGTTATTGATCTGTTACTATGTTCTAGGTTACACAATGTTCCTTGTAAAGGCTTTGCCTATATATATCCTTGTTTTAAGTTATCTGTAAACCGGCACGATGTGCAAACGGTTGCCGGTATATAAAATTAAATAAATAAATAAAATAAATAAAAATATCGCATGTGATAGGAAAAGGGGCGTGTTTTGTGGTAATAGCGCACTTTGCGATAAACAGCCTATCTTAGCGCTTCGCATAGGTATTACCGCAAACTGCGATAACTCATTAAAGATGAACATTTCATCGGGACAATGTCAGAACTCCAAAAGAATGCTTGGTTGTCATTCAAAAACCTTGTCAAGGACTTTCTTGGGAATACACGAGCACAGAATTACACCGAAATTGTCCAGAAACTCTTGGAGAGCTTCAAAATGCTTCGTTGCAACAATGAGCATCAAGGTGCATTTTCTGCATAGCCATCTTGCTGACTTCCTGAAAAACCTTGGTGCAGTCAGTGATGAGCAAGGTGAACGATTCCACCAAGATTTTGAAGGTCATGGAGGCACGGTATCGGGGTAGATGGGATGTACATATGATGACTGACTATTGTTGGAGCATCAGGCGAGATTGTCCACAGATTGAACACTGCCAGAAAAGCTATAAGCATAAATTTTTACCTTAATATGTATGTTTGGTAGCAGAAGTTTACTACTTGTACACAATTTGACTTATAGTAACAATATGTAGCCTTTGTATGAATAAAATAACTCTAAATAAACAGTATATTCAGGTAACTTTTTCTTTTATTTCCTTTGTACATTTTGTATGATTTTTGGGACAAAGGAAGGGTATCCTGTACCTTAAAAAGTTGACGTGATAGAGAAAAACTGGGGTCATTTTTGGATGCAGATGTCAAAAGTTAGTCATAAACAAGTGTCAGATCTAACTCAAGGAAAATTGTGTTCCTCAGTGTAATAAAACAAAAAATTATCAAATTAAGATAAAAGAACTACATAAAATCATAAAATTAAATGACAAAAGTAAATGGACAGTAATTTCTTTCCTGTTAAATGCTTGTTTGAACATCCAGGTTTAGCTCTTTTTTTTTTTTTTTTTTAAATCTGTGATTTCCTTCTAACCTTAGCTCAATTGGAAGTAAATTCCAAAGTGCTGGACCAGCAATTGTTAAGGCGCTCTCTCTTACTTTAATCAAACTTGCTATCTTTACTGCTGGAATAGAGAGTAGACCTTTGTTAGTTGATCTAAGATTTCGCTGGGGAGTATAAAAAATGTAGGGCCGCATTTACCCACGCCATTTGTTCATTAAATATTGATTGGTGAATCAAAGGACCTTGTACTCAGTTCTTCTTTTCACGGGTAACCAGTGCAAATTTATAAGAGTTGGAGTAATATGGTCAAATTTTCTGACACTTGTCAACACTCTTGCTGCTGAATTCTGAAGTAACTGCAGGGGTCTTAAAATGTTGTTGGGTAGTCAGAGAAGTAGGACATTTCAGTAGTCAAGTCCTAAAATCATTACGGTTGAGTAGAGGTTTCAGCTTTTTAAATTTAATTTAAAACCTAAAAACCTGTAATAAATGTATATAAGTATTCAGACCCTTTGCTGTGACACTCAAAGTTGAGCTCAGGTGCATACTGTTTCCATTGATTATCCTTGAGATGTTTCTCCAATTTAATTTAAAACCTAAAAACCTGTAATAAATGTATATAAGTATTCAGACCCTTTGCTGTGACACTCAAAGTTGAGCTCAGGTGCATACTGTTTCCATTGATTATCCTTGAGATGTTTCTCCAATTTGATTGGAGTCCACCTGTGGTAAATTCAATTGATTGGACATGATTTGGAAAGGCACATCTGTCTACTCAAGGTCCCAAAGTTAACAGTGCATATCAGAGCAAAATCAAAGCCAGGAAGTCGAAGAAATTGTCTGTAGACCTCCTGGACAGGATTGTGTCGAGGCACATATCTGGGGAAGGGTATAAAAAAATTACTGCAGCATTGAAGGTCCTTAAGAACATAAGAAATCGCCATACTGGGTCAGACCAAGGGGCCATCAAGCCCCTCATACTGTTTCCAACAGGTGGCCTATCCAGGCTTACAAGTACCTGTCTAGTACCCAAACACTAAGTAGATCCCATGCTACTGATGCCAGTAATAGCAGTGGCTGTTCCCTAAGTCAACTTGATTAATAGCAAATAATGGACTTCTCCTTCAAGAACTTACCCAAACTTTTTTAAACCCAACTGCACTAACCACATCCTCTGGCAACAAATTCCAGAGTTTAATTATGCGTTGCATGAAAAAATATTTTCTCAGATTAGTTTTAAATGTGCTACTTTTAACTTGGAGTGCCCCTTAGTCCTATTATCCAAAAGAGTAAATAACCCACATTTACCTGTTCTAGACCTCTATCATATCCCCCTCAGCCATCTTTTCTCCAAACTGAAAAGCCCTAATCGCTTTAGCCTTTCCTCTTAGGGGAGCTGTTCCATTCCCTTTATGATTTTGGTTGCCCTTCTCTGTACCTTCTCACGCAACTATATCTTTTTAGAGATTCGGCGACCAGAATTGTACACACTAGTCAAGGTGCTGTCTCACCATGGAGCGAAACAGGCATTGTAACAATTTCCATTTTATTCACCATTCCTTTCCTAATAATTCCTGACATTTGCTTTTTTGACTGCTGCAGCACACTGTGCTGACCATTTCAATGTATTATCCACTATGATGCCTAGAGCTTTTTCCTGGGTGATAGTTCCTAATATGGAGCCTAACATCGTATAACTACAGCATAGGTTATTTTCCCTATTTGCATCACCTTGCAATTGTCCACATTAAATTTCATCTGCCGCAATTTAAGAAATACCTAGTGCAATTTAAGAAATACCTAGAGCCATTTAAGAAATACCTAATGGAAATATTGCAATTATCAAGAGAATCAATCCCATCTATTAATAAGATCTATTTTATAAAGACAGATAAGAAATAGGGACATTGTAATCAAATTCCTAATTTAGATGCTGGAAATCTTACAAATTTTCTGGAATAACCATCGGAAGAGCAGATTGATTACTGTGGGACTTTTCTCGTTAGTTTTTCATTAGTTTCAGATCTAATTTTGAAACTTTTTCTCCGCAATAGGGAGAAATTGTACTTAGGATATAAGATATGGATTTATCCAGATCTGACAAAAATTACCCAACGGAGAAAAATATTTCTGGCTATGTGTCAAGAGGCAAGGGATATAGGGGGCCCAGATTACCATACGTTACCCTAGCAAATGTGTTCTTAGATTAAATAATACAAGATGTTTTCTTCGATCCTTTGCAGCTAAGATTTTCTTGATACACATTCTCTTGGTAACCAAAGCGCAACCTAACCAGTTATGGGATTTGTTTATATTAAAGCCGTCCTCCCTTGATTTTTGAATAAAGATTTTTCATGTAATTGCTCCTATTAAAATTGATTCTCTCGGTTTCTTTCTAACGGATCGACATAATATTGAGTAAAAAGTATAATCTTTTTGTTTTATGTTATGTAATAATGGAAAGAAATCCTTTATTTCATGTGTTAACTAAGTCAAATATTACTTTGACCCATCTAATGATATGCATGTATTGCTATCTAAGGGGGGGTCATTTATCAAAATGTGCTAAGGTGTTTTCGCATGCTTTAAGGGCTTATCGCATATGATAAGCCTTTAACGCATGCGATAGCACCATATCGTATGGTGTGAAGGAAATCTGAAAAAGAGGAGGAGTTAGGGTCGGGAGTGGGCTGAGTTTACCAGTTTGTGAAGTCCTATCGCACGGTCTTAAACGCCGATTTTAGCTACACCTTTTTCAGTAGCGTTAAGCCGTGCGATAGTTTGTGTTAATGGGGCGGTAAGGTATTAGTGCATTTCGCGATTTCTCCTGAAAGGCCTGTTTTAGTAGGTTTGAAGTTCCCGGAGCACCAATCTAGCCATCTGTGGTGGGGGGTGGGGATGGGGGGAGGAGAGAGAGAGAAGCCATAATGCCCTCTCCCTAGATAGGTATTTATATCCCTATGGGAGGCCCACCTAGTAACTCGAGGTGAGGTTTAGGCACTAGTTTAGGGGGTTAGGGGCCACTTTGGCATTCAATGTGAGACGTACGAACAGAACAGTGGTCTCTTGTGAAGATTTGATGACCTTTGGAGAGAGGAAACTCACCCAAAGATGAGATTGGTGCAGTGTTCTTTCCACCTAGCTTGATGGGCTCTCTGTCTCTCTCTGCGCCTCGCGTCTGAGCTCCCTGGGACATTAAACATGGTCCCCCAGTGGTTGTATGCAGGAAATACAACAGGTCTGGCACGTATCGCAATTTGCACTAACTTAGCTCTTCGAATAGGTATTAGAGCTAATTGTGATAAACTGTCTATTAGCATAAAACATGTCCCTTTTGCTATCGCATGCGATACTTAATGCATTTTGATAAATCCAGGCCTAAGATTCTTAAAAAATGCATAAATAAAAAAATTTAATCTGCCATTTGGATGCCTAATCTTCCAGTCTCGCAAGGTCCTCCTGCTTGCGATTTAACTACTCTGAATTATTTTGCATTATCTGCAAATAACTCATTCTTTGTATTCCTTTCCAAATCATTTATAAAATATTGAAAAGCAGCGGTCCAAGTACAGATGCCTGAGGCACTCCACTGTTTACTCTTTTCCACTGTATAAATTGACCATTGAAAGTTTGTAATCCATGAAAGGCCATCGCCTCCTATCCCATGACTTTTTTTAGTTTTCTTAGAAGCCTCTCTCATGAGGGACTTTGTCAAACGCCTTCTGAAAATCAAAAAAATTTACAGTTACTGGTTCACCTTTATTCACATGTTTATTAACTCCTTCAAAAAAAATGACGCAGATTTGTGAGGCACGACTTCCCTTGGGTAAATCCATGCTGACTTTGTTCCATTAAACCATGTCTTTCTATATGCTCTGTGATTTTGATCTTTAGAATAGTTTCCACTATCTTTCCTGGCACTGAAGTCAGGCTCTCACTGGTCTGTAATTTCCCGGATTGCCTCTGGATCCCTTTTTAAATATTGGTGTTACATTGGCCACCCTCCAGTCTTCAGGTACAATGGATGATTTTAATGGTAGGTTACAAATTTTAACCAAAAAATCTGAAATTTCATTTTTGAGTTACTTCTGAACCCTGGGGTGTATACCATCCGGTCCAGGTGATTTTCCTCTCTTTAGTTTGTCAATCTGGCTTACTACATCTTCCAGGTTCACAGTGATTTGGTTCAGTTCATCTGACTCATCACCCATGAAAGCCATCTCCAGAACTGGTATCTCCCCAACATCCTCGTTAGTAAACACAGAAGCGAAAAATTCATTTAGTCTTTCTGCAATGGCCTTATCTTCCCCAAGAGCCTCATTTACCCCTCAGTCATCTAATGGTCCAACCGACTCCCTCACAGGTTTCTTGCTTCGGATATATTTAAAAAAGTTTTTATTATGAGGTTTTGCCTCTACAGCTACCTTCAATTCAAATTTTCTTTAGCCTGTCTTATAGGTGTTTTAAACTTAACTTGACAGTGCTTATGCTTTTAACTATTTTTTTCAGATGGAGCCTTCTTCCAATTTTTAAACTAGCCTCTTTCACCTCACGTTTTAACCACGCCGGTAATAGTTTTGCCTTCCTTCCACCTTTCTTAATGTGTGGAAATCATCTGGACTGCACCTCTAGGATTGTATTTTTAATTAGTGTCCACGCTTGTTGTACACTTTTAACCTTTGCAGCTGCACCTTTCAGTTTTTTTTTCTCACTTTCCTCATTTTATCAAAGTTTTCCTTTTGAAAATTGTGTTAGAGCTATAGATTTACATATTGTACCCCTTCCAGTCATTAGTTCATTCTTAAATGGAAGAAGTTCAGAACTAACAGGACTCTCCTTAGAACTGGCCACCTACTCAAACCGTTTAATTGGGGGAGAAGGGCCTTGGTCAGGGAGATGACCTTTATGGTAGAGAGGCCAGACAGAAGCTGCTCCTCAGTAAAAGGCACATGACAGCTCGCTCGAAGTTTGCCAAAATGCACTTAAAAGACCGATTTTTGCTTTGTTATTATGGGATATTGTGTGTAGATTGAGGAGGGGAAAAATGTATATTTGTTCTAGAATAAGACTGTAACCTAACAACGTGAAAAAAGTGAAGGGGTCTGAATATTTCCTGAATACCCTATATGTGAACTAGTAGGTAAAGAAGGCTGCACTAAATCAGCAGCTCTCTGTCTCTTTGCCCCTGTGCGCGCACACACCCCCCCCATGAACAGGTCTGATTTTCAGGATATTCATAACGAATATTCATGAGCTATATTTGTTTAAATTTGGTTGACAAACTTAATGTGCATAGTTTGGTTGTCCTGAAAATCAACTTTTTGGAGAGGAGGGCTCATGGCTCAGAACTGAGAATCACTTCTAAGCCTGGGTCTCTTGTTATGGAGCTGCCTTTGAAAGAAAAGGGTCTCTCCTAGGGTGTTCTACAGTTTTTGTTTTGCATTTTCTGAATGCATTATAGATATATCAATATTCATGTACTCTTTTTCGAGCTGCCAGTGGAGGTGTTGGCATAATTTGCACTATGCTGTGGAACAACTTTCCACTTTTTCTTTGGGCCTCCATAGCACGATAAACTATGCTTTAAATAGAAATTCAGCACTACAATTCTTTGTTTTTATAACCTCTTAGAATGTGTGTTAGTTTCTTTTCCTGCCATCTTAATAAATGCTGAAATGTAATCAACACAAATATTTTTCTTTCCTTTAAGTTCCCTTAGTATATAAATGTCTGGCTGATAATAAGGGTTTAATTCACTAAATGTTTATTCCACGATAAATTGGCTAGTGTGTGAGCTGAAGGCTCTTGCTGTTGATTCTACCTGAAAGCCTTTAATTGTAGAGAATATAAGTATTGAGGAATACGACTTTTCAGATGATGTGATGGTGTTCATTGAAATATACTGCATTATAAGTGCTTTCTTACCTCCCAGAGGAAAGCTTTGGTATGGAAGTAGCATGTGCTAAGAAACAGAGCTGACAGTGTAGCTGAGACATACCAAAAAACTGATGTAATAGCAACATAGACATGTCATGTTATTCTGCAAATAAGGAACTCAACCATTTGCTTACATATTTTTCTTTCCATACTTCTTCCAACCTGTGGCCATCTTATGATTTTCCACTTGTATTACATGTGACATTGACAAGGACATTTTCTTTAAATGTTCTGTGAAATCTGTTAATGTGTGCTGCAGAAAGAATAAGTTCATATTATTGGGATACTGTAGTTCAGAAGTATCAGATTGCAATCCTCAAGTTGCACAATCCAGCCTGGTTTGAAAGATATTCCTAATAACTAAGCAAGGGGGGATAAATTTGTATGCCTAGAAACACAGAAATGTGGTGGCAGGAAAAGACCATTATGCCTATCTAGTCTCGCTCTATACCAACTATTCTTACCACTCCCTCAGAGATCCTCTTTGTTTATTTCATGCTTTCTTGAATTCAGATACTGAGGCTGTTAATTTTTCTTTTTTAATTTCCTTAGATTACTTCTAAGTCTATCCCCTTTCACCCTCATCCCATGACTCCTCGCTTTAGAGCTGTTCCTTTGAAAGAGGCCTCTAGATAGAAACCTTGGAGGTATTTAAATGTTTCTCATCTCTCTCATATCCCGCCTTTCCTCTAGAAATATACATGTTTAGATCTTTGTCTGTCCCCATATGCTTTAGAATGAAGACCACTGACCATTTTAATGGCCACCCTCTGGACTGTCTCCAACTAGTTTATATCTTTTTGAAGATGCCAATCTCCATACAGTATTCCAAACAAGGTCTCATCAGGGACATATAGAGGGACAATATCACTTCCTTTTTCCTGCTGACCATTTTTCCCTATGCACTCAAGCATGTTTCTGGCTTTTGCCATCTCCTTATCCACCTATTTGGCCACTCCCAGATTCTGCTGCTCTTTCATGCTTAGAAGAAATTCACCCCTTTCTCTTTGGTTTTTGCAGACCAAATGCATGACTATTTTTTAGCTTTAAATCTTATCTGCCAGACCCTAGACCATTCCTTGAGCTTGGCTAGATCCATCCTCATGTTTTCCACATTTTCCTGGCTGTCTACCCTCTTACAGATTTTGGTTTCTTTTGTTAAAAAAGCAAAACAAAAAACCCCCCAAAACATACCTTTCCTGATACCGATCCCTGTGGCCCACTACTAGTAACGTTCCTCTCCTTGAAGTGAACTCCATTTATTACTGCACTTTGTCACCAGTTTCTAACTCCGTCACTTTAGGGCCCATACATAGGGCGCACAATTTACTGCTAAATCATTTTTGTGGAACTGTCAAAGGCCTTACTGAAATCGAAGTACACTACATTTAGCGATCTTCCTTGATCCAACTCTCTAGTCACCTAATCAAAGAAATTGATCAGATTCATTTGACAAAACCTTCGATCTTGTAATCCATTGAATTCCAGAATGCTAACTTTTGAGGCCACATCAAATTTACAGGTTACATTCACTTTGATTTCCTCCTGTCTAACAGCAGTAAGTGACTGGTTGCAGGAAAATGTCTTAATCCTCAATCTATCAAAAGCAAAAGCTCTTTGGTTCGCACAGAAAGCTTGGTCAGAAGGACTACTCAGAACCAGCATCAAGAAATATTTCTTCATGGAGAGAGTAGTGGATGCCTGGAATTTCTTCCAGAGGAAGTGAAGACAAAAACAGTGAAAGATTCAAAGGGACAAACACTGTGAGACTCTAAAGGCTCGAGGATGGAAATGAAGAAAGAGTGCATGGGGGTAACTTACTGGTGTGGCAGTTACTACCCTTAACCAATAAGCCTGATACCTTTGATGCAACTCCAACATTGCTTTCTGCTTCAATGGCAGGAGGTAACAGGGACTTGGATTCAGACAGCAACCAACAAGGGTCCTGACTTTTACAGTCTGGGAAACTAAGTATGGGGATAAACTGCATGGCGCAGCAGATACAGGGAGATTCACTTGAAAGAGGCCCCCACTTATTCTGTAATAATTCTCACTAGGACGAAGCAATCTGAAAGAAACAACGTGCAATGGGCTCCTCAGTATATGGAGCTTCGAACAAGCTGGGATGCCTCCGCGTTGGAGCAATGAGGTAGGTGCCAGACAGCTGTCACGATGTTTAACCTCCGTTTGTGAGATGGAGCAATGTGTCACACATCGGCAAAGAGTATTGCAGAAATTGAGTCCTTTGAAATTACCCTGTTGCCTAAAAAGGTGCTTTTGCCACCACGGTCACCGGATCTGACACTACCAGACTTTGTCCTTTGGGGTATGCTCAAAGGAAAAGTCTATCGGAACAAGCCTCGCACTGTGGAAGATTTGAAGGAAAACATCCAATGTGAAATTGCTGCTATTCCCCCCGATATGCTCGCGCACACATTCAGGATCATGGAGCGCCTCGTCGAAATGTCTGGTAGAAAACGGTGATCACTTCCAGCATCGCATGTAATGCAAAAGATTACACACATGTCAAGGTATGTAGCATTTTTTTGGTTCAGATTGCTGACATGACGTAGTTACCATAGGCAGAATAAAAATATTTTAAATAAATAAATGTACTGTCCTCTGTTTTAGCAATTCCATTAACTTGCTTACTGCAAAGAGCAGGTTTTGGAACTACTGGCCTGTAGTTTCAACACCTCTACTCTTTGGTCACACAGTACTCAGGATCCTATACCACACGATCCTCTGATTCACAGTGCAAGGACACATGGTGCAGTTGATGCAATACCAGTGACCTACACTGGATTCCTCAAGATGTCTCCAAATACCATATTTTTTTATTTTGTTACATAATTGTTTTTTATGTAACCTGCCTTGAACTTTGGAGGGCGCAGGATAAAAATTAACATCCAAGGCATCCAAACACTCTACCCCATCAAAGCCACTGATGCATCCACCTCAGGATTTGATTTATCAAGCTGCTTTGCCAACTCACCTCTATACATCCCATACTAGAAGATGGGATCAGATTATCCTTGCCCCCTCCAATAACTAGGGCACTCACCACCTAGGCTAGTGGCGGAAGGACTTTACCTTGAGGTTACAGAACTGGTATTCTCTATAGTACTGCTTACTTCTAACAGGCCTCCCATTCTCATGCAGGGGCTTATCCTAGTCCTGGAAGAGGATGTCCTACTGCCTATGCCAAGCTATTGGACAAGGTTACTTGACCAAATCACACTGTCCCACTACTGTCTTAATAACTTCTCAAAGACTGACAGTAAACTCAGACAAGCAGTTTTTCAAAATCTGTTCCTATTGTGCAATCTCCACAGTGTGGGCCAGGGTTGCTTACTAAGCAAACGCTTCACTGCAATCTTCAACTTGCGACTCTTCACATGTAATGGCTAATTCAGCCTGCTTATTGACAGAAAAAGCAAGTTTGCTTACCATAAACAGTGTTTTCTGTTGCTAGATGAATTAGCCGTGGAATACCCTCCTGCCTCCCTGGACAGTCAACTACTTAGATAAACTCTGGTATAGACTGAGGAAACTCATGAAGAAGCAATGCCTGTGTGGAAAGTCTCACACATACTTAGTAAAGTTCAAAACTCTCGTAGCTTGGAGAGTTGAGTTAATTTGGTGCCGCTAGATGACGTCAACCAATGTAATGGCTAATTCATTCTGCTATCTTTGGAAAACAATGTTTATGGAAAGCAAACTTGATGTCTATAAAAAAAAAATCTTGTTCCCAGTTTTACTTTCTGGTATTTTTTCTTCTATTTGCATTCTTGACTACTTTCCCAGGTTCTTAGCTTTTCCAGATAGTCACCTATCTTTCTCTTTCTGTGATTCCTGTAGTTTTTGAACACTACCTTTTCAGAAAATTCTAACAGGAGTTGATTTGTACACTGCAGTGCCTGCTTAGCTGCGTTGTACAAATCAACTCCTTTTCATCACTTATAAGGTCAAAAATTCTTTAATGATGTCAATTTCACAATGGATACCTCTGAATGTCTGTAACACCATCCCACCAACCTCAACCCACCTCCTGAAAACTCACCCTGAATCAGTGCCCCCTTACAACGGTCCATATAAAAAGTATCAGACTGATCCTTATAAAGACACTCGTGTGTCGTCGTCCCCCCCCCCCCCCCCCCCCCCCCCCCCGATGTTCACTGGACTCCTATGCCTAACAAGGAGCTGTAGCAATGTGGCGTGCCTAACATACACTCGCTGGCTGAGGAAAATTTGGAGTTAAGTGCGTTAGTGCTGGGAATGCCTATGCCCTGCCCCTTTTCCATATGCACGCCCTTCCTGGCTATTTAAAATTTGTGTAGCTCCCACGCAACCCATTTATGTGTGTATGTGGCTGTTTTTGTGCGCGCAAGGCTTTTAAAATCTACCTCTTAATGTGGAGTTGCAGGGTCTTTGTGTGCATAGCTTTCCAGATGTTGCCCTTTTTTCTCATTTCTATCCAAGTGTTTGTTTTACTTTCCTGTTAACTTTCACTTATCTTAAGGCTTTGTTCAGCCATCCCTGACTATCCTAGTTTAAAGCCCTCCTTCAGTAGGTTTGCCAGTCTGTGCTGGAAGATGCTGCTTTTCTTTGACAAGTGGACCCCATCTCTAATCAGCATCCCTTGAAATATCATCCCATGGTCCAGGAAGCTGAAACGCTGTTGTTGACGCTACCTGTACAGTCATTCATTTTCAGAATGCAAGCTTCCCTGCCTGAGCCTTTAACTTTAAGGATGGATGAGAATACTACTATATGCTTTACCCTTTCTTCCAGATCCATGAAGTCATTTTTGATATGATCTGTTTGGTACATACCAATATCATTCATGTCAACATGGATGAAAATTATCAATTAGTAGTTAGTTAGACTTGAGGATTTCAGTAATGTCTTGGATTTTGGCACCCAACAGACAGCACACCTCCTGAGACAATGTCTGGTTGGCAAATGGATGTCTCCATGCCTCTCAGAAGTGAGTCAGCCATGACCACTAATCTCCACTTCCTAGGTGCAGTGGTTGTTGAGCCCACTGCAGTTTTGGGGTGTGCATGTTTTGGTTCCTTCTCATCCTGAGATGTTTTTTCCTCCACTTTCAGGACTGCATACAGATCAAGGGAAACTGGAATTGAGGTGTAGTGTCTAGTGGCAGCAGTAATCTGGGTCCAGCTGTTGTCTTGTAGTCCAGTTTCACCTTTGCCTCTCCTTGAGTTTTCCATCTGTTTCATTTAGCATTTCATTGATGTATATATAGAAACATAGAAAACAGAAATGACGGCAGAAAAAGACCAAATGGCCCATCGTCTGCCCAGCAAGCTCCCACACTTATTTCCCCATACTTATCTGTTTCACAGACCACCAGGTTCAGGGCCCTTGTTGGTAACCGTTTGATTCGAATTTCCTGCCACCCCTGCCATTGATGCAGAGAATAATGTTAGTTGATTCAGAGGTGAATTTGTAAGGCTTAATGGTTAAGGGTAGTAACTGCCGCATCAAGCAAATTACCCGATGCTTGTTTACCCAGACTGCACAGATCAATGCCTTGTTGGATGTTGTCTGAATGTAAATCCTCTTTTCCACATTTCCCCATGCTGTTGAAGCAGAGAGCAATGCTGCATATGTATTCAAAGTGAAGTATCAGGCTTAATTGGTTTAGGGTAGTAACCGCCGCAATAAGCAAGCTACCCCCACGCTTATTTGTTTACCCAGACTGTGTAGTTCAGTCCTTGTTGGTTGTTTGAATGCAAATCCTCTTTTCCACATTTCCCCTTGCCGTTAAAGCAGAGAGCAATGTTGGGGTTGCATTAACCGTGTGAAGGCTTATTAAGTAAGGGTAGTAATCACCAGGTAGTAGCCACCTTTCCAGCAAGCCACCCCCATGGCTCTTCTCTTCATTCCCATCCTCTAGCCTTTATGGATCCACAGTGTTTATCCCATACACCTTTGAAATCCTTCACAGTTTGTCTTCACCACTTCCTCCGGAAGGGCATTCCAGGCATTCACCACCCTCTCCGTGAAGAAATACTTCCTGACATTGGTTCTGAGTCTTCTTCCCTGGAGTTTCAAATAGTGAACCCTAGTTCTACTGATTTTTTTCCCAACGGAAAAGGTTTGTTGACCATGGATCACTAAACCCTTTCAAGTATCTGAAAGTCTGTATTATATCACCCCTGCTCCTCTCCTCCTCTCCTCCAGGGTATACATATTTAGGTTCTTCAATCTCTCCTCATAAGTCATTTTAGGAAGACCATTCACCTTTTTGGTCACCTTCTCTGGACTGCCTCCATCCTCTGTCCCTTTGGAGATACGGTCGCCAGAATTGAACACAGTACTCCAGGTGAGGCCTCACCAAGGCTCTGTACAAGGGGATTATCACTTTCTTTCTCTTACTAGATATTCCTCTCTCTATGCAGCCCAGCATTCTTCTGGCTTTAGCTAACACCTTGTCATATTGTTTCGCCAACTTCAGATCATTAGACACTATCCACCGCAAGGTCTCTCTTCTGCTCCATGCACATCAACCCTTCACCCCCCATCAAATACAGTTCTTTTGGATTTCCACTCCCCATATGTATGACTCTGCACTTCTTGGCATTGAATCTCAGCTGCAATATCTTCGACCACTCTTCCAGCTTCCTTAAATCCCATCTCATTCTCTCCACTCCCTCCGGCGTGTCCACTCTGTTGCAGATCTTAGTATCATCCGCAAAAAGACAAACCTTTACTTTCTATCCCGTCTGCCATGTTGCTCACAAAGATATTGAACAGGACCGGTCCCAACACAGATCCTTGCGGCACTCCGCTTAACACTGCTCTCTCTTCAGAGTAAGTTCTATTTACCATCACACGTCTTCTGTCCGTCAACCAGTTTGCAATCCAGGCCACCACCACCTTGCCACTCACGCCTAAGCTTTTCATTTTATTCACAAGCCTCCTGTGCGGGACCATATCAAATGCTTTGCTGAAATCCAAGTAGATGACATCTTCCTCTTCCAATTCCCTAGTCACCCAATCAAAAAAGCCAATCAGATTTGTCTGACAGGACCTTCCCCTGGTGAATCCATGCTGCCTCTGGTCCAGCAATTCTTCTGACTGTAGATAGTTCACTATTCTTTCTTCAGCAGTGACTCCATTACTTTTCCCACCATCAAGGTGAGGCTAACCGGCCTCTAGTTTCCAGTAGTTTCCAATATAGTCCTCATTGTCTCAGATGCTTCTTAGTCTTGCTGCCTCCCCTCTGAATTCCACCACTTGTTTCCTGAGGAGTGGACCCGCCACTCAACCAGTTCCTCCCTGTGGATCTGGACAGACGTAGAAGTAGTGATAGCTTTGACAATACGTTTCCTGTCCATCCTTTAGCTGTTTGGCATTTCCTGCACCTGTTGAAAGAAATGAAAAGGCCTACTAAAGTCCCTGCATATGCCCAATGTAGTTTTTCTCAAAAGGAGTTTCAAGAATTCAAAAGGAATTTTCCTGGCTGAGAGGATGAGTGCATTAGTGTAGGGAGAAATGGAGGTAATTGAGCTGAAGTGGATTATTTGTGTTTTTGTTAGCTGCATTATGTGTTGGTCTAGATTGATTACTGCCTCTCAATATATTTAAGAACATGATTTCCTTTTAAGAACAAAAGTTGTGCCGCTTTTCATATCTAGCCTCATTTTAGATGTTCATTTCAGGCGTGCACCAGCTTTGACAGTGGGCCCCTGACAACTACATTTCATGTTTGTAAGCTTTCACCCAGCAGAGTTTGGTCCCCACTTTTCTATGTCTCAGTTGTGGTCAGGCTGCAAGCGAGGCAGGTGCTACCAACAGGGTATCTGATAGAAAATGAGAAGAGACCCTGTAGGTGGCATCGAACTTTAGGAAAGGTTCACAGCGCCTACATGGTGATTACGTACACAGTCATATACTACAGAGTGCTGAGTAATGTTACTTTGTCCTTTTGCTAGTTTGAAGACTTTATTAAATATGATTAGCTACAGAAATGGAATTTAGTGTTGACAGGACACATTTAATTAAGGGCCCCATCTCACAGAAGATTGCATTCAGCTACGTAGTGTGAGTTAAATTACAACTCAGCTGACTGTTTCCTAAAGTTTAGCCTCATGAGATTATCAGTTATACATTCCAGTCCTACATAATGCATTTCTTTTCTCTCTTGACATGGTTTGCTAATTATATGAATCTTATGTGAAGACTTTTTAAAGACCATTTTATTTAAAAACAGATTATAGTAGCTAGCTAGAATTGAAATCTGGATTTCAAATAGCAGGGAAATATTTATTTAAAAGTATTTATATTCTGCCTCTTCCACTGTTCGAGGAAGGTAACAACAAAAATACATAAAAATGTCATAGCTAACAAAAATACTAAGGTCCGACACTAAAACTTCAAAACATAGATAAAATAAACTATAAAAACATAAAAGAAAACCCATCTGGCCAGTACAAAGCAGCATTCCAGATATTTCTAGTAAACCATGGGCAGCTGATCTGTGTTCATGAAAGAATATTAATACATATTATAGAGTAAATCCACATGGCAGAACTGTTTATAAATTAATGTGGAAAGCTTATATTTTCCCTCTATTGGACTGGTAGCCAATGGATGGAACAAAGTACCGGTGTAGTGTGGTCACACATACTGGCACCAGTTAAAACTCATGTGGCTGAATTTTGTGCAATTTGCAAGGCTCTCATAGTGTGGGCTGACAATTCAACAAAAAGTGAATTACAGTAATCCATTTCTGTAAGAACAAGCATTTGAAGTACTGTACAAAAATCAGTAAATGCTAAAGGATTATCTCCACCACCTAGCAAATGGAGGTGGAGGAGACACACTTTTTCAGTGACATCACTTGGTCTCTGTTCTTTATATATTTGTCCCATCTCTTGTACATCACTTCATGCATCTGACAAAATGGACTCTGTCCTCAAAAGCTCATGCTTTAATAAATTAGCCTATAAGGTACCACTTAATTCCTGTCTTTTTATCATCACTTGGTATATAGCTGATGCTGCATCGGCAATAGCCAGTATCGCTCTGTCTCCAGTAGAGAGTGGACTCCGGTTGGACTAGTGCAGTAGGATTCCTTGGCTCCCAGGACCCTGACCTTTGGGCCAGATCCCTAGTAGAGCTTCCTCATAGGGCAATAGTGTGCATGCTGTTTTCCTGGTGGAGCAGTATCTGTCTCTAGGGCAACAAGTTTAGTGATTGTTCCCCTAGTGGACTAGGCCTGGTTCATGGCTTCTAGGGTTCCCTTTGGGGCCTGGTTGAACAGTGCCTGGTTAGTAACTTCCAGGTGCCCGTTGGAATCTGAGCATGGCCCGGCAGATGGCTCAGGATCCTCTTGGGGGGGGGGGGGGAGGAGACACAGGTCTGGTAAGGGAAGCCTTTGGCAGAGTCCCCTCTACCTAAGGCTGGTGGTTGTGGGCCCTCCCCCGCCTTCAAGCCATGTTCCCGCCCCTCCCAAACCTACTGCACTTGGGTTTAATCACTTACCTCTGGACTGACTGAGCTAGGCAGCAGCAGTAAAGTTGCTTTTATCAAAAGTAAATAGTATAGCAAACTGCGGCCCTTCAGTGGCTGACCTAGCAGAGCATTTACAGAGCTGTGAGCAGGCCCTTGGGGTCGAGCGGGCGATCCCAGGCAGAGAAGCTCTTTTATGTTTATATATGCACAGGTGGTGTGAATCCAGCAAGGCTGTGCATTCAATGGGCTTCATGTTAAAGACATTATTAAGGCCTTTAGTTTAAGCCAAGCATGAAGGACCTATTTTACTCTTGCTTTCCTTGTGTGCTTGCACAAAAGTTCCCGAGCTCAGTATAAAAACCACCGCTTGCTCTTATCCCAAACTCCTTGAATCCCAGTCTCTCTCAGTGCTGGCTCTTAAAACATTTTTGTGTGGGCAAAAAAAATTGTTAGCTCCTTAGTGCTGGAGTCCAGGAATCTTAGTAAAAACCCTTCTTCCCTTTCCCTAGGGAAGAAGGATCCTACTAAGGCTCCTGGATGCTGGGATGTAATGTCCTTCTGCCCTAGGCTGGCTAGTGAACCTTGGGTTTCTAGGAGACCTCCTCCACTGGATTCCCTTGTGACCAGCAAGAGAGCTGATCATGGTGATCCATGGTCCCATGGAAAACCAGGAATAAGGAGCGTTTGCTTCTAAAAGGGGCTCCTCTTTCTTCAGGTTATTCCAGAAAGAGGGGCTGCTTGAAGCCCAGGGATGGCAAACTCCAGTCCTTGAGTGCCACAAAGGGGCCAGGTTTTCAGGATATCTACAATGAATATGCATGAGAAAAATTAGCATGCACTGCCTTCATTGTATGCAGATCTATCTTATGCATATTCATTGTGGTTATCCTGAAAACCCGGCCTGTTTGTGGCACCCAAAAACTGGAGCTCGCCATCCCTGTTCTAGCCTAACCTTTGTGTTGACACCATGGCATTCTCCATGAACCCTTAAAAAAAAATAAATAAATAAAAGGCAACAGATTCAGAATTTGAGGCCTGTCTTAGTAACTCTTCCCTTTTGGGGGGTTATTGTTTGTGCAGGTTCTGGGAGGACCGAGACCCCTGGTGTCTGCCATCCTCAAGACTTGAAACTATGGTGCCTTTTGGATTCCAGAAGCATTAGCCTGGGGAGATGGTGCTCTGTCTAGATATTGATCAGCCTATTTGTAGGGTGATGACAAGAATTGTAGATACAGCCTATGGGAGGGCTGATGAGAACCCCCAACAAAACAATTCTGTGAGTGATTCCTCACCTTATTAGGCCAATGATTCTGATCATGGTATTGGGATGGGTGTTCCAATACCTTGATGGCTAAAAGTATATCTGCTATGGAACCTGCACATACTTTTCTCCATGGACAAGGTAGGGCAAGTATCAGCCATATAAGTGGATGACATCAGTTTATGGTGCTGACAGGAAGTGCTATCAGAGCTCAAAGACTGAGAAGGTCTTTTAGAATATGCATGGATCTTACCACGCAGCTGCCACCACGTGAGTCTCCTTAGTATATTTTATTCTGCTAGTGCAAAAGAATGTTTTGTTTTTTCTAAACACAAAGCCACTTATTTTTCCGTTAGTGACTTTTAATTTTTTTTTAATTCACAAGTCTCCTTAAAAAAAAAGAGTCTTGATTGCATTCATTCCTTTTCAAAATGATGGACAGCAAGTTGGGGTTTTGTCCCATTGTTTTTAAAGATGACTGTTGGATCAGCATAACTTTGTCTGCTTTCTTGGGCTTTCCCATAATGATTTAACTGTGTGGCTTATGCTCGCATTTCTCCAAGGGCCATAAGAGTTGAGAAGGTGAAGCATTCTTGGCACAGAGGCTGTCACCTAGATCAAAAAAAGACCAGGTCTTCTCATGATCAGTGCTGGGATTCTGAGAAGCCTCAATGCAGATGCCATGCACCATCCAAAATTGGTGGTGATAAATTCAGTGCCTTCAGCACTAAAAAGTGCATGCTCTGTACTAATACGTCATTTGCGCAGATGGTCCCCTTTGGCAGATTCTCCTTGGCACAGAAAAGTTATCATTGCTATCCATAAGCAAGATCAGAACACCATCTGCTTCGCAGACAGTCTTCTTATTCTACTTAATATCCCACCTCTCCTTGTACATCAAAGTGGCTACTAATACTTAGCATTTCTATAGCACTACACAGCATATGTAGTGCTGTGTAAACACAAAAAGACAGTCCCTGCTCAATAGAGCTTGCAGTCTAATAAGACAAACTACAGGACAAGAGACTTGAAGCATTTCATAAAGCTAGACAATGGTTAAAAACAGAAGTAGTTAGTTAATGAGGCTAAAAGCAGACATTCAGGCCTAAGATTTAAAAGCAGCTTCAAAAAGGTGGATCTTTAGATGGGTAGATGGGATTTAAAAAAGGGTGAGAGGGGGAACATGACCCATCAGTTCAGGAAGACTATTCCAAGCACACAGCACAGCCACATGGAAAGCATGGAGTCTGTAATTGGCATTAGAGGAGCAGGGCACACACAGGAGTGATTTATCCGATGAGCAGAGTGCATGAGGAGGGGTGTAGAGAGAGATAAGAGAGGAGAAGATTGAAGTGCTACAAAGTGAAGACATTTGTAGATGAGAAAGAGGAGCTTGAACTATATGTGGGAGCAGATAGGGAGCCAATGCAGTGACTTCAGAAGAGGGGTTACGTGAACATAGTGACTTTGGCAAAAGGTAAGTCGTGTAGCTGAACTTAGAGCAGACTGCAGTGGAGATAGATGGAGAATGGGCTCACCTTAGACTGCAAAAAAACCCCCAAAACCCCCGACCTGGTATACTACATAGAAGAATCAATATCTTCAGTCATCTGAGTTATTCATTTCCTTTGATCCCTAACAGTACACAGGAGGACCCTTTCCAATTGGCTAGCAGACTATATTGCCCTCTGTTATGCTCTAGCTGGTTTATAGCTGGGTGATGCTGTCCAAGTACCTCAGTTAAGAGCAATGACCACCTCTGTGGCCCATCTGAGGTCCGCTTCCATCAAGAAGATTTGCAAAACGTGCCAACCCTTTCATATCACTGTGATCTGGACAACGCATCCTGAAGAGACGTTGCATTTGGACAAGCCATTCTGTATAACTTTGGCAACTAGACAGTCAACTCTCCCCATTCAGTGGTACTTATGTTATTGCTGAAGCTCGACCTCTACCTCCCGTGGCAGCCCTTAGCTCTGGATTCCCCACCTGTGTGGCTGATTTCAGCTGCATGTTGACGGAGAAAGCGTAACTGCTTACCTGTATTGGGAATTCTCTGTAAATAGCTGGATAAATTGGCCAAATATTCCTCCCCACCCCCTGAAGAGTTCACACCTATATTTAAAGCTAGAATGAACCTAGGGGCTCAGGAGGCAGCAGCCACGCTGGAACTCCCATGCATGTTCAATGAGGCCTCTCTTGATATTTTTTGAGCTCTGAAGATCTGGTCTGTATTTATGCCTTTGTATGATGTCACCCACTATCCTGCTGTCTACAGGGAACTCCCATTACAAGTAAGCAATTACGCTATCCTAGAAACTAGTAACTGTACTTTTTGATCCTATGTGACATGTTTAATCTCCTTTCAGACATGAAATGTTACTTGTGATTCTATTTTAATTGTATGTCTGATACAGCAGATTATTCTGCTTTTGTTTAAATTGTGTATATTACCAGGAAGCAATTAAGTTCCCTTTTATTACATGGTTTTCATCTTTAAATTTGTGTTTATTTTCTAGGCAGTTCAGAAATTGGCTAGTCAGTATCTAAAGAAGGATTGGCCTGGAATAAAGGCGGATGAAAGAAGCAATTATAGGTATTTAACAACAAACTTTTTTTATACCTAAATTTAGAATAGGCCAACTGGTAATATAAACTCAAGGGAAAAATGTGCTTCTCCCTAAATACAGATAATTGTGCTTTTGTAGAATATTGGCAAGTGAAATTCAGTTTCCTGTTATTTTAACAACTTTCTCCTGTAGTGAATCTGAAGTTAGAAGTTCTGTAAGTACACAGTGTAAATGTTTAATTAGATACAAGCTTAAAGTAAAGAAAACAGTTTTAAACATTTATACCATATATTCTTCAATGTAAACGTTTGTATATTAATGTCTTACGATAGTCTCTTCAATCCTGAGGTGCTTTAGCATCTTTCATTTGGAGTGGAGTCCTAAAGTTTAAAATAATGGGCTTGGTTTTTAACTGCATAAACTCTTATTTTGAATCCAAAAAGGGGTGGAGTGGGGATGGAGGAGAGCTGAGAATGGATAAAGTTCTCTTGTGCTGCATAACATTTATGTGAAGATGACTTTAAATGCCAAGACCTATGCAAGACCCCTGGAAGTTTTGTTGAGACTCATGTAATTGGAAACCTGAGATTCCCAAATATCAAGCAGGAATAATCTCAGATGAGATTCTGCCCTTGCTGGTGGATATGTTGGGGAATCTGCACATAGTGTGAATTTGGCCATCTTCAACTTTGGAGCTAGGTTCATTGATACAGACCTCCTCCTTGCTCAACCCCTGCTCACTGTGGGCTTCTTAAGTGTACAGCTGCCGCGCTCCCCCAGTATTCATTCTGGATAAGATGCTGAATTGTTTAATCAATTTGATTGACCACCCTTCCATACAGTGTCGTCAGAGTGGTTTACAATAAAATCCAATAAATTATAAAAACTTAAACACAACTAAAATACATTATACAAAAATCCAACACAATTAAAATATACAATTTGCAAACTGTTTCCCCAATATCAGAGAGAGAGACTAGTTAACCTAAATTGGTCACAACTCATAAGCTTGGATTCTGATGGGGCAATACTTTCATTTCCATGGAGGGAGGGAGAGAACAGGTATGGTCTGTTAGACTCCCATGTAGCCCATTTCCTAAGGTTTATCTTATCCCTGATTTTCTAGGATTTTAATAATCCAGTGTATACTTCCAATCCGGTTCATCCCATGTGCCAGTAAATGCCCAGAAACTGAATACAATTTAAGGCTACAGAACATAATCAGTTATATGTCAAAAAATGACAGTGTGGATATGCCTTCACTGTATTATCCCAAAGTGGGGATCAATATTGATCAAAATCCTGGTGCTGTGAAGTGCTAATTAGTAATCTTGTGATATATCCTGAAGTAAAGATCAGTATAGAATTTTTCCTGCATTTAAGGGAAGAACTGTTTGGGTTTTTTAAATTTCATTAGCTTATTAGCTTTTATATAACCTATTTACAGTGTGTTTGTAATACTTATTAAAGGAAATCTCAGAATACTTGGGGGATGTTATAGTAAGATGCAGGAGGGAAGTTCTGGAGTCTGAATTTAGGTTCTTAGGTAGGAAATTGAAATCCAGAACCTCCAGGGTTGCATTCTCAGACATGTTCCCCATTCCAAGCACAAGACCCTGGAGGTTGGTTGAGCTTGAATCTTAATGCATGGATGAGATGATGGTGCAGGGAAGAGGGCTTTAGTTTTGTTAGGAACTGGGCATCATTTTGGGGAAGAGGGTGCCTGTTCCGACAGGATGGGCTCCACCTTAACCAGACTGGAACCAGGCTGCTGGCACTACCCTTTAAAAAGGGGAGAGAGCAGCTTTTAAATTAAATCAAGGGGAAAAGCCAACAGTCACTCATATACATGATTCAGAGGGAGATGTCTTATTTAATTTATTTATTTATTGACATTTGATATTCTGCTTTCTACCATGAATGGTCTTAAAGCAGATTACAATAAAATTGACACAAGTTGCAACAGTATCAAATCAATAGAAAATAGTAAATGTGTGTTTGCATTCAAAGACAGATTTATAGTTAGGTTCTTCATTGCTGCTGGAGTAATAGGTTACAACAGTATCAAATTAACAAATTGCAAATGAGTATCTGTACATTCAATGACAGATTCATTGTTCTTCATAGCTTGCTAGAAGTAGAGAACTCTGTAGTAACAAGGTTGTTGGACAGGCAGTTTCTCTTGGGAATGCTTGGCTGAAAAAGCCATGCTTCAGTTTTTTCCTAAAGGTGAGACCGATAACTTCCAAGAGTAAGGATAATGGAAGCATGTTCTAAATATTTAGTGCCTAATAGCTGAAGGCCTGAAGTCTGGTTCAGGATACTCTTGCAGAGGATAGAGGCAGGGTGGAAAACAGAGCCACTTTGGAGGATCTGAGTTTTCTTGAGGGGGGGGGGGGGGGGGGCATAACGGAGAAGCAGTTGTGAGAGGGATTTTGGGGCCTGTTTGATGCACTTGAAGATGAAAATGTGTGTTGAACTTGATCCTGATCTCTATTGGTAGCCAGTGTAGCTGAGAGAGAATCAGTTTTATGTGGTCTGATGCTTTTGCTTCTTCTAGGATTCTTGCGATTGTGTTTTGTACGAGCTGGAGCTATTTCATATTGTATTGGGAGATGCCATTGAATAATGAATTGCAGTAGTTTATTCTGCTGTTGATTAGTGCATGGATTACTATAACTAGGTTGTTTGTCCAGGTAGTTTCGTAGTTAGCAGATCTGGCATAGGTGCAAGAATGACATTTTTATTACTTTGATGTGTGTTTCCATGCTGAGGTTTTGATCGTAAGCTTTGTACTGATTCTTTGAAGTGTAATAGGGTGTCCAGGGTAGGATGGTGAGCAAAGGGAATGATCTGTGTGACTAAACCAGAGAAGTTTCAGTTTAGAGGGGTTAAGTTTGATTAAGCCAATGAGCCACTGTTGCAAGACAATTAGTGAGATTTGAGATGGAGGGTGATTTGAGCAACTCCGATTTTGACACACAGTTCAATGTTGTCTGCAAAAAGAGGACACTTGTCGTTGAAAGTCTGAATGAAGTCACATAAGGGATGGATGCAAATGTTAAAAAGAATTGGGGAGAGGACCAAGCCTTGAGGGAAGTCCACACGTGAGAGCTCAAGGTTTTGAGGGTTTGTTGGCCCAAGTGATGGATTGGGTTCTGTTAGAAGATTCAACAAGACCCTCAACACTGAATCAGAACATAAGAAGGTGCCATAGTGCCATAGTGGGTGCCATAGTGGGTCCATCAAGCCCAGCATTCCAACAGTGGCCAATCCATGATACAAATACTTGGCAAGTACCCAAGCATTAAATAGATATGCTATCAGTGCCGGTAATAAACAGTGGATGTTTCCTAAGTGGTTGACTCAGTCGAAGGCAGAAGAGAGATCTAGGAAAACGAGAAGAGAATCACAACCTTGATCAGTGTCTAAGTGGATGCTATTAGTGATGCTAGCAGGACAGATTCTGTTCCATGACCTTTCCTTAAAGTCAGATTGAGTGTGTAAAATTTTGCATTCTTCAAGGTAGTTGAGGAGTTGAAGATAATCTACTATTTCTACAAGTTTAGACTAGAATGGAAGTTTTGAGACCGGGTGATAATTCTCATATTTTGAGATCTGACCCAGGTTTCTTCAGAATTGGTTTGATATACTTTTGAGTGAGTGAGGGAAGTTGCCTTGTCTGCCTTTATTATTTGCTAATAAGCAGATTGTAAATCAAAGGGAAATTAAAACAAAACAAAAGAAAAATCCAAATAAAAAAATACTTTAAAATGTCTGTATTGATTGATGAGCCTGATATTGGGGCTGGTCAAAATGGTAGAAGCCATTCTTAAAAACATAATCACTTTCTATATAGATAGACATGGCTTAATAGGAAAGTGTCAACATGATTTTAGAAAAGGGAAGTGAATTTGGATTTTCAGAAGGCATTTGACAAAGCCCCACATGAAATTTTTGAGTAAATTTACAAGACATTGCTATAGATTGTGAAATGGATAAAAGACAGGAAAAAGAGGGTAGGATGAAATGGTCAGTTTTCCAAATGGACAAAGGTCGTTACTAGAGTAACACAAGGATCGGTACTGGGACCTATGCTATTTAACATTCTCACAGGACAAGCAGGATGGTTGTCCTCACAAATGGGTGACATCGAGGATGGAGCCCACCACGGAAAACTTCTGTCAAAGTTTAAACAGAACTTTGACTGGCCCCTACTGGGCATGCCCAGCAAGGCACTGACCCTGCAGCCAGCAGGGGTCTCCCTTCAGTCTTCTTTTTTCCGCGCAGCAGTTGCCACGCGGTGAAAGGAGCTCTCTAACCACGTTCCTGACAGGAATTTGGAAATTAATTTCCTAAGAAAATTTGCCCCTCAGGGGTCTCCCTTCGACAAATTTTTTAGTCATCTTACGGAACCCGGTAAGTTTTTTGCCTTCTTCCATCGACTGCCGTCGATTTTGGCCCTTGAGGCCTGTGGGCACTTACCGATCCCCAGCCTAAATTTTGGCTTCCAGCCATGGCAACGGGGTTCCGTCGTTGTCCGGATTGTACCCGGACTATGTCCATCACAGACCCCCACAGGGTTTGTGTAATGTGTTTGGGTAGTGGGCATGATGTCCTGACTTGCACCAAATGTGCCTTAATGACACCCAAGGGTCGCAAAGCCAGGATGGAGAAGATGGGGCTCCTCTTCCATGCACCAACCCCAACGCCATTGATAGCATCGACATCATCGGAACCGGCACCGTCGAAGTTGTACCATCATCGTCAACCCTCCGGTGACCGTCCGCCATCGATCGCTTCTCGGCCGTCGACTCCCGTCCCTTCCCCGGATGGGCGAGGGGATCGGAAAGAAAAGCACCGCCATCGACGGCATAAGTCTCGGCCTGTCGAGGATCCACAGCCATCGACCTCTGTTCAAGCCGAGCCACCGACAAAGAAGCCGCGAACAGACCGGACGCCCTCCACGTCTCGTTCGCCGGCATCGAGGAAACCCTCACCCTCTCGGGGTGTGGGGGCCGTGATCCCACCGGTTACGGTGGTCCCTCCGGCCCTGCCTCAGCCTCCCTCTCCCGTCGAGCCGGGTATGGTTACCCCTGGTCTCCGGGCAGAACTGGACCGGCTGGTCCAGGAGGCCATCGAGAAAGCGATGAAGAAATTACAATCTCCATCGGCACCGTCTCCGGCACCGGTTCCAGTGCCGCCCCCGGCACCGACGCCGGCACCGGCTTCGCCACCGAGGAGGGAACCGACCACCGAGCCGTTGATACAAGCACTAGCACCGCTACTGAGCCGCATGGAGGCACTCATGACGGCCCTTCCATCAGTGATTCCAGTGCCATCGACAACACCACCGTCTCCGACTGGTTTCTCATCGGCAGGAGAAACACCGTTTCGAATTCCCCCTTCCGGGGTAGTTCCATCGGTACCTTCGGGTATATCTCCACCGATTTATCCTTCGGCTCCATCGATTCCGCGCCAGGCACCGATTCCATCGGCAGCACCGAAGCCATCGATGCCATTTCTGGTTCCACCTACCGCACCGATTCCACCTCGGTTTCCATCGATGCCTTTAGAGCCTCAGCCAGGTCCATCAGGGCTACAAGCCACACATGATCCCTACGATACCTGGGGTGATGATGATGATACCTCTTCTGACACAGATCTGCCTTCGCCACCATCTCCTACAGAGAGTAGAAAAAGATCTCCTCCTGAGGATCTATCTTTCATTAATTTTGTGAAAGAAATGTCAGAAGTTGTACCTTTTCAACTACAGTCTGAAGCTGATGACAGACACCAGATGATGGAACTACTTCAATTTCTGGATGCTCCAAAAATCATCGCTTCCATCCCTATACACCAGGTGTTTTTGGATCTGCTCAAGAAAAACTGGGAATCTCCCTCATCGGTGTCACCAGTTAACAAGAAAGCTGACTCCACATATCTTGTCCAGTCAGCACCAGGTTTCCAAAAACCTCAACTGGATCATCGCTCTGTTGTGGTTGAGTCCGCGCAGAAGAAGGCCAAGCGTCTTAAGCCGCACTCTTCTACCCCACCTACCAGGGACAACAAGTTCCTGGATAGTGTAGGACGGAAAGTGTATCATGGAGCTACGTTGATTTCACGCATAGCTTCATATCAACTTACATGACTCAATACAACAGAGCCATCTTTAAGCAGATGCAAGACTATGCTGACACGTTGCCGGACCAATACCAACCACAGCTTCAAGCCCTTCTTCACAAGGGATTTGAGGCAGGGAAGCACGAGATTAGGACTGCCTATGACATATTCGATGCTTCCACGAAGGTTTCAGCCACAGCCATCTCAGCCAGACGTTGGGCTTGGTTAAAGTCATCCAACCTTCGCCCAGAAGTCCAAGATCGTCTTGCTGATTTGCCCTGCTTAGGCGACAATTTGTTTGGAGAGCAAATTCAACAAATTGTGGCGGAGTTAAAAGACCACCATGAGACGTTGAAACAACTCTCATCTGTCCCACCTGAGGTGACCTCCAAGCAACCGCAAAAGAAGGACTCTAAGAAGTCGTTCTTTCGACCACGTCGCTACTACCCTCCGTCAACTAGGGCTCGTCCTGCACGGTCCTCTAACAGGCCTCAGCCTCGTCAGCCGAGAAAGCAAAGACCTACTGTAGCCCCACCTCCTGGGCCTACGGCGGGCCTTTGACTTCCCTCTATTGAGCACATGCCATCTCCCTCTTCCACACATCCCTGTGGGGGGTCGACTGTTCCACTTCTTACACCGTTGGAAACAGATCACCTCAGATCAGTGGGTGCTAGCAATTATCGCACAGGGTTACCACCTCAACTTCATAACACTTCCGCCAGACTCCCCGCCCCTTCAGGCATGGAGTCTAACCAGCCATTTCACTCAATTACATCAAGAAGTATCCCTTCTTCTACAATCAAATGCTATAGAACCCGTCCCTCCTTGTCAACAAGGGAAAGGGTTCTATTCCAGATACTTCCTAATACCAAAGAAATCAGGAGGGCTACGTCCAATTCTGGACCTTCGGGCCCTCAACAAGTATCTGCAAAAAGAAAAGTTCAAGATGGTAACCCTGGGCGCCTTGCTCCCTCTGTTGCAAAAGGGGGATTGGCTGTGCTCTCTCGACCTCAAGGACGCTTATACCCACATTGCGATCACACAATCCCATCGCAAATATCTGCGGTTTCTTGTAGGCCACGACCATTATCAATACCGTGTCCTACCTTTCGGTCTGGCTTCTGCCCCACGAGTCTTTACCAAATGTCTCGTAGTGGTAGCAGCATTCCTAAGGAAGGAAGGTGTCCACGTCTACCCCTACCTGGACGATTGGCTAATCAGGGCCTCCTCCCAACACATTGCTCAATCCTCCCTAAAATTGACAATTCAAACACTCCTTTCCTTAGGGTTTCTTGTCAATTACGAGAAATCTTGCTTAGTCCCATCTCAAACCTTATCCTTCATTGGGGCAGACTTGGACACCTTACAGGCAAAGGCTTACCTTCCTCTTCAGAGGGTCCACACCCTAATATCCCTGGCTCGCCAGCTCCAGTCTCAAAACACTGCCACGGCTCGCCAGTTCCTCATTCTCCTAGGACACATGGCATCCTCGGTTCAAGTCACTCCCATGACCCGACTAGCCATGAGAGTAACACAATGGACTCTACGACACCAATGGATCCAAGCTTTTCAGCCTCTGTCCTCCATAGTCACAGTCACACAGGCCCTGCGCCTATCCTTAACCTGGTGGACAACTCAGGTCAACCTCCTTCAGGACTTACCTTTTCTTCCACCGGATCCGCAAGTAATCCTAACCACCGACGCTTCTCACATCGGTTGGGGAGCCCATGTGGACGAATTACAAACCCAAGGGTTATGGTCCAAAGAGGAAGCCGAACACCAGATAAATTTCCTGGAACTTCGCGCAATCCGCTATGCACTCCGAACTTTCAAAGATCATCTATTCCATCAGATAATCTTAATCCAGACGGACAACCAAGTGGCCATGTGGTACATAAACAAGCAGGGAGGCACAGGCTCCTTCCTTCTGTGTCAGGAAGCTGCGCAGATCTGGGCGGAAGCCCTCTCCCACTCTATGTACCTCAGGGCCACTTACCTGCCGGGAGTAGACAATGTTTTGGCAGACCAGCTGAGCCGTGTCTTCAAGCCACACGAGTGGTCACTCGATCCTCTGGTAGTGACCTCTCTGTTTCACAAGTGGGGTTTTCCCCGCATAGACCTCTTTGCGTCCCCTCAGAACCACAAAGTGGACGATTACTGCTCTCTCATTCGGAGCCAACACTTTCAGCCGAGGGATGCCTTCTCCCTCAAGTGGACGACAGGTCTGCTTTATGCATTCCCTCCACTTCCTCTTCTGTCAAGGACTCTCGTGAAGCTACGCCAGGACGGAGGAACCATGATCCTGATAGCACCCCACTGGCCACGCCAAGTGTGGTTTCCCATACTCCAGGATCTCTCCATCCGCAGGCACATCCCTCTGGGAACGGATCCGCATCTGCTCACTCAAAACGACGGATGCCTCCTCCATCCCAACCTCCAAGCCTTGTCCCTGACGGCATGGATGTTGAAAGGTTAGTCCTTCAGCCTTTTAACCTTTCGGATTCGGTTTCTCGTGTCCTGATAGCTTCACGAAAGCCCTCTACCAGAAGATCCTATTCATATAAATGGAAAAGGTACACATCATGGTGCACTTCTCAGTCCCTTGATCCCCTTTCCTGTCCAATCTCTAAGTTCTTGGACTATTTATGGCACCTATCGGAATCCGGTCTAAAGACCTCTTCCATTAGGATGCATGTCAGTGCGGTAGCCGCCTTCCATAAAGGTGTACAGGGTGTCCCTATTTCAGTACAACCCCTGGTAACACGTTTTCTTAAAGGCTTGCTCCATCTGAAGCCACCCTTACGTCCTCCGGCCCCATCTTGGGACCTTAATCTGGTTCTTGGTCGTCTAATGAAACCTCCTTTCGAACCTCTCCACTCCTGTGAATTAAAGTATCTCACATGGAAAGTGTTATTCCTTTTGGCTATCACTTCAGCTCGCAGGGTTAGTGAATTGCAGGCCCTAGTTACCTATCCGCCTTACACTAAGCTCCTGCAGGACCGGGCGGTACTCCGCACTCACCCTAAATTTTTACCTAAGGTAGTTTCTGAGTTTCATATTAATCAATCCATCATACTACCTATCTTTTTTCCCAGGCCCCACTCCAACTCCGGGGAACAGACTCTGCATACCCTAGACTGCAAACGAGCTCTAGCTTTTTATCTAGACCGTACAGTTGCTCACAGGAAGAGCACTCAATTATTTGTCTCTTTCCATCCTAACAAGTTAGGACATCCTGTGGGTAAGCAGGCTCTTTCCTCCTGGTTGGCGGACTGCATTTCTTTTTGCTATCAGCAAGCTGGCATTCCTTTTCAAGACCGTGTGAAAGCACACTCTGTGAGGGCCATGGCGACGTCAGTGGCACACCTTCGATCGGTGCCGCTTCCTGACATCTGCAAAGCTGCAACCTGGAGTTCTCTCCATACTTTTGCAGCCCATTATTGTTTGGACAAGGCTGGAAGACAGGACTCCATCTTCGGCCAGTCTGTCTTGCGTAACCTTTTTCCAACCTGATGTACCAACACCCTTCCACCTTCCCGGTAGGGTGCGGATGCCCTTCCCCAAATTCCACCCCAGTTGTTGTGCCTGTTGCACGTCATTGGGTGCAATTGGTGCAAGTCAGGACATCCTCAGCTCGGTACTCACCCATTTGTGAGGACAACCATCCTGCTTGTCCTGTGAGAAAGCAAATGTTGCTTACCTGATGTAACAGGTGTTCTCACAGGACAGCAGGATGTTAGTCCTCACGAAACCCGCCCGCCACCCTGCGGTGTTGGGTTTGTTTTGTTTTTACTTTTTAGGCACTGCCTGTAGCTTTGAAAATCAGACTGAAGGGAGACCCCTGCTGGCTGCAGGGTCAGTGCCTTGCTGGGCATGCCCAGTAGGGGCCAGTCAAAGTTCTGTTTAAACTTTGACAGAAGTTTTCCGTGGTGGGCTCCATCCTCGATGTCACCCATTTGTGAGGACTAACATCCTGCTGTCCTGTGAGAACACCTGTTACATCAGGTAAGCAACATTTGCTTATTCATAAACAAGCCGTAAAGCCCGTTAAAACGGGCTACATCCCTCTGTCTCTCACCTCCCCCTCATTCTCTCTCCCCTCACTCTTCACCACCCCCCTCCCCCACCCACTCCTCTCCACCCTCCCTCTCCTCTCACTCAGTCCCCCCTCTCCCTCACTCCCTCCCACTCAGTCCCCCCTCTCCCTCCCACTCACTCAGTCCCCCCCTTCACCCACCTCCATTTCCTCCCGGCGCCGTAAGCGCGACTTCCCGCAACCCTCACCCGGCTCCATTGACTCCTCCCGCTCCTGCCGGCAGATCTCAGGGGGGGGGTGTCACTCCCGCGCGCGCGGCAGTGACCCCCGCGAGATCTGCCGGCAGATCTGGGGAGGAGAAGTAGCGGCACCGCGCGCGCGCGGTGCCGCTACTTCTCCCGCTCCTGCCGGCAGATCTCGGGGGGGGGGGGCGCGGAGTGACACCCCCCCCGAGATCTGCCGGCAGATCTGGGGAGGAGAAGTAGCGGCACCGCGCGCGCGCGGCGCCGCTGCTTCTCCTCCCGCTCCTGCCGGCAGATCTCGGGGGGCGCGGGAGTGACACCCTCCCCCCCCCCCGAGATCTGCCGGCAGATCTGGGGAGGAGAAGCAGCGGCACCGCGCGCGCGCGGCGCCGCTGCTTCTCCTCCCGCTCCTGCGGCCCCACCGCCATTTTTTTTTTCTGATCGACGTCCTTGCCCGCACATGCGCAGTAGAGCTGCGCTCTACTGCGCATTTGCGGGCCGTCGGTCACAGGCCATTTATAAGGTAGATGATCTGGGAAAAGGAAACAGGTGATCAAATTTGCAGGTGACATAAAATTATTCTAAGTTATTAAAACAGCAGCAGTTTGCAAGAAACTATGAAGAACCTTGTGAGGCTAGGAGACTGAACATCTTAATGGCAGTTAAAATTGAATGTGGAAAAATGCAAAGTGATGTGCATTGGCAAAAATCTCAATTACAGATACATATAGTGCTGGCTCTACAGGGTGGCCCATGGAAAAGTAGCCCGCCTCTTAATACCAGTGCCCCGCAGGCAGACCTCTTTTCCATGGGCCAACCTGTATATTGGGAGTCACCATTCAGGAAAAGGACCTTGGAATTCTTGTGATCGGTACATTGAAATCCTCTGTTCAGTGTGCAGCAGTGATCAAAAAAGCAAATAGAATGTTAGGAATTATCCAAAAAAGAATGGAAAATATGGTATTGCCGCTGTAGCGATCCATGGTATGAACACTAAGTGTTGTGTGCAGTTCTGGTTACCCCATCTAAAAAAAAAGACACAGCAGAACTAGAAAAGGTGCGGAGGATACACAGATTAGGTCACTTCAACTTGGAAAAGACAGCCGAAAGACATTATAGAAATTTATAAAATCACAAGTTGGGTGGAACAGGTAAATAAATTGCAGTTATTTACCCTTTCAAATAATACTTAATCATCAGATTTAAAACTGTAGAACGTACTTTTTTACTCTGTGCACAATCAAACTGTAGAATCTGTTGTCAGAGGAAGTGATCAAGACAGCTAGCATAGTAGGGTTTAAAAGAGGCTTGGACAAGTTCCTGGAGGAAAAGTCCATAAAACATTATTAGCCAGGTATTGTAAAGAAAGCTATTGCTATCCCAGGGTGCGAGTTTACAGGAAATAGGTATACTACATGGTATCTGGTTAATTGTTACCTGAACTGGCTACCCTGAGACAGGATGCTGGGCTTGATGGACTTGGGTCTGACCAATGTGACACTTGTTTTTATACCCCTAAGGGCCAACACGTTTAAAGATGCAAATTTCTGGGGTTTCTTTGTGTGCTCAATGTGTAGGGGTAGAAAAACTGTAAAATGAAGTGTGGATATTTATTTAGCTTTTCTTATATTCAGCAAATATCCATAGAGATTCAATGCAGAGTACAGAACATTCACAAAGTATGTATGCCAAAAAATAAAATCACATAATATCTGTAAAATAAAACACACAAATATAAAAACATGGTTAACTAAAAGCTTCCTGAAAACAGAGCCTTAATCTTCTTCCTAAAGACTTTCACATCTATCACCGCATGCACTTCTGCTGACAAAATATCCCGTACTTTTGGAACTGCAAAAGTTAAAAGCTCTGTTCCATATAGTTTGTAACCCGCAACTTTGTGCTGTGGAGAGAAGTTAGTCTATGCTAAGTTCTTCTGTTCAGGTTTTGCGCCTTGCCACGATGCATCCACCCTACACCAAACCCGTGGGTGATGTTTATGCCCATGCATCTTGGAGAGAACCCTGAAGAGCAATCAAGGACATTTCCTAAAAAAAAAATGTATCCCCAAAAGATTGCTTTTTTTTTTTTTTAAACAATTTTATTAGATTAACTATATTTCAGCGAAGCTACTCTTCTGGTTTTCCTTTACATTTTATTTTTGTCATGCTAATGCAGCATCCCTGTAGTAATAAATGTAGTGATATTAGTAAGCAGTATATTGCACATAGTTCTACACTAAAAATCAAGAGATGATAAAGGGATGTTCATAGAAAGCATGCACCAATGGGGTTCTGTGCACTGTTTGAAGTGCCACATTATTGAGGTTATGGATACCTTATCGGAGCAGTAGTAAGTGTGCTTGGAAAAGATTGAGTAAAAACAAAAAAAAAGATCTTTAGTCTGAGGACAGTTTGGAATTTGGTTCATCTTGGACACACACTTTTTAGCATAAAGGCAAGCATATGTGCCATGTAATACTTTTCTGGCTGCATCTCCATTCAGCTCTACTTAAGTGAGCAGTAGATCATGGGGTTTAGTTAGTCAAAGATCTGAGACACAAATCACAATTTATTTTAAAAGAAAAAAATTACATCTTGCCATAAACCTTAATTTTATAGACTCTTTTTTTTTTTAACAATTGCTTCTACTCTGCGACCTTGTTTTCTAGCTCATTTATAAAATGTTTTTGTTTTTAGACGCATATATGCTGTTTGGAAATCACTCTTAGAAGGCACAATGCAGGTTGCCCAGTCTCGGATTAACATCTGTGAAAACTACAAGAATATGATTTCAGAGCCTGCTAGGACTGTAAAAAATTACAAGGAACAGCAGCTGAAAAAGGTATTGCCGATTTCATGAGTTTTCCCTTTTCTGTCTTTACAGCCTCCTCACTGCAGATGGCATGACCCGGTAGTAACATAAATCTTAGCTAACTGAGTGCTGACGAAATATCTCTTCCAAGATGCTCCCTCGGCACTGCTAGTTAGAGCCAACAGGTGCCGGTACCAGAGCGTTCATCTTCCCTCTCTCCCAAGGATCCAAACACTTTGCCTCTGCAGCACATCCAACCCCATCTGGCCCCAGTAGAAGGCAAATGCAAGTTTGCTGTGCCACAGTGTGCATCATTATGCTCTGAGCTATTCCGCTGGTCCTGAATTTTTAACCTTTTTATACCATCGATCCGTTTTTCTCCATTGACAAACAGGCATACTTTAGCCGTTTTGCTTGAGTGATGTCATCCAATGGCAGTAACACGGACCCAGCTCTCATAGCTCAGAAAAATGTATGTTAAGCATACGTGGGAGTACCTGCACACTATCCTGTGCCCCTCAGTCTCTTTGACCAAGCCACTGCACAGATGTGTGTGTCTCTCTTTATGCAGTGCAATGCAACACTGGATAAATAGAAGCAGAAATGTATTTCCTCCTATGCTGTGCAAAATATAAAGATATCAGATGCACATTTCACAAAGCTGACAGAGAAAATCCAAGCCTTCCAACAAAAATAGGAGCAAGAAAATCTCTCTATAATCCTGGGGGAAAGAGGAGAAACAGCTATTGTAACAAAATATGTGGTATCCTGCCACCAGATCAGAAATAAAACCTGAGCAGGGACAATACGGACCAACACCAAAACCTGAGCCATGTCCCCTAATGCTGTGCTTTCTGTAACCTATACTTTTACTTGATTTATTACCATTTTGTAATTTTTTTCCCTTTTCCTACCCTTATATTTTAATTATTCTGTATATTACTTTGGCAACATGTAAAATTCTCATGCCAATAAAGTATTTTTTTTAAATGGATATTCTTTATTGTAAACCACTCTGATAGTTTTGCCTATTATGTGGTACTTAAATTTTTTAATAAGTCTAAATCTTTTAGAAATTTTGTACTTTTTGGGTCCTAGTGCTCCTGTCTGCTTCATTGCTTTAAAATCTTTCTGCTGTTGCCTTGGCAGCCTGTCAAACAGAACTTTTAAGTTCTAGCCAAAAAAAATGAAAGATTGGGAATTTGAGGTAAGTTATTGAAGAGCATGGAGGCACCCAGGGCCAAGAAGCCTGTGGTATGCATCTTTAACCCCCTGAAACTGTGTAGACCTAAGATCTATCACAAATGCACACTGTCTGCTTTTGCTGTTTGGGCCCAGACCACAACTCCTCCAGTTGTTAAAGCTGTGGTCAGATGTCCCAAAGATGCAGAGCAGTACTGCACCTAGAAGATGGCGGCCCTAAGGAAGGTGCCTGTGGGTAGCAACCCCAAGCCCCTCAGTATGAGGCCAAGCAGTGGGTTTGCTCTTCAGAGGAGCGAAGCTTCATGGCATAATAAATCAAAGTGGGACTTTTGCTCCTTTTGATCCTGTTCCCATGGCACTGGCCTGGTGTCAAGAAGAGCACTGAAATAACTTGGAGCACCCCTTAGGGGGCCAGCCCCCTCGAAGGTGAAAAAGAGATCAGTGTCATTGGTGCAGTGCACCATCAGAACGGGAACCCTCCTTGACTCTGAGATGGGACTTAATCTCTTTGTTCATGGTATGAAGGATTCCTGTGGCATCGAGCCATTTGTCTGGAGCCAGGGCCGATTACAGTGCTGTCCATGTCAGCACAAAGCGTGCATTCTAAGGTACATTTGGCATGGCAGGTCACAGTGCTGTCATTGGTGTCTGAGTGGAGCACTTAACTGCTTACCCTAGTTGACAGGAGTTGATTCAACCAGTGCAGAGCACCTCGGAGCCAGTCATCTTTATGGCAGGGGATGCTGCTGTGGTGCCTGGTTCTTTTTCAGCTTTACCAGCAGCCCTGCATGAGGATGAGCTGATCTGGGTTTCTGAAAAGGATGTCTCTCCTCTAACTCCGGTTCAGAATCTAACCAGTGGGGAACTAGTGATTAGAGCTAGTTAAGAATGTTTGTCCCTTTAAGGCTGAAGACCGACTAGGGAGATTAGAACTTCCCCTGTCCAAATCAGAGGACATATTCACACATAGTGGAGCTGCTCTACTGGGATGTACTTCACTGCAAGATCTTCCAGTTTTGAGAGTAAATCCTTAACATGAGCTGATGGATCATCCTCCTCCAGTGGAGTCTTCACAATTCGGAGGGTGAAGAAGTGGGCTCTGCCATCTGATTTCTTACTGGATGTTTCTCCATGAGATCACCATGGTCGCCACCTTCATCATTGGGGTCGTGGCTTAATGTTACTCCATGATCAGAAGACGAGGATTTCATGGGAATTCAATCTGAGCCCCTTCCAGACTTGGTATAGAAAACCTCCCCTGTTGAGGATCTCTACTATTTCAGGTTCTTGAATAAGCTGGTGAAACCTCTGTCAGTGCTGAGAAAGAAAAGGATCTGAGAACAGGCTCTTTCAGGTCCTTCAGCCCCCAGTGGATTCTGTGGCTATCCCAGTTCCCAAACTTCTCCAGGATCTGCAGATAAAGATGTGCCTTCTGAAGCCCAGAAACTGGACTTTTATTTTAAAATGTATTTAACATATGCTTTTTCATTGGTAGCTCAAGATGTGCTACACGCAGGAACAATATTGCTATGTCCCCATAAGGCTCACAATCTAACAGGCCAATGCAATATCCGCGTGGGAAAAACGGGCACTCGTGATTGAGCGCCCACTTTCCTAATGTGCGCCCATCCACTTCTGGGTGCACGATGCTGTGGGCTAATGAGCTGCTGATTTAAAAAGGAGGTGCTAGGGGAAACTTTGCGTCCCTAGCAGCTCCTTGGCATCAGGCACCCAGGAGAAGTGGCTGTGCATGGGTTAGGAAAATGGGCACTCAATTTTATGCAGTATTTTCTGTTTTTCTGTAAACTTTTGGGGCTCCTCAAGACAACACCAGCTCCGGGGTTGGCGTTAAGTTTTTAGGGTAAAAATGTGTGCATTGGTTGCACATTTATTTTTTACTTAAAGGGATACTAGCTAACAGCCTCATCAATATGGCATTTACATGATTTGGACATGTTTTGGTCTCACTAATCCTCTTGGACATGTTTTGGTCTCACTAATCCTCTTATTGCATAAGGGGTTATGGATGCGCATCCAACCATGGGTTAACCTACGCGCTAGCCTGAGCGCATGGTATTGCATTGGCCTTTAAGTTTGTACCTGAGGCTGTGGAGAGTGGAGTGACTTCCCAGGTTTTCAGTCTTCTGCTCTAACCACTATTTATTTATTTAAAATATTTGTTGTACGCCCTTCCATAGCTCAGGGTGGGTACAAAATATGATTACTCCATCGCACTTAAAATATAGAATGTGTAGGCTGCTTTAGGTATTGGGGTGGTCTAATTTCTGCATCACTTTATGGTGGTAGAATAGGTGTTAAAACATGCTAAGCACAGTCATGTTCACTCCAATATGCCAACAGGAAAGGATTATAAGTCATTCCAAGGTTCCTTGTTGAGTTCCTGGTTTGCAGCTTGCCAACTCTGCATGGTACAGAATTTGCACAAATGTGTCCAGAAATCAGACTCTTAATGGAATCATCAAACCCTGAACAGAAGGTCTTCCGTCGAGCAGAGGAAGACATGGAGGAATGTGAGAAGTATCTTATCTATTCCATATACAAAGCTTTCAAAACTATGGCCAGATGTTTGGCTGCTTCTTTCTGGCCCAAGCACATGCATGAACATAATCTCGTGCCCTGTAGAGGGGCTAACCTTATTGATAGCCTGTGTGAGAGAATATAAGAGTGAGTGTCTGTGATTAAGGAGCATCAGTTAACATTATAGTCATCAGCTGCATTACAGGACCAGTTGGCCCCTTCCTGATGCCAATACATCTGTTACCGATGCCCATTCATCCAAAAATATCACCTCTGCTCCTCTTAGTGTCATCAAGCTCCTCTTCCTCTTCAGCAGCTGTCTGCCTGAGGTTGGTAGAGGGAACTGCATCAACCTAAGGCTCAGCAGCGGACACAGCCTAAACTGGCACCAGTTTTTGATAACACAGAGACCCTCCTCCCCACATCAAGTGGGGGAAGGGTTTAATCAGAATGACTGAATGGTTCCATATATCAAGATCCTGAGAATTGTGGAGTATGGCTGCCACTTGAATTTCTTTCTCTCTCCTCTGACCCAACCTATTTCGGTCTTCAACTTCAAACCTTCTCAAGTGCAGCTGGATATGGGGCCTTTTTTCCAGCAGAGGGAGGTCAGTCTTGTTCCTTCCCAGAACTGTGGCCAGGGAATTCTGTTCCTGGTATTTCCTAATCCCTAAGAAGTCAGGTGGGATTAAGGCCTATACTGAATTTGCGAAGTCTGAACAAATTACTGGTTTGGGAGAGGTTCAAGCTGAACCTCCCCCAGATGAGTCTTCCTTTCATTTGACCAAGGAATTGGATGTGTGCTGTGGATCTGAAAGATGCTTTTGCATGCATTCCCATTCAATCTGCTCATTGGAAGTTCCCCATGTTCATGGTAAAGGATACGCACCACCAATACAAGGTGCTCTCCTTTTGGTGGCCCCCAGAGGTCTTCATGTAATGCCTCGAGGTTGTAGTGATACAGCTTTATCAGCAGTCTACATATTCTCCACTTCGACAATTTCTTGGTAATGAGTCCATTTCCATCAGGAGTTCAGTTTTTTCAGTTCCCGAGCTTTCTGGTCCACTTTGCCAAGATAAACCTGGTTCCAATTCAAATAATTCTGTTCATAGGAGCCTAGATAGACTCACTTCAGGAAAAAATGTTTCTTCTTGTCGAAAGGGCTGCATTGCTGATGAGCCTAGTAAGGGTCTTACTTCAGCAGGACCACATTTCAACAAGTTTGGCCTTGGTCTTTCTCGGCCACATAACTGTTGCATACATGTGGTGCTCTTGACTTGTCTACAAATGCAGGACCTTAGTGGGGTCTCCAAAACCAATATGGTCTGCTCTGTCAACCATTATCCCACCAAATATCTGTAAACTCTGAAATGATAGCATCCATTTAGTAGTAGAGGAAGCTTAAATGCTACAGGTGGATTCTATTCTCACTATGCATTCCACCATATCAAGTGACTCTACTTGATGCCTCCAACAAAGGGAGGGGGGGGGGGAGGGGATACTGGTGTGATGTTGATCCAAGGAATATAGTCATTTGCAAATCAAACTCCTGGAGCTTCAAGCCATTCACTATGCCATCAGGGCTTTCTCTCATCTCTCAGGAAAGAGAATCTTAGTTCAGACAGACAATCATGTGTACTTGTTCTACATAAACAGGAAAGTATGAGTTCTTACCCCCTTTGCATGGAAGCCATCCAAATGTGGTTGAAGGCAGCGCATCACAAAGCCCATTTCCAGGCAACCTACTTTCCGGGAATCCAGAATACATTGGCAAATGCCTCAGCGGAGTGTTGCTACGCACAAGTTATCCTTGAACCACAAAATAGCAGACAACTTGTTCAATCACTGGGGAAAGCTGGTGATCAACTTGTTCACCTCAGTTGAAGTTATTCCATACATCTAAGCAGCTACATATCAGCTCCCAGTGTAAGCTGCAACATTCTACTCTGTGTAACCACCGATTCTTCTAATTGCCAAGACTGTTCAGAAGGTCCTTTGGGACAAGACAAGGTTAATGCTTATAACACCAGCCTGGCCTCAACAAGCGTGGTATCTATATCTCGTCAGTCTGCTGATTCAGTCTTCAGTTCCTTTGGGGATATCTATCATTTTTATGGTTTTTCTTTGTAGAACCCAATTCTTTTCCAGCCTGGACTCCTTTTGAGTTGGCTGCCTCACAGGCAAAAGGCAGAATGGTGGTGCTTTCAGCATGGTGCAGTTTACCGCTTGCCCTGCTCAGACACCCTATAGCTTGGGATTCACCCATTGTGTGAGGACTACCATCCTGCTTGTCCTTGGAGAAAGCAGAGTTGCTTACCCTGTAATAGGTGTTCTCAGAGGACAGCAGGATGCCTCCCCTGGGAGTTGGTTCTCATGTATTAGCTATATCATTTATTTATTTTAAAACATTTCTATTCCGCCCTTCTTACATTCAGGGCGGATTACAAAAAAACATTCACAATCTTTGAGGTAAAAGAATCACATGTACCATAAAATAAATTATTCATTAAAAGAAATTTTAAAAGATATGTTTTAAGAACCTTTCTAAATATTTTGGATTCATTGCAATTTCTTAGTTCTATGGGAAGTGTATTCCAAAACATTGGTGTTGCTGTCGAGAGTGCTCTTTTGCGCGTCTTATCGAGACGTACAAGTTTAGGTGATGGAACATTGAAGAAGTGTTTATTTGCCGAGCATAATGATCTAGATGGAGAGTAAAATTTAATGATTGCATTTGTCCAGGGAGAGTGCAAGTTGAAAACTAAAGCATGAACAATTAAACCAAGTTTATACTGAATCCAGAATAATATGGGTAACCAATGTAATTGTTTTAATATAGGTGTAATATGTTCACAACTAGATTTGTTGGTTAGTATAATCAGGCGGCATGGAGGGATTCTGCCTAGGGGGCAGGGTGATGACTATAGCTGCACATGCTAGGTAGGACATGTTTGGAAAGTTCTAGATTCTTGAGATCAAAGTTCCGTGCCACGCTCCATCCAATGATGTCACCCATGTGTGAGGACTAACATTCTGCTATTCTTGGAGAACACCTGTTAGATAAGCAACTCTGCTTTCCTCTTGACCTTTTGCCTTCCTGATTTAAACCTGAAAGATCCAACATCGATTCATATCTATGGGCCTAAGCTAGAACAAATATTAAAGGGCTTCATGCAGCAATTAATTTGTTATGATCGGCTTTCTCAAATGTAAATTGTATTTGAGGCATAAATATTGGTGATTAAGGCCTGATGTTTTCTGTTTTAATCTTGATATTAATGCCTAGAACCCCTGATCTCCGAGGAAAGCCAACAGCCATCATGACTGTCACATTAGTTGGAAGTCCCAGCAAAGATAAAGGTCAGCAATTGAATCAACGTGTAACCTGACCTGTCCTCACCCCTTACAGGTGATGCCTCACCAGACCAATGCCCAAGACCACAGCTCTATAGATAGGCTGTGGTCATACATGTAGTGCTCTGTCGGTCTGTCTTCCATAAGCACTATGAAATTAATGCATCAAATAACTGGGCTATAGGAGAACGATTTTGGGGGGAAAATCACCACTCTGGACTGTTGTTTTTTGTAAATCAGTTCATTCTATACTGAGTTCTTTCTTACGTGCACCTGTCAGTTTGATTTCTGCTCCAGACGCTTGGTTTTCAGACAGTCTTGGCAGATTAAATTGTAGCTTTCCAGCTCTATTGCTGTTGCTGCCTACAAACAAATTTCTCTTTTGTCATCCCAGTTTTAGCCACTATGATGTCATTGTTTTCATTAAGCAGAATGCTGCCCTTGTGTCTGACACTAATTTCTAATCTAACACTGTTTAACTGCAGTCAATTGAACACTTAACTGAGGGGACAGATAAATATATTAATGGCTTTCAAGAGCTCAAAAAAATTACCACCAACTGATTGAATGCATTGGCTATATGGTTTTCTTCTGTCTCTCTCTCTACTAGTTAACATTTTCAGTGATGATAAAAGTGGTTTTCTGCATGTTTCTTTTCCAGTGATTTTTCCATGATCTTTTGAAAGGGAAGCAGCAATCTTACAATGGCTGTATTCTTCTGGTCATTAATATACATATTCTGGTATTCATATACTTGGCCCATTATTTATTCTGGAGAACAAAGGAAGCAAGTCTCTTGTACAATGCTGAATGTTGTGTAATGGCTTAGCAGTCCCATCCTGAGATTGATTTATGCATGGCATTACTGATTTTTAAGACTTTACTTATAAATGCCATATACATACTGTGTAATGTAATGGTTTTCTCTGCTGCCTTTTGCTAGCTCAGACTAGTCATGGAGTATACAGCTCAACATGGATTTCTTCTTCTAGCAAAGGGATGAGAAATGGGGTGAAAATCAATATGCAGATTATACAGATTATACTTTTATTAGCTTTGTTTTGTTTTTCCCAATTTTTTTCTGTCCGCATTTTCTGCTGCTATTACCCCTTCTCAGATGGCATTCCATTCCAGGCAGCTCAAGGTGCTCGAGTATTTAGTTTAGGAAGACTATTCCAGTTAACTGTCTAAAATGCCAGCAGGCTACCATAAGCATTTTCAAAACTTACAGGTCAGCTGTACTGACCTCGCAATACAAGAAATCAGCACAGTTGGCTTGCATGTTTTAAGAATATTGGCAGTCGAGGAAAGAACAGAGATCATGTGTCCTCTAGCAGGATCTGTCTCATCTTTTTTCCAGGGTCTCCCTCTAGAGTCTCTTGCAGTCTCTCTCTCTTTGGGGCAGACTTGCATGCATAGGATTCCAGGGAGACTAAATGGTACCTATGTGGGCCAGTAAGCACTCCCGTTCTGATTCTCACCTGCAGTGTTGCTCAGGGCTTTAAAAGTGTCTCCATTTCTTTTCAACATGTATGCATATACAAGCTACTGGAATGCCGATAAATACTGTCCTGTGACTGGCCGATTTCTTGTATGTAAGCTTTGTTATGCAGATTATACAACTTTTGAGGTTTTTCTCTGATTCTCCAAACCAATTACAGATTACAGTAAAAAACCATTGGCAGTAGTCAGGATATGTGTTAATCAAAACGTCAAATAGACAAGGTTATTTCTCATCTAATAAATAGCAGAAGTAATCTGTTTTCCTGTGCAGATTTGTGAAGTTTACTGGATACATGTCTGAGTACCATTAGTTGATCATAACTAATCTATGGTAAAGCTGTACTTAACTAATGTGATGGTCTGCTGTATAGAAATGCTTTTTGTAGTTTGTGTTGCAAATACCACTTAAAAGTTCTCTAGAAGTATGGTTATAATGAAATTGTTTTTTAAGCTCCTTTTGTTTAACTCTTCCTTCCTAATGTTTGAGCTGGTATGAGCTAGAAACATTTTTCTTCTGACTAGCAGTACTGTGAACTCTTATGTAGACACTATTTATCCAACTTAGTGAACTTCTTAACCACCCTTCCAAAAGAATTTTAAAAATATATGTGGAGCTGATCATTCATGCTATTAGGGCACCTATTCACAGCTTGAGGCTAGAAGAACCCTAAACTAGTCTTGAAAATTATATAGAAAATCTATTATATATATATATATATATATATATATATATATATATATATATAATATATAAACAGGTTGTTTTCCTACCTCTCAGCTTATGCTAGTTACAAAGGTGTGATCTTCATCCTCATCCTGACGTGTACATTCATAACATCAGCTTCTTCAGTGTCAACATTTAAAGTCTCAAAATCATCCTCAGTACTGACTTAGCAGGTTGACAGGTATACCATATAGCACCAGATTGTAATATTTTCTCAAGATAAGTATCTCAGCGGTTGTCTAAGTTGAAATAATGCTTTAAATATTTTCTATTTTGACTTAGACCCTGCTGAAAGATGAGTTTTTCTCAGTTGGCAGGAACTTTTAAATGAGTTGTGGTTTCTTAAAAGCTTTATTTTAAGGTAGAAATACAAGCCATTAATACTGTTTTTACTCTTTCATAGTGTGTGGATCAGTTGACAAAGATCCAGACTGAATTACAAGACACCGTGAAAGAACTAGCTAAGGCTAAGAAGAAGTATTCGGAGACTGAACAGATGGCTCATGCAGTTCGGGAAAAAGCTGACATTGAGGCCAAGTATGTTTTGCTGATTCTAACAAACAGCTCGCAAAGAAAGATGGTTTGATCCTGATTGTTAGTTCAGTCACTTGCCATATTATAAAATCAGTTTTTTGATCACAAGCATCCCCAGTGAAGGCACTTTGTACCATCACCTGTGCCGAGTGTGTACCTGGAGAGAACATCTTTCCAGCTCTCCAGAAAAAAAACGTCTCTGCATGCTTGCTTCCTTCACAATACCCAACCAGTTGCCAGCAAGTTTTGATTTTATTTATAGTTCAAGGAAAAAAGTCTCCACATTTCTGCTGATTTTACATTCCTGTACCTTCCCGAGGCCCACCAAAAATGTTTTGCACTCTGATTTCTAAATCCTTTGGGTTTTTTTCCCTTCTAGCATTTTGAACACTTTGAAGTGTTCTCTATATTTCACATCACTTCATTGACTGTTCCATATTGATCACAGCAGGCCTCTCTGCCATACCATCTCGAGCTACCTCTGCAGCCCGTTTGGGATATTTTCCTCTTTGGGATGTTCTGTTTTTTGAGATTTCCATCCTTCATCTTCATTTATACAATTTTCCACTCCATTGGCTTTTAAACATGTTACCAATGCAGCAAATACGTTTTTAAGATCTTTGTCTTTAGAATGGTTAATATGATTGATCTCTGTTCTAAACCTGGAAGGTGAGGGGAAAGGAATAGTTTATTTCTTCTCTAATAGTCTGATTTATTTATATGTTGCTATTTTACTTCTAGTAATGTGTCTAGAACAGCTTGCTTTAGTTTTCACTGGGATGTTAAACTGTAATGGTTTATTCTAATATATCATAATTATTTTCTTGGGCTTGTTACTGAATTGAGTGCAGTGCTTGTGTACTGTCTCCTCAGATGCAATGATGAGAATATGAGGAATGCCTGTGCTCTCACTGCAACTGGGCAATAAGAAGGTGGGCACAGAAAACCATGACCAGATTTGACCAGTAGCATCTCCTATCCCATGGTTTGGTGATTTAATTGGCTCTTAAGATGAGGAGCACAAAGGTTCATGGATCTGTTCCATCAAGCAAGGAATGAAGAAAGCTTGTCTTTCTTGAAAGAAATTTACCAGACTGCTATGTTTTCTTCCTGTATAGCTGCCCACTAGAGCTATTGGAGTACCTACTTGCAAATCACATAGATTGAAGTATAGACATTGATCGTTACCTGCCTTAGGACAAACCTGATGAATTTTATTCCCCTATGACCAAAGGTGTGGAGTCCGAAATTAACCTGGTCTGTTCAGTTTATGAAGCATAGGAAATGACAAAGCTCTTCAGTGGCTATTGATTCCTCTAGAACTGCTTAGTTACTGGTATTTGACATGCAAAACAGGCTTATTGGTGACAAGGGGAAAGAGATCTTGAATGTCAACAATAAGACTGTTACTAGACATGCACTGTGCTGTAGATATACACACAGGAGACTATTGCTACTCGGTGCTTACTGTCGGGTTAAGAGACAGGAGTACTGTATAGATATTTTTTTGCTTTCTCTGATATGTCTTCCTCTTTTTAGGAGTCTTGTAGAATTTAACTATGAAAAATGCTTTTCTTATCCAGAGGACATTTTCTTGGATGTTCCTAGTACAGACAAAGCCTCACCAATCCATACAAAAGAGCTGTAAACTAATCACTGCCACCCAGTCAAAACCAGAGCCAGATTTTTTACTTCTTCCAGATGAGATCTACAGTCTGCCTCGCCAGCCTTCAAAGATCATTTGCTACTTGTAAACACAGCTGAGTTCAAGGAAGTGTCAAAGTCACACCTAGAAAATATTCAGGCTTGTATCTCACGGGGCCTACTGAGATTGGAAATCGCCTCTGTTTTAGAGACCCATAGAGTTGAACCTGCCAAGGGTTTAACTTCAGCCATTTTCTGGTCCTCAAGAAAACATATTCAGACCACTTTAGATACAAGGGATCTGAATCTCAACCTAAATTAAAAAAAAAAAATTTAAAGGAAGTAGAGCAGTGGGCGAAACTAAATGGAGATGATAGAAGGGTGGAGGATAGAACTAAAACGTCTGGAGGGAAGTTTATACATTCGAGAGAGCTGAGTTCTGCCCTTGCTTTTGGCTCTAAGTGGTCTCCTCTAAGGGGGGGACATGTTGGGAATAGTTTATAATTTAAACTTGAGAACTTTTTTGAAAGGGAAGGTTTTGAGGGCTTTTTAAAATAAAGTTCTGTTTTGGAGGCATCTTAGTTCTTTGGGTAGAAGAAGGCGCGTTTTCTGGTTTCCTCAAAGTATGTGAGCCTAGGGGATGGGACATCTAAAAGCATGAGATTAGACTATCTGAGGTACTGGGAGGGAGTATGGATTTTTATTATAGAGGAAATCAGGATGAGTGAGTTATGAACAGAGGAGTGTATAATCATAACAAGCTTGTATTGTACCCGGCAAGAGATCGGGAGCCAGTGTAGGGATCTGAGAACAGGAGAGATGTGAGCACGTATCAAGGTGTTCATAAGGAGTCTTGCTGCTGAATTTTGAATGATCTGTAGAAGACTGATCTCGTATAAAGGTAGACCTGTCAGGAGGGAGTTACAGTAGTTTATGCTAAAGAATATTAGGGATTGGAGGACAGTCCAAAAGTCAGAAGTTTCAAGAAGGTGTTTAAGATGACTGAGTAAGTGTAGTTTGTGGAAGGAGGAGTTGGTAATAGTTCTTATATGTTGGTGCATAGAATGTGATGAGTCGATAACGATTCCCAGGTTCCTTATATTTTGTGAGATGGTGATTGATTGGGAGTCAAAGGAGAAAAAGTTGGGGGTGTTATCCACTGGATGGTGTGATAGGATAATGATTTCAGTTTTGGAGATGTTGAGCATGGCTAGTTTATTGCCATGTAGCCATCTTTGGATGGTTGTGAGGAAAGATTCTGTGAGGGTCCAGGTTTCCTTTAGGGGAAAAAAAATTGAATGTCATAGGCATAGATCTTGTAGTGGACTCCAAAGTTGTCAAGGGTACGACATAAAGGAATAAGATAAAGGTTGAATAAAGCAGTAGATAGAGCAGAACCTTGTACTCAGAACTCAGGAGCGTTAGGAAGGAAGTGAAGGCGTCAGTTGTGACTTGTTTGATTCTTTTGTTCAGGTGAGATGAGAACCAGGCATCACAGAGTCAGAAATTGCAATGGAAAGCAGTCTTGAGAGTAGGATGGCATGGTTGACAGTGTCATGTGGCAGAGATTTCGAGAAGACAGAGGAGCGCAGAACTTATTTATTTATTTTATTTATTTGTTTTTATATACCGAAGTATTAGTGTTGGCCTTCACTCCGGTTTACATTTGAACAACGTTATACATAAAAGTCAGAACATTATACATAAAAATCATGATAGGGTTGTAGTAACAGCGAACATTAGCATCAGAGGACAGCTGTAACAAGAGTTAACAATCCTAACAGAAACGTCGGATTAACAAAGAGAAAAAAGCTGATGATATGAGGGCGAAACAGTTATTCTAGCAAGGTAAAGGTGGTGGCTTGAGTTGCATTGCTGGAGAGAGGGCATAAGTTGGAATTGTAGGGTAAATAGAAGGGGGACGTTGGGGAGCTTGTTCATAGGGGAGGGGGGGCTGTGGTGATAGGTAAGGGAGTGAGTGCTGAGCAATGGTTAGTTTAGCCTATCCCATCTTTGTAGGCTTGTTTGAAGAGCCACGTTTTGAGCAATTTCTTGAAGGATATGGTATTTCTTTTGGTTCTTAGGTGGGTTGGTAGGGAGTTCCATAGATGTGGACCAGCTATTGAGAGTGCTCTTTTCCTGGTTGTGGTGAGTTTGGCTGTGGTTACTGATGGGATCTCTAGACAAGCTTTGTTTGTTGATCTGGTGTTGTGTTGAGAGTGGTGTGTTTTGATTAGGGTGTTAATGCAGTCGTATTCATAGTGGTACGTTGGGTTGTGTATGATTGCTAGAGTTTTTTGTATTCAATTCTTTGTTTTATCGGGAGCTAGTGTAGCTCTTTTAAGACAGGGGAGATGTGGTCTGATCTTTTGTGACCTGTGAGGATTCGCGCTGTGGCATTTTGTGGTATTTGTAGAAGGGTGCAGGGTTGATTTGGGGAGTCCTATCATGAGCGAGTTGCAGTAGTCAATGCTTGAGAAAATCAAGGATTGTAGGATGGTTCTGAAGTCTGATTGGTTTAGTAAAGGTTTGAGGTGCTTGAGAATTGATAGCTTGTGGAAACCTTCTCTTATTTTCAAGGAGATGTGCTTTTTAAGGTTGAGCTGTGGGTCAATCCATATTCCCAGATCTTTAACATGTTCTTTTAGTTTGGGGTTGTTATCGATGATAATGGAGTGGTTCTGGTGATCTCCTGTGTTTATTCTTTCAGCATACATTCAGTTTTGTCTGTGTTGATGCATAGTTTCAGTTGGTTTAATAGGATTTTAATTTGATCAAAACCCTGTCTCACTGTGTCAAAGCTGGAGATCAGCAGTAATTCAATGCTGTGGTGCTTTCAGAACGCGAATTGGTATTGGTTGAGGATATTGTTCACATCAATGTAATTGCAGAGCTGGTGAAGCACTGCTGATTCTAACCCTTTGGCCATGAAGGTTAGGGCGGAGATCGGATGGTAACTGGAGATGATGATAGGGTAAGATTAATGTTTTTTAATTGTGGGTCGGTCTGAAGCATGCTTGTCAGAGACAATACAAAGTTGAAGGGAAGTGTTGATGAACTTAGTCATAAATGGAGCAATATCCAGTTTCATCAGTTTAAGAAGGGTAGTATGACAGGGGTTAAGGGGATTAGCTGATGGTTTGAGGTTACTGATGATCTTGATGGTGTCAGATTTCGTAATATTTTCGAAACGTTCCCAGGTTAGGCCATCTGAGTTTGGTTCTTTGGCTTCTTCCGGATGGAAGTTATTAAAGGTTCTGTTTACCATTGCTGTCTTGTTGGTAAAATGTGTGGTGACGGTTTCTGTGAGCTTCATCCACAGGAGTGAGGGTGGAAGAGAAGGGGTGGCTGAACTGGGGTTAAATAGTTTCTTAACGGCCGCATATAATTCTTTAGGGTTGTTTAGTGTGGCTGACAATGATTTCTTCATGGATTTGATGGCTGCTTGGTATAATGCAAGTTTATCAATTTAAAGTGTTTTATTAATGTGGGGAGGGATCTTTCCACCATTTTCTTTCGTATCTCCTCAGTTCACATTTTTGGGTTTGTAGAGTGGTGGTATACCACTGTGCAGAGTTTAATCTTTTGGTTGTGAGTGATTTTAGGGGGACCAGTTTGAGGGTAGATGTAAGAGAGGAGTTCCAGTGTTGTAGAAACTCATCAGGTGAGTAGGAGTTGCTCTTATCCAGTACTGGGGTGAGGTTGGATGCAAGGGTTTCAGGATCCAGGTGTCCTCATTTCATGAAAATGGTGTTTCTGTGTAGGATTCGCTCAAGGGATTTGGATCTCAGAGTGAAGCAGATGAAGTGGTCAATCTAGGGAATTTGTTTGGCTACATTTGCTCTATTTATGTGGAAGCCATTAGGGTTAACAAATATGTCAAGGCAATTACCTTTCTTGTGGGTGGGGGAGGAGATGATTTGTTTCGAGCCACAGGAGAATAGGGTATCGAACAGGGTATTAGTGTGGGAGGCTATCGAGGAGGTCATAGGATGAAGGTTAGTCGCCGAGAATTATGGTTGTGGAGGGATTAAGATTGAGGATTGCCTCACATAGAGGGGGAAAGCATTCTTGGCAAGTAGCCCAGGAGGACAGTAGGTCAGGCAAAGATTAATTTGTTGAGATTTCAGACATAAAATCTCATAGGGGGCAGGAATGGAAATCTCTAGCATGGTGAATTTTAGGTGGAATTTGAAGAATACAGCTAGGCGGCCTCCTTTTCGTCCTGGTCTTGATTTATGGAAGTAGGAAAAGTTAGATGGGCAGTAGTGGTTGAGAATTGGAATGTCATAGTCTTTCAGCCATGTTTTAGTAATGCATAGACAGTCATATATTCCGGAGGCCAGGAGATCATAAATAACTGTGGATTTTTTTGAAATGGATCGTGCGTTGATGAGAAGGATGAATAGGGCACTTCTTCATATTTCTCAAAGTGTCACAGCAGCCTTAGATCTTCGTCTCATCAAAATACAGGCATCTATGGATGATATCAAATCAGCGTTGGAAGGTCAGACAAAACGATTGGATGAAGCGGAACATATGCTGTCAGACCATGGAGACCGGCTGGGCGAGCCGGAGCGCAGTGTGGAAGCACTAAAGTTACCCAACGAGACTTGCTGGCCAAAATTGAAGATTTAGAAGACAGAAGTCGGAGGAACAATATCCGTATCATCGGGGTTCCAGAGTCAGTCAAAGACAGTGAGTAGTCCGAATTTGTGGAATCCTGGTTGCCGAGACAATTGGGTCTGGAGTTTTCTGTGACGCCGATGATCTGCGAACGAGTTCACCGAATTGGAATCTTGCGGGAAGGAGCAAATAGACCCAGACCAGTGCTAGCGAAAATATTGAACTGGGCGCATAAAACGCAGATCATGCAAGAGTCTAAGCGGGCGTCCATGGACTTTCAAGGCCATAAGATACTTCTATTCAATGATTTCTCAGCGGCGCAACGAAAAGCCATGTCCCTGGCGTGTACAGAGTTACATAAGCGAGGCATCAAATTTGGGTTACTTTATCCAGCTAAGTTGCGAGTTTTTCATGATAACAAGGTTCTTTTCTTCACCTCCAGAGATGCTGCGGACAGATTTATAGCTACCTTGCCAGCAACATGGGAGGAATAAATGTGGATTGTTGTAAGGAAGCCCTTTTTGTAGCGGAATGAAAGCTGAGGATCCTGGTTCTTGTTACGTAACTCTTATTCTCACCATGGAGATCGATGGGACATGTCACACGTTTGTGTAGTTGGCGCATGTTCTCATCTGACTATGCTATGGTGTCAGAGACCCTGGAGTGCAACTGACAAGTCGAGGTCTCCTTGATGGGGGGGGGGGGGGGGCACGTGGCTTCATTATGTCTTTAAACTGCTGTTAATGTTACTTGCTCATTTGTACAAGCTATGTTATTGTTTCGGGGGGGGGGGGGGGTGAGGGAAGGGGGGACGAGGGGGGCCTTCTTTTCACTACTGCTTCCAGGAATGGGGGTGGGAGGAATGGCTCTGAGCCTCTTGGGGCAGGTGTTCGTGTTGTGGGTTCTGTGTATCAGTGAGTTGGTATGGCTGTGGTTTGGGTGGTGTGAATGTTGTGCTTGGGTCGAGAAATTGTCTGCTGGGTCTGGGGTGGGGAAGGGTGGGAATCCTGGGAGACATCCCTCTCATCTGGGTGAAAAGGCAGTTTTTTGTGGCCATTGATCTATATTTTTGGTGGTCATTTCCTCATGATCCTGGGGGCTTAGGCTGGGGAGCCCTGGGATATTTCTTTGTTGCCATGGCGGCTTTGTCGCATCCTATTGGTACTATTATTTAAGTACTCTTGGCTATGGCTACAGTAAAATGTACATCTCTTAATGTAGATGGCATACACTCCCCTATCAAACGGAAAAAACTCCTTATGGCTTTTAAATGTTTGGGGTCGCAGGTTGTGTTCCTCCAGGAGACTCACTTGTCAGCGAGTGAACATATTAAATTACAAAGAGAGTGGGTGGGACAGTGTTTTTTCTCCTCGTACTCGTCCAGAAAAAGAGGGGTTGCTATACTCATTCATAAACAGCTGCCTTTTCAATCTGAACGGGTATGGCACGACCCCGAGGGTCGCTATGTCATAGTCCAGGGATTGTGTAATCAACAAAGAGTGGCTTTGTGTAATGTATATGCGCCTAATGTCTATCAACATGAGTTTTTCACTCGTCTAGTGGGGATCCTTGGTGAACTTTCTGATTGTGCACTTTTGGTGGGAGGGGATTTCAATTTGGTAGCCAACAAATTGGAAGACTGCAAACCACCTAAATCTGTAGAGCCTAGTGACATCCATAAAGGCCCTAATTTTATGTGCCAAGAATTGCGCCTGTTGGACATTTGGAGGGCGTTGCATCCTGGAGAGCAGGACTATACTTTTTTTTCACATCCTCAAGGGTCTTATTCCCGTTTGGTTTATTTTCTGATTTCGGAATTCCTGTTCAGGGTGACAACTGCTACCATAGGCACCTTTGCCTTATCAGATCATGCGCCAATTTCTATTACCGTAACATTGGGACATACTCCTAAGCCTCCTTTTTCTTGGCGCATGTCCCCCGGACTGTTCTTGGATAAGGAGTTTTCTTGCTATCTTGTAACCCGTTGGGAAGAATATATGCTTCTAAATAATACTTCTGATATTACACCTCGGGTTCTATGGGAAGCAGGAAAAGCAGTAATGCAGGGACACATCATAGCCTATGTTGCTACCCAGAATAGGAAGCGTAATGCTGCGATTCTTAAACTAACTGAAGAATTGAAACGGGCGCAGCTCCGGCATATTAGTGCCATGTCAGAATCTAGCAAGCGTGAAGTAGACAAGCTGAGGGAAACTCTACAAACGCTCTTGTTTCAGCGAGCATCCAAGTCTGAGATATTATAAATATCAATTATATCACTATGGTAATCGGCCCAGCAAGTTGTTGGCCAGTTTGGTTAGGGCGCGTGGCCCCAAATCTCTCATAACAAGTATTAGGGATAGGTTTGGGTCCAGTCAAAACACTTCAACAGCAATTATGGAGCGTTTTCTGGAATACTATAGTGGGCTTTATAGGAAAAAGGATAATCATATCCCATCAAGAGAGTCTTTCTTTTCTGATCTTCATTGGCCGCACCTTACTGAGGCGCAGATTCTATCGTTAAATACGCCTGTAACTGATTCTGAAATTCATGCCGTTATACATAGTCTCAAGTTGGGTAAGGCGGCTGGACCAGATGGCCTGGGGCTGGAGTTTTATAAGATTTTGAAATTCCCCATTTTACCTGCGCTACGATCATATTATAACAGTTTAGTACAGGAGAATTCGGTTACCCTTGTAGAAAATCAATCCACTATAGTGTTGCTCCCCAAACCTGGGAAGGATTTACAGGAAGTGGGCTCGTATAGGCCTATCTCTCTTATAAATGGAGACTTAAAAATATTGGCAGCAGTGTTGGCGGCCAGATTGTCTCCTTTTGCCCTCCGTAATACATGGTGACCAAACTGGCTTTATTAAGGGGCATCAAGGCGTTAAAAATGTGAGGCGCCTGATTGGCCTATTAAATTTTCACTCTAACACCGAAGCCCTGGTGCTGAGCTTGGATGCGGAAAAAGCTTTTGACTCCCTTTCGTGGGACTATTTATTTTGGGCTTTGCAAGCATTTGGCATATCAGGCTCTTATTTTTATCTTGGTTGCAAGCCCTGTATGCTAATCCAAGTGCCAGGTTACTAATTAATGGTACACTGTTGGAAGCCTTCCCTATATTATGTGGGGTGCGCCAGGGATGCCCTTTGTCCCCTCTATTATTTGTATTAGCTTTGGAACCTTTGGCTATCAAGTTGAGGTTGGAGGATAGGTTTAGAGGCATCTGTATAGGCCGTCACCAAATGAAGTTAGCAATGTTCGCTGATGATATTTTGTTGTTTGTGGGGCAGCCTCAGACTAGCATCCCCATTATTATTCAATGTTTTAATGTTTTTCACTCCATTTCGGGCCTGACCATTAATTTTTCTAAATCAGAAGCGCTCGCTCTTGACCCTAGGGTACAACAACATTGGCAGGGAGGATTCCCGTTCACGTGGGCTCCGAATAAACTGAAATATTTGGGGGTATGGATTTCTCGAGATCCTTTGGATCTTTATGCTTTGAATATAAAAAGCATATTGGTAGACTTGGATGCTCAACTGAAGGCTTGGCGCTCTCTGCCCCTTTCTCTTTTTGGTAGAGGTGCTCTTATTAAGATGGTCCTTATGCCTAAGCTCCTTTATAAACTGCATATGTTGCCCTGCTGGCTTTCTAATAGAGATTTAAAGTGGTTGCAGTCTTCTTTTCAAAAATTTCTTTGGGCAGGGAAAAAAGCGAGGTTATGTTACCAAGTGTTGATATCTCCGAGAGGGGAGGGTGGACTTGGCATGCCGGATGTTAGGTTATACAGTGCGGCCTGCCAACTTAGATTTGTGGGGGAATGGATCCTTGATGAATATGCATATTGTGAGGATGGGTTGGTTATCAGTATGGTTGCACCTTGGTCCCCTTTGTACTTGATTCAGGCTAGTCCTGGGGCTTATAGAACATTAAATATCCCTCGTACTCTGGTACAACCATGTCGACAGGCCTGGTGATGGATACGGTCCAGAGGAGGACTGTCGGGTCTTTCTTCTCTTTTTATGCCATTAATGGGCAATTTGGACTTTCTTCCGGGCCGCGACAACTACTTTCTTTTTCATACATGGCTGCAGAAAGGTTTAGCATTCATTTTTTACTTCTGTGTTACGGACTCGCCCATGGTTCATGATTTTGCATTTTTCGCCCGAGAATATGACTTACCAGCTAAACATTTCTATGCATATTTACAGACCCGCCATTATCTCCAATCCTTTCATTGGACTGAGGAGTCATATCGTCGGGAGTCAGCCTTTGCACAGTATTTTTTTGATAGGGCATTAAAGCGTAACTCCATCAAAGGTTGGTGTGAGTTTGGTAAAGCATATCGCTCTGCGACACATGTGGCTTCTTTGGCGCGTTATTGGACAGAGGCGTGGAACATGGATATATCTACTTCTTATCTGCTTTCCTGTTTTAAGCTTATGCCCAAGAGCCTGCCAGATCTTTCTCTTCAGGAATTACAATTTAAGATTTTGCACCATATTTTTTGCGATGATGTTCGTCGTTGCTGGATGGGACGGCTACCCAACCCAAAATGTGCTAAATGTCATCAGGTAACAGGTACTTTGGCACATAGATGGTTTCTATGTCCTGTTCTGAGACCTTTTTGGACGAAGGTCATTGCACTAGTAGCTCAATGCACTGGCTCGTCTATTGGTTGGACAGGCAAGTTACTCCTTTCTGGTTTACGAAGAACTCTTCCCTCTTACAAATTATCTTTCGATAAATTTGGACATATGGCCATACACCAGATAGGACGCCCAACCTGCGAGCGTGGTTTGGGCGGCTGGCCTTTTCAATGCAAATGGAGCGACTGGTTGCCATGGACAGTGAGAGAGAAAGGGATATGCTATACCAGTCTTGTTGGTCAGTTTGTTATGGCCTACTGCCGTCAGATCTTCAGTCTACTTTAACGCTGCTGGTTATCATCCCTCTTGGAAATGACTTGCTTTGAGATCATTGTACATTGCAAGGATGATTGCACTTTGCAAGGGCATGTAACTTTGTTTTTTGTTTTTTTCCCCCAATGTTGGACAGTGTTAGTTATGGGAGGGGTGTCTCCCAGGGCAAAAAGGGGGTGGTATGTGTAGTGTGTGGAATGTTAGTTGGCGTGTATGGTGTGACTGGGTGGTGGGTTATGCTTGGAGTTTAATCTGTTTCTCTTGGTCAGGAGGACCGCAAAAGGAGAGTCCACGGGGTGTTATAATTGACCTCGTTATCTTTGGAAATTGTTCTTGAAATGTGTTGTCTTGATCATATTGGATTTCAATTGTGTATTATCTTAAGTTTGGGTTCTGGATTGTACCTGTGTTGCTCTCTAATTTAAAAAAAAAGGATTTTGACAAAAAAAAACAAACCCAAACACTTTCCACTATTTTTCCTGGCACTGAAGTCAGGCTAAACCGGTCTGTAGTTTCCCGGATCGCCCCTGGAGCCCTTTTTAAATATTGGGGTTACATTAGCTATCCTCCAGTCTTCAGGTACAATGGATGATTTTAATGATAGGTTACAAATTTTTACTAATAGGTCTGAAATTTCATTTTTTAGTTCCTTCAGAACTCTGTGGTGTATACCATCCGGTCCAGGTGATTTACTACTTTTCAGTTTGTCAATCAGGTCTACCACATCTTCTAGGTTCACTGTGATTTGGTTCAGTCCATCTGAATCATTACCCATGAAAACCTTCTCCAGTACGGGTACCTCACCAACATCCTCTTCAGTAAACAGCGAAGCAAAGAAATCATTTAATCTTTCTGCGATGGCCTTATATTCTCTAAGTGCCCCTTTAACTCCTCGATCATCTAACGGTCCAACTGACTCCCTCACAGGCTTTCTGCTTCGGATATATTTTTAAAAGTTTTTACTGTGAGTTTTTGCCTCTACAGCCAACTTCTTTTCAAATTCTCTCTTAGCTTCTCTTATCAACTTGTCAACGTTTATGCATTATCCTATCTACTTCTGTTGGATCCTTCTTCCATTTTTTGAATGAAGATCTTTTGGCTAAAATAGCTTCTTTCACCTCCCCGTTTAACCATGCCAGTAATCGTTTTGCCTTCTTTCCACCTTTCTTAATGTGTGGAATACATCTGGACTGTGCTTCTAGGTTTGTATTCTTTAACAATGACCACGCCTCTTGCACACGTTTTACTTTTGTAGCTGCTCCTTTCAGTTTTTTCCTAACAATTTTTCTCATTTTATCAAAGTTTCCCTTTTGAAAGTTTAGCACAAGAGCCATGGATTTGCTTACTGTCCCCCTTCCAGTCATTAAATCAAATTTGATCATATTATGATCACTATTGCCAGGCGGCCCCACCACAGTTACCTCTCACCAAATCCTGTGCTCCACTGAGAATTAGATCTAAAATTGCTCTCTTTCTCGCCTGTTCCTGAACCAATTGCTCCATAAAGCTATCATTTATTCCATCCAGGAACTTTATCTCTGTAGCGTGTCCCAATGATACATTTACCCAATCAATGTTGGGGTAATTGAAGTCTCCCATTATTACCGCACTACCAATTTGTTTAGCTTCCCTAATTTCTCTTAGCATTTCACTGTCAATCTCACCATCTTGACCAGGTGGACGGTAGTATACTCCAATCACTATAGTCTTCCCCGACACACATGGGATTTCTACCCATAAAGATTCAATTGTGCATTTAGTCTCATGCAGGATGTTTATCCTGTTAGACTCTATGCCATCCCGGACATAAAGCGCCATACTGCCTCCCGGGTGCTCCTCTCTGTCACTGTGATACAATTTGTTCCCCCGGTATAGCACTGTCCCATTGGTTGTCCTCCTTCCACCATGTCTCTGAGATGCCAGTTAAGTCTGTCATCATTCACTGCTATACATTCTAATTCTCCCATCTTACTTCTTAGACTTCTGGCAAAATACTTTGTTTCATTTTGTTTAACATAGTAAATAGCTCTCTAAACTATTTTCATCTTATCAATATCCTAATAAAATTATCTAGAAATGAACAGTACTCTAAGTGGAGTCTCACCAGTGATGTATACATATGCAAAATTTATTTTTTCTGCTGGGGCTACCTCTCCCTTTACATCTAAGCATATTGCTAGATGTCACTGCAGCTTTGTTAGGTTGAATGACTATCTTTAGGTACAACGACAATATCAGATCAGCCAAATGTGAACTCAGAAAAAAAGAGAAAACATGGAGGAACAACAAAACAACAACACTACTTAACGCCTACCGATCATACTTAGCTGACTACAAAAAACTTATCCACGATGCAAAAAGACTTCTACTCAAATAATTAAACAAATACCAACATAACCCAAGAAAGCTTTTCAATATAGTACAAAGCCTAACCAAATCCTCCAATGATCAGATATCATCAACCTCCAAGATCACAAGCAACGATTTTGCAGAGTTCTTTAATGAAAAAATAAAAAATCTCATAAATAACCTCAATAACACGCAAAACCCGAAAATTCAAATCAATCAAACAACAAACTGGTCCAACCTTGATACAGCATCTTCACTGGAAATCCAAACGATCATCAAAAAAATGAACCCAGCTAAACACCCTATCGATTGCATACCCATACCAATGATCAAAGCCATCGAACCATCAATAAGCAAAACGTTAACCAACATTGTAAACCTATCCCTCACAGAAGGAAACTACCCCGACTGCCTAAAATCAGCAATTATCAAACCCATCCTGAAAAAGACCAACCTTGATCCAGAAAACCCACTAAACTACCGACCCATATCAAACCTACCATTCATTGCCAAAATTATCGAACAAATCGTCCACTCCCAACTCAGCGACCACCTGGAAGAAAACAACATGTTGCTCCCCACGCAATTTGGCTTCAGGAAACACCTGAACACTGAGTCACTACTCCTATCTTTAAACGACACCATGCTCAAAGGCTTTGAAAAAGGACACAGCTACTTTTTAGTCTTACTTGACCTATCAGCAGCCTTCGACATGGTAAACCACTCAATCATGATTGACTCTCTCTCTCTGAAATTGGAGCAAAAGAAAAAACCCTACATTGGTTCTCATCCTATCTATTACAAAGAACCTACCAAGTATCGATCAATGCCACCCTCTCAAAGAAAATAAACCTTGACACCGGAGTTCCCCAAGGCTCCACCCTATCTGCGACACTCTTCAACATTTATCTGCTCCCGAAATGCCACTTCATCTTAAACCTTAAACTGACCCACTTCATATATTTGGATGATATCCAAATACTAATCCCAATACACAACACTCTGAAAGACACAGACAAAAAAGTCACTTACCTCCCCAAAATAAAACTACTATTAACCAACATGAAACTCATCCTAAACTTCGATAAGACAGAAATAATCATATTGGACAGAAAGAACAATGCTCCTCAACTACCACCTCTCAACTTAGTGAACCAAAAAGCTGCAATCTCACCTGTCACTCATGCCCACAACCTAGGAGTCATAATTGACAATGAACTATCCTTCAAGAAACACATCACCTCTAAAATCAAAGACAGATATCACAAACTCCTAACCCTATGCCGCCTAAAACCTTTCCTATTCCCCAATGACTTCAAAACAATCCTTCAACTATTCATTTCCAACCTGGACTACTGCAACTCCCTGCTATTCAACATACCTCTCACCACCATCCGACCACTCCAAATACTCCAAAATACAGCCGCCAGAATACTCACTGGATCTAAAAAACACGATCACATTACTCCTACACTTATTTCACTACACTGGTTCCCTATAAAATTCAGGATAGAATACAAAATACTATCCATATTACACAAAATTATATACGAAAAACAAATTGGCTAAGTACATCTATAAAACTACACTCCCCAAACAGAAACCTCCGCTCAGCTAACAAAGGTCTATTAAAGATGCCACCTACTCGTTCCAAACAACTTACCTCAACTCTGAAGAAATCCATAACCCTAGGAAGTCCCAAACTCTGGAACACCCTCCCAACCAAACTTAGAACACAGCAAAATTTAAAAACATTCAAAAAAAGAACTAAAAACCTGGATGTTTACCAAAGCCTACCAAAACACCCAATGACTCTTAGATATTACTTCACTCCTACTGGCCCTATACAAACATGTGGAACCAATGCAAGCATGTAATACAAAAATAACTGAAACCACATAGTTTAAAATACGATCTATGTTTATAAAGCCTACAATATTTATTTATTTATTTTATTTTAAAGATTTTATATACCGACAACCGTTTACACATCGTATCGGTTTACAGATAACTTAGAACAAAAGTATAAATAGGCATGGCCTTTACAAAGAACAAAAAAACAATCAACAAGTATACAACAATCAACCAAAAAATTTAGTTGATAAATTCAACTGGGGGTAAAATAAGGAGAGGGGGGATAAACAAAAATAACAATGAGAGAGGCTATGTACAGGGTTCAAAGAATACGTTCATTGAGATTGCTGATTCTTATTTGGGGGAAAGAACTATCAAATGAATCTTTGGAAACTGTTAAACATCGAAACTTTGTAAGCTGTTGTGATGGCGAAACCGAACGACGGTATATAAAACTCGATAGATAAATAAATATGAGATCATTTTTTCCTGTTTCGCCGTTGCTGTTTTTTTGTTGTCCTCATTAGTAAGAGGCTAATAGTTTTTGCAGTCGAAATGCATGATTTTACATCTTTTTATACTGAAACATAGCTTTCAATTTCCTCAAGCTTTCATTTTTTTCAAGGCCGCTTTCATTTTATTCCACCCTCTTCATGTTTCTACCCAGTTACAGATTTTGGTGGCATCTGCAAAACAGCATATTTTCTGCTAAAGTTCCACTGTGATGTGGTGAACCTGATCAGACATGAGTCTTAAGGCTCTAGGTGCCATTCCCTGGAAATCACCAGAAAGATGCATCATCTTCTACTGGGGATAGCTAATTTTATAGTGGTGAGATTAGCCTATGCCGATTGACAAATATATGTATAGATCGTCGAATATGATGCCCTGGTGGTGGGGGGGGGAGAAAAAGAAAAACATGAACTGCAGTGGACAAAATGGCCACCAAACAGGAGAAGACTTTGGATAGCGAGACTATTACTGAATTGACTGCGGTGGTAGTCAGGGCTCTGAAAAATAAGTTAAGTTCCATATCCAAGCAAATTACAAATATTAAGGCAGCTTTAACTGAGTTTGGGCCATGTATAGACAGTATAGAGGGAAGAGTGTCTTTGTTAGAAGATGACTTCATAGCCCTTACTGATAAGTTGGCTGGACTTTAGAGAAGGTGGTCTCGCAGCAGAAAGAAGAAAATGAAGACCTGGAGAATAGGTCTCGCAGAAGTAATAATCAGATTTGTGGGTCTACCAGAATCCATAACAGGACATAATCTGCCAGATTTTTTGGAGAAATGGCTGACTGAGGTATTAAATCTGGCTGAACTTAATGGCTTTTTGAAAATAGGGTAGTAAATGGGAGGATGATACCCGACCACATCTTACGATCACTAAAATTCTCAGCTTTGCCCATAAACAGATTATGCAGGCCTTTTGGAAAAGTTGGTATGTAAAATATCAAGACTCACAGATTCCAATCTTCCAGAACTATTCGATGAAAGTTTCTGCTCAATGGAAAGAGTTCAACCCACTGTATTCAGTGCCGGTGCAGAAGCAAATTAAACTTAGCTTGCAATATCCAATGTGGCCCCACATCTGGAATGTAGGTTCTTCTCATCTGTTTTGAAACAATGAAAACTGCTAAACAATTTATAGATAATCTTTCATGAATGACCATGCTGAGTGTTTGTAGTTGCCAAAAGCGCTAAAGTTCCACTGTAAATAGCTAATAAAGATAATGAAAAGAGCTGGCTGGCCCTAGCTCTAAAACCTGAAGCATAATAGATTGGATATTAAGTTCAATTTAGGTAACATTTTCAGTGGAATATTGCCATTGTTGAAAACTACAAATTAAAAATGTAGAATTTTGTTTTGAAATAATAAAGATAACTGGCATCTTGGCCAAGTAATGAGCAGCAAAGAAAAAAACCTCTCCATTCTGCTGACTACTGTGACTAACTTGTATATTTTGCCAAATATTGTTATATCTATAGTCTGTCCTATCAATTGGGACCTTCATTTTCTGTTTTTGTGTTTTTCCTGGAAATTTATCAGTGTTTATTGCAAGAACAAAAACTGTAGAAAATCAGTGAGAAAAAATGTTTTTCTGGGTAAATGAGTTTATTTTGGTGGACAGAAGCAGATTTAAGATCCTAGAGCAAGGATTCCCAAGCTTTATATGAGGAGGGCCACATAAAATTGACTGAGTTAGAAGAAAATTTTAATGACCTCCTTCTAGCATCTCACCTTTTTCTCTCCTCCTCTCTCCTAACATCTCCTTGCAATCCTTTCTTTCTTCCATTCCATCTTTCCCCTTCTCCTTTCTCCTCAGCATCTCTCCTATTCCCTGCATTTATCCTCTCCTCTCAACGTCTCTTCTCTCTTCCATCCCCCTCACCCAGTATCTTGCCTCTTCTCTCTCACCGCCCCTTCAGCATCTCACTTTTTTCATCACTCCTCCAGGTGTCCCATTTTCTCTTCTTTCTTTGCCCTTCTTTCCTGAAGGACACAATTTCTTGTGTCTTCCCTCTCAGCAGTTGCTCCAGTGGCAGATTTTATCTTCTTAACAGCAACTCTTGGACTGCCTCCAGTAAAATTCTGGCCTTCCTCCCCAGCAATTTTGGCAGCAGTAGTTATGCTTCCCTCCTGTGGTATAACTCTAGTGTTGACTCTGGTTTTGGTGGTTGATCTGGTCGCCATCCTCCACCAGCAACTTTATTCCTTTCTCCTCCAGTGTAGACATGCGGTTGTGATTGAAGCATACATCACATGCTGCTCTTGCACTTTTTTGCTCCATGTACACTCTGGATTCAATTCCTAGGCATTCCCCATTGTCAGCCTTCTAGGGGAGAAAATGCATTAAAGTATTGCAGATCTGTAGCTGTGTTTTTGAAATTAGGGTGAAAATCTGTTTCCACTTCGTCCTGCTACATGAGTCTAGTCTATACAGGTGCATTGTGTTCTGCTAGCAGATGGAGGTAGAGAACACCACTTTCCCAGCATCATCGCTGTTACTTAACAGTGGTGCAGCTCAGAGGAAACCCAGTATTCTCTACCTTCAGTAAATGGTAGGACAACTGGTGATGAAGCAGGATCTCGTTGGATTCAGGTTCTGAAACAGGCTGAGGGCAAAGTCACTGGTTTTGACCAGCAATGTGAGCCTACTCTGGTCTGCTCCCAATCCCAGAAGGGACTAGATAGAGCTTGGGGGGTGGGGAGTCAGGAGAGTTCCTCATTCATATATATATATATATATATATATATATATATATATATATATATATATATATATATATATATATAGATAGATGAGATTTTTTGTTCTTTGCCTGTTGAAAAGTTCTTGGAGAAAATCCTCTTCTCCCTACTCCCATTTCCATCTCTCCTCTCTGCTATTTTTCTGCCCAGAGACTGACCAACCCCTCCACACACCCCCCTCCCAAAAAAAAGTGCAATTTGGCCTATGCAGGGACATCTGAAGAACTAGTTTGCGGAAAGCAGTGGGAGACAATGCTGTCTGACTGGCCTAAAAATTGAGTACTTGCGGGGGAGAGGTGCTGATTACTCAGCTTTCGTGGTTGAGGGATGCCTGATTGGGAAGGCAGACCGCAGTAGGGGTGATTTATCAGACAAGGGGTCCTTCTATGCTGCTTCTATTCAGGCAGGCAAGATCCTGAGGGAAACCTCTTAGTCTGTTTCAGGGGCCAAGGCCTCTGCCTTGGGGGTCAATGCAAAGCACTCTTTCTGAGTTGGCAGAAAGCTTAGGAGCACAGACCGTGGTGGGAACTGCAGCTGCGACGGCCATTTTGTCTCTGGTTCCCTTAGCCTCCAGCCATTTTCTGCTATCAGCAATATCTGGAAAGGATTCTCCAGCTCCCCTGAGCTTGCTACCATTTGGGAATATGCCAATTGTAGCCTCCCCTTCTTTTCTGCAGGATTTGGGGAAATTTTCTCTGGAGTTTTTTTTAACTTCCTCCACCAGCCTTTTTTGTGCAACTTAAGAGACCTGGGGAGACCTCCAAGCCCATGGATACCAGTGTACTGCTTCTTGCACTGCAGGTTCCTCCTAAGATCCCCAGGAGAACGTCTGAGTTTCCCATCCCTATTTGGGAGGAGACTCTGTATTATCCTGGCGAGCACATGGACTGTATCAGCTGAACTTCCCTAGAGGAAAGGAAGATCAATTCTGAGAAGGACAATGGCTGAGATTCGGCTCTCTACAGAGATGAAGTTCCTGGCCTTATTGATCAGGTAATATTGTGGCTCCATTTAGAGGAGTCTAAGATGGAGGACATCCTGATTTGAGATCCTATTATTAAAGGGGTCTGTAAGACCAATAAAGCTTTTCCATTCCACTCTGAAGTGGAGATAATTCTAGGTGAGTGGAAATACCCTGAGTCTGGTCTTAAGGGGCATAAAAAATTTGCTGTAGCTGTACACTCTTTCACTGGTTGCGGTCCAGCAATTTTTCCACCCTTCTAAGGTGGATGCTCTGCTTACAGCAATCACTATTTATTTATTTTATTTAAAGGATTTATATACCGGGGTTCCTGTATAGTATACATATCACCCCGGTTTACAAGGAACCATAACTATCGCTAAGGAACCGTAACTATCGCTTCTTTTAGCGGTTTACATTGAACATTTAGCGGTTTACATTGAACATAATTAATTTGAGAAAACAGGAAAAGTATATAATATGGTTAAACAGTTAATAACTAAAACTAAAATGCAGGTTAATAAGTAAATAAGTAAGTAAATAACATTGAACTTGATAGAATCTGGTAACAGGATAAAATATAGTGTTGCACTAGATACACCACAATCCCAGTAGAGGGCGTACTTATTTGAAGGACCTTCAAGATAGGAAGATTGTTTCCCCTAAAGCACTTGCATACTACTACTAGTTTGGCGGTCCAAATTTCCATTTGTTCAGCTCTGGTTGTGAGGGCCCTCTCGTGCTGAATTAAACAGCTTCTGGAGTTGACTCGATGGAATCAGCTGAAGCCTTTTTGGCAAATGTTCTGTATGATCTCCACAGTTCTTCCTAATCAGTGGTCTTGTTTATTGCTGCCAGGAGGCTGTTTTAGCTTTGCAGTTGGGTGGAGGATTTGTGGTCCAGGCTGCACTTAGGAAAGCTGCTGTTCAAAGGTAAGCTTCTGTTTAGTGAAGATCTGGAGCACCTGGGAGAGCCAAAGCTGCAAAGACTTTCAGAGGATAAAGGGATGTCCTTTTATAGGTTTGGCAGAGGTTGAGCTCTGTTCTGGGATTCCAAGCATTATAGGCTGGGTAAGCAATCCATCTCTTACTCCTTTTGAGGTTCTCAGACCTTGAGGGGCAGAAACCAGGCCTTTTGAGATTTCTGGAAGCTGACGTCTGACTCATTGGCCTCCTCTGGAACTGGTGTGCCATACAATGAGTTGCAGTGGGTTCACTCTCTCATTACTTTGGTGGGCGGTTGCTTGCAAGGGTTTTGCCAGGAGTAGGCCCAAATAACTTCAGAACCAGTGGGTGTCGTGCCCTGGATCTTCTGCTTCCCATCTCTGATATTTTTTTGGTTTCTCCCTGTTCCTCTGTGGCCAAACAGAGCGAGGCCACAAGGGTGGGCCAAGAGACATCTTCTGAGGGAGGAAGTACCTGCACCCGTCTCTGAGCAGAGTCACAACCGGTATTCAATCTACTTTAGTAGATTGAATACTGTAGTAGTCAAAAAGGATGGCTCCTTCTGACCCAACCTGGATCTCAAAGAAGTAAAACTCAGCCTGGGGGTCTCATTTTCAGATGGAAACTCTCTGCTCCGATCTCATGGCATAAGACAGAATATCTCTGCTCTCTTGATCTGTTGGAGGCCTAATTCCATATTCCCCATTAGGCAGGAAGACCAGAGGTATCCGTTTTTGTATCCTATAGGAACATTTTCAGTTCTGAGCGCATCCTTTCAGTCTGGATATGGTGCCATGAGTCTTTACCAAAATTATGGTAATCGTGGTGGCGTTTCTGACACAAAGGCATTTTGGTCCATCCATATTTGGACAATTGGTTGATAGGGGAAAGTCTTTCCAGGAAGTGGTTTGGGTCTCTGAATGTGTGGTCCATATCTTGGAAAGCTTGGGCTGGGTGATCCACTTTGGAAAGAGCAAGCTTTAGCCTAGTCAGTCTCTGGATTACCTTGTAGCGCACTTCATTAACTCAATTAGGCCTGGTCTTTCTTATGAAAGAGAGTGAACAAGTTGATCCAAAAGATACAGATGTTGATCTCTCTGCACTCCTTAAAAGCTTGGGATTATCTATGGCTTCTCTGTTCTGTGGAAACAACTCTGCATATGGTTCCATGGGCCATAACACATATGAGACCTCTGCAGTTCTCCTTTCTGGTCATATTGGTCTCCGCAGTTGCAAGATTATGATTTCTGACTTCCTTTGCTACCTTCAGTGAAGGAGTGTCTGCACTGGTGAATGGTGCCTCTTCACTTGCCCTGGGGAATGTGTCTTACGATCCCCTTATGGATCCTGGTTAAAATAGATGCGAGCTTGTCTGGTTGGGGGGAGTCATTGCCTGGATCATATGGTTCAGGGATGTTGGTCCCAGGAGTAGGCGTTCTGGCCCTGTGTCATTTCTTGCCCATTCTCAAAGGCAAGGCAGTCAGGATACTCTCTGACAATGTGACCGATAAAATATGTGGATAGAGGGGGAACCAGGAGTTGGGGAGTATCACTGGAGATGAACTTGCTCCTTCTGTGGCCAGAGCAGAATCTTCAGCTGTTTCAGCAGCCCACATTAAAAGTCAAGACAATATGCAGGTAGACTTCCTCAGCAGGATTCTTCTGGATCCAGGGGAGTGTGAACTGTCGGGTGGCCTTCTAGCTCCTAATTTTCAAATAGGGGCATCCTTACATGGATCCTAGAGCAGTGGACATCGACACTTTAGTTCTGTCTTGGCCTGAGGTGGAGCTTCTTTACATCTCCCCCCCCCCCCTTGCATGACATCTCATTGGCAGGGTTCACTGAAGGGTGGATTTGGATAGCAATCATGTTGTTCTAGTGGCTCCAGACTGGCCATGAAGACCTTGGTACATAGATCTGATGAGGTTACAGTTTCATCATCCTCTGCATCTTTGAAATGCAACAAGGGCCTGGTGCTTATGGAGATCTGGATTTATTTTGTCTTATGGCTTGGCTGTTAAGAAGAAACACTTCCTAAGAAAGGGCTACTGTGGTTTCTATCCTGTTGATGGCTTGGAAGACTTCAACTTCACTAGTCTATATCTGGGTCTGATGCTTGTTTGAGGCTTCTTGGGAAGAGAATTTGGTGTGTTCTGAGGTGCTGTGTATCTTGGCCTTTCTTCAGAAGGGTCTAGACAAAGGTTGCCCTGAATTACATAAAGATGCAGGTAGCAGCCATATCTTGTTATAGTAGAGAACAAGTGAGTGGCTTTTCAGTGGTAGCCCACCCGGACGGGTCTCAGTTCCTTCAGGGCTTTAAGAGATTGTGCCCTCCTTGTTGACTTCTGGTTCTCAAATGGGATCTTAACCTAGTGCTGAAAGCCTTGGTATTGCCTCCCTTTGAGCCACTGAAGCACATGATGTTTAAGAATCTCTCCTTAAAGGCTGCCTTTTTAGTAGTGATCTGTTCTGCTCTTAGTATTTCAGTTTCAGGCCTTGTATTGTCAGGATCCCTTCCTTTTCTTTTCCATTTAGTGCCTTCCTTTTTTCTGAAAATGTTTTTTGCATTCCATATCACCCCAATTGGTCTCCTTTTCAGCCTTTTCTCAAGAAGAGTATAGGAACGAGTACAAGTTTTTGAGTTGTTTGGATGTCCGCAGAATGTTTCTTCATTATCTGGAGGTGACTAATGCCTTTGACAAATCTGATAGACTGTCCAATGGGCAAGTTACTCTTGCCCATTGGATTAAAGAAGCACTTGTCTTGGCCTATGCACTCAATGGTAGAAAATCTCCTGAGTTAGTCTGAGCCCACTCTACCAGGGCGCAGTCTTCATGTTGGGTGGCAACAACTGCAATTGGCCTGCAGATATTTGTAAGGCAGCAACTTGATCGTTCTTATATTCCTTTGTTAAACATTACAGACTGGATGTTTTGACTAGAGAGGATGCATTCTACAGAGCTGGGATTCTCAGTGACCCTTACTCCTTTCCACTTTGGCTAGAGGGACTTTTGGTACTTTCCATCTGAATGGACTGGTGTAGTAGGACAAAGTGGACGGAGAGTGTTTCTAACCTATTCATTTTCTTTCCATTAGTCCTACTTCCTTATTAGGTATCCTTTTCTGATATGGCTTCGGAGCAGGTATGGGGACTAAAGAGGATTTTCTACTCATTTGTTTTTCTCTTCTGAGTTTTTCTTAAATGCTGTAATGTATGGTCTGTTTCAGAGCTTTGTCAAACGTACACTGGATTTCCTCTGAGCTTCACCACTGATAATTAGTAGTGATGTCGTCATTCTGAGAAAGCTGTGTCCTCTGCCTCCCTCTGCTGGTAGGGGGGGACATAACTAACCTGTGTGGACTGAACTGGTGTAGTTAATGGAAAGAATATTAACAGGCAAGAAATTTCTCCTTAAACTGATTTTTTACCTTTTCAAAAATCCCGTTAATTTATTGGTGAAAACTGGTTTAAATGAGAAGAGCCCTAAGAATGCAGTACGTATACCACAAATAAAATGAAAACCCAATAATTCTAACCTAGTGAATTTCCCTTATGATAAAGTTAGAAATCCTATCAGCATTTTGTTTAATTTTTTTTTTTTTTTTTTAATCTCAGGATGACAGAAGGGAGGCCAGAGCTGCTGCTGCCATAGCTATTGTGAAGGGAGGGAGGTTGGATCAAACATTGGAGCTGCATGATAGGAAGAATCAGTGCTGCCTTTGAGAAGGAAGAACAAATCTGCTATTGGAGCAGCTGCTGAGAGGGAAGGCACGGGGAAATGTCATTCTTACATTGGTTACCTATCGAATACAGGATAAAATACAAGGCCTTATGCACCATACACAAACTAATATATGATAAAAAAGCAGACTGGCTAAACACAGCCTTTCGAGTACACGTTCCACAAAGAAACCTCCGCTCAGCAAACAAAGCACTACTAACAAAATCCCTTCAGTAAAGTCAGCAAAATTAACCCAAGTGAGAGAAAGGGCTTTATCATTGGCTGGGCCCATACCATGGAATACGATGCCCCCTGAACTCAGATTACAGAATAATCTCAAAACTTTTAAGAAAAATCTAAAAACATGGCTCTTTAAAAAAGCCTTCACTAAAGAGTGTGGAGGGTAGAGAATGAAAGTACAGGGTAATGCAGATGAGAATGAATTTACTCAATCCTACATTTAAGAAGTAATATTTCAAAGTGATAGTAACTCAATAATATACCTGGACTTGACCAGCATTACTCAAATATTGATTTTATTTATGAAATTGTAACCGAACTTTATTGGCACCTGTTAGAATGTACGATAACCTATATTACATACCTTAGTCTATGTGCCTACATGTAAACCGTTGCGATGGTATATAACTTAGCGACGGTATAGAAAAGTTTTTAAATAAATAAAAATAAATAAAGAGAGAGAAACGAGAAGGGGGCAGTGAGAGCAGTGATTAAAAAAGGGTGACGCTGGGGAAGAGCCAAGGAAGAGGTGAAACGCAGGGTGAGGGGAAGAGGAAAGAGGGGAAGGCTTGAGATGGAGTTGTTGGGGGATGGGGAGATGTTGGGAGGAGAAGTCCTTAAACTTTTCATGTGGCCCTGTCATTGATTTTGAAAGTTCTGGTCACCTCCATAAAAAGTTCAGGAATCCCTGTTCTAGAATCCTAATCCATTTAATAGTTTGATGTGATTTTTTTTTTTTTACTGTCCTGGCTCCTGTCCACCAAAATATTCTTTACCCAGAAAAAATAAGGCACTTTTTGCACTGATTTCCTTTAGTTTTTTCCCTTAGAAAAAATGAAAGTAAAAACTGAAAATGAAGGTCGCTGCACATACTTTGTGTGTATAATACAGTTTTAATTCCTGAAATTCTCAGCATATTTTATCTTCCTTACAGATCCAAACTTAGTCTTTTTCAATCAAGAATAACTTTACAGAAGGCAAACGTAAAGGTGAGTTTGGCCAGAAATATTTTGTCAAAAAACATTAATGGCCATATTCAAACATTTTCTGTATCAAATGCACAAAGGAGTTATATGTAATGAAAGAACTTGAATCAGATTCTCTCATGTATTACTGATTAGTAGTTTCATAGGCTGAATTTTTCTGACATTTCTCAAAGGCTCCGATTCTGGCAGCATAAAAATGTTAATCTGTCAATGAAATAAAGTCCAATTATCTATTAGTTCATAATATAGGACACTAGGTGTATATTACTATTATGACCTATAGAAGTGATATAAACTGCTTTCTAATTTATATTATGAACTAATTGATAACTGAATATTTTTGGAGTAAAATAACACTATCTACTATGAAGTCCCATAGTTGTATAATTAATTAAAATATCCAGTGAGAACTTTTCTGTAATGTGTAGCATCATGTGGAAACCTCCTAACTTCCTGAAGATACTTTACGTTTAGCTTGGAAAGATTAATTATGAATTGCCTAAGAATTAGAGAACATGCTTTTCTCCTATTTGGTGAACCAGTTCTGACAAGTGTTTCCGTTTCTGAATATAGTTAAAAGCCCGTCGTTCGGAGTGCAACACAAAAGCAACGCACGCGAGAAATGACTATCTCCTTACGCTAGCAGCCGCTAATGCACACCAGGATCGCTACTACCAGACAGACTTAATTAACATTATGAAGGTAAGGCTGCATATTTGTTTAGTTCAAAGAGCATTTCTTTTCAGATGATTCACTCCAAGCAGTTGTTTGATCTGTAGCACTCCCTTGGATTTTAATATCATGAAGGCTGTTATACAAGAAGGGCTCCTGTCAAATCTCTGCTGATCGCCTAAGCAATTCTTATCTGAAGGTAAAAGTGAAATTCCACCTGATCTGGTTGAAAGCCAAGAGGCAAGTCCTAGTGCCTTGTCACAAACAGGCTGATGCAATATAGTGCGCTCGGCTGAGCGTACGACTTTGCAGACACTTGGATGTATGTTTTTGGACGCGCGTCTGAAATCCCTCATGCATTAAGGGGATTAGTGCATGCAAACCAGCACGAAGCTAATAGCGCTTATCACATGTAAATTCATGTTAATGAGGCTATTAGCTGCTACTCAATGCAAAAAAAAAAAAAAAAATGTGCGCCCGAAGCTCACATTTTTACTCTCAAAAATGAATGCCTGCCCCCAGAGCAAGCATTAATTCTTGAGGAGGCCCAAAAGTTTACAGAAAAGCTGAAAATACTGCTTTTCTATAGTTCCTCCAACTTAATATCGTGGCTATGCACAGGTTAGGAAAATGGACACTCATAAAATTGAGAGCCCGATGCCGAGGAGGTGCTAGAGCCGCAAAATTTTCCCTAGCACCTCCTTTTTGCTGCGGCAGCCCATTAAAATATTAAATCGGGTGCCAGGGAGAGGTGGATCATCGCGCATTGAGACCAATTGCTCAATTATGAGCGCCTGTTTAAACACGCTGATATTGCATCGGCCTATACATTTTATTAATGCTGGCACATACCAAATCTGTGTCTGGTGGGTCAGAAAATATCTACCACTGCACGCTATATCACCTCCTTCAAGCAGAATTTTGACCCAAAGTAGTTTACAACAATACAGTAATCAAAATACAGCATCAAACTCATAATCAGAGCCCCTGGTTTCTTATGGCAGTTTTTTTTCAAAATTCTGCGGCATGTATGTGGCAGATTTGCATAATTTTGCATAAAGAATCTCACAGCTCTATGTAAGAGTCTTTTTTTCATGAAAACCATTCACGTTGTTTCTAAACAATTTTTAAACTATATACAAATTAAAAATGTACCAAGTACAAACATCAACAATTTATCAAGACACATGTTACAAACTTTTAATTGTGAAATGTCTCTCTTGCTTTGAAATGAACTAGTGCAGTCATCCTTTGTATATTTTCTTTCAAGTCCTGTCTTTCAAAATAGCTGAGCTTATGTGTGGTAAAAATGCCTTTAGCATCAGCAGTTTTTCATGCTGTAATTATACAGGAAGATATGCATACATGTATTAGGCACACGGTAAATTAGCACACGTTTGAAACTGGTCAGCAGTGGTGCCGATCAAAGCCGCTGTGAATTGAAATTAATGCCCTTTCTGCCAGCCGTGAGGCCCCAGCAATTGTAGACGTCCAGATACACATCCAGGTCTTTGTAGATGGTGTATGATTGGACGAATATATTCATGGTGTCCAGGAATTATATCAGAATGATCTTTGCTTTGATTTAAAATATCTTTGATAGATCAAACATTCTGTTTTCTATGTCCACTCCAACTTCACGGCTTCCCTCCTGATCCCTTCAGAACAAGAGGAGAGGGGCTTGGTTAGGGAGCAGAGAGGGCCTTTTCTTTCATCTGCTCCAGCCTCACCCCTCCTTCCTTTGCTTACAAGCTGAGCAGTAGCAGAGAGAGTTGAGATTGAAGGCAGAATACCCCATAGCTTTCTTCATATGATTGAATTAAGGAAAGTTGATTGTGCTGCAGGTTGCCAATTATGCGGTTTCTTCTGCAACTGCATCGCGGGAGCCAGGAGCACTGCTGCTAATAAAATATACCAGTAAAATACAAAACTAACTTGTTTTATTTATGTGCTGTTATAATGCACAGTCCCAAAGAGATCAGTTATAAAATATATCCCTAACATAAAAATATTTTGGTAAATAAAAATGTTTATATAGCGTCGTCATAATGATGGTACAATAGAACAATAAGGTATAACAATAGCGAAATTAAAATACATCCTCAGCACATAAATACATTAAGTCCAGTTCATATATAACAGTTTAGAATCATAGCCTAGATCATCCCTCTCTCAGTAGGGAGGAATAAGCTACTGATTCATTCACTAAGCTCAACCCCCATCATTTTACTGTGGCATGCTTTAAAGCTCTACTTCAGAGATAAATGAATACTCTAAACATTACACTAAACTTGCTCCTTTTCCTTATGGGTGGGCTGATGGCCAGATGAATTCAAACCACCTATGGCACTGCATACACAGCAAGACACACAGCTCAACAAGCAGCGACACACCGATGTGTTTTATCTGCATATAAAAAATTAAAACAACTTTTTGGGATGAAACTTGTTGATGCCATATGATTATTGAAAAGGTATTATGCCAGGAGTGCCTATTATGATGGCATATTGATTTATTAAGAATTGTATATTGTGGAGTGATCATAGTGTTTTGAAGTGCTTCCTCTGAATATTCTTGGTATACCATATTGTGTATTTACAAAAATATATAACCATGTTCAATTGCTGAAAGCTAAATATGTTTTCTTGGATCAGATGGTTGTAGTGGTGGCTTTTTGTCAAAAATGGAAGGGTTAATTTAAACAGAAGAAAAAATGTTTTACGGTGTTTGTTTTGAAAAATTAGGAGAATCATAATACTGTATATGTTCAGTTTATGAATTAGAGCTGATTCAAGCAATATAAACTTTGGTTGGATGCACTGAAGTATGGAGTCTAGAATTTAAAATTTGAATTCCTTCGTAATGTCTGGTTCTAATTTTGTTTGACGTTGAGCTTCTCAGTTTACCTTTTTTCCTTTTGCCATTTCCAAAGGGAGAATCTGAATGTGGAATATTGCATTAGTATCACAATCTTATCTGTTTGACAGCACACTTGATGGCCGATTTACCTGGAGTGCATCCAGTATGCTGGGCTAAATGGAGGCTGCTGCTCGGATAAAACTGTTTGTGTGGATACTGTAAAACTTTGCACAAATGCCATTGTAATGACCTTGGCATGCATACAGACATGGTCTTGTTTTGCTTGAAAGCTCTGAATTGCGGTTTTGGCTCTTTGTGAAACAGCACAAAATAAGAGGAATTACATTATGGGTGTGTGTTTTTTGTAAAGCAGTTGCATTCATCCAAATGTTTTCATTTACAGTGAATGCCTAAGAAAAGCATTTGTCAAGATATAAATACATTACAATCTGAATATTATTTTCTTCTTGAAATGAATGCAACATAGTCCAAATGAATGAACAAAAACTTGGGATATTTATTTTCATCAGGGTACAGTAGAGTGAAAATTCCAAACTGAATTGTTTGCTTGGCAGATTTAGATATTGAGAACTGAAACTACTGCTACTACTCGACTCATGCAGCACTGTACAAAAAATATGTAAGCAACGGTCTCTGCTTAATAGAGCTTACAATCTAATCAAGATAAATGTACAGGGCAGAAGAGATTTGGGTCACTTCATTTATTAAGACAATGGTTAAAAAAATGAATGAGGCTATAACCAGGTCAATTAGAGGCTAAGATTTAAAAGCAACCTCAAAGCGGGTTTTTAGATGGGATTTAAATAAGGCCAGAGAGGGAACATGATGCATCTGTTCGGGAAGTTGATTCCAAGCAGACAGTACAACAATGTGGAAAGCGCTGAGTCAGGAATTAGCAGTAGAGGAGAAGAGCATAGATAGGAGTGACTTGTCTAATGAGTGGAGTGCACGAAGAGGGGTGTAGAGAGAGAGGGGAAAAGTAGTGAAGAGCTGCAGGGTGAAGACTTTTATAGGCGAGTAAGAGAAGCTTGAACTGCATACAGGAACGGGTAGGAAACAAATGTAGTGACTTGAGAAGAGGAGTTAGGTGGGTGTAGCAACTTTGGCAAAAGATAAGTCACGCAGCTTAATTCTGAATAGATTGTAGTGGATAGAGATTTTCTGGGAGACCTGTGAAGAGGAGGTTGCAATAGTCTAAGCAGGAGGTGATAGAGTGGATAAGGGTTCTGGTAGTGTGTACAGAAAGGAACGGACACATTTTAGTGGTGATTCGGAGAAAGAAATAATAGCACATTTTAGCAGTGTTTTGGATATATGTAGGAGAGAGAAAATAAAAAATAACTCCAAGGTTATGGACTGAGGGGACTGGGAGGATCCCAGAAATAGAGAGAGTTTAAAGTAGTGGTGGTGGTGATATTCCAATCTAACATAGCCTAATTTGTGAAATTTAAACTAGTGTAGTTATATTTTATTTTATTTAAATTCTTTTTAATATACCGATGCTTAAGACCATGTCTTATCGAACCGGTTTACATCAAAACCAGGGGAAAACCATAAATAATAAGAATGAAAGTTACAATGAACAGGGAGAGTAATTCAGGACAATTGAAAGTGGAAGGAATTAATTAAGATAAGATAACCCTTTTTAAGGGAATGCGCAACAGGCAACTATATACAATTGTTTTGCAAGTCATTGTTAGTTGGGGAGAGTCTCATACTGGAAAGGCTTGAGAGAACAGCCAAGTTTTCAGTTTCTTTCTGAAGGAAAGAAGACATTGTTCCAGGCGTAGATCAGGGGATAGTGTGTTCCATAGCTGTGGTCCGGCGGATGACAGTATTCGTTTTTGAAGGGAATTGTGGATAAAGGATTTGTGTGGAGGTGCCTGGAGAGTTCCTTTGTATGCTGATCTTATCGGTCTATTGGAGTTATGGAATTCGAGTGGGATGGTGAGTTGTAGTGAGGATTGATTGTAGATGAATTTGTGGATTATGGTCAGGGTCTTGAAAAGTATTCTATTAAAGATGAAGTATATCTATGTTTAAAATTGTCTTTGTGTTGCCGCCTCTTCTGGTCTTATTCCTAGGTTTCCCTTTCATTTTTGTTTTGGAATAAATGTATTTATTTATTTATTTATTTATTTAAAGTCTCTTCTATACCGATAGCCGTTCACACATCGCATCGGTTTACAAAAAACAAGAACTTTTGGGCGGAGCCCTTACATATAACCGATAGAAATACAATTAACAGGGAGAGTAGATAATACTGAAAGGCAACGCAAATTAATAAATCAATAAATAGATAAAGAACTATGAACATGAGTCACAATGTACAATAATCAGTGGTCATAAATCATAAGGCATAAATCATTGGTCATAAGGCATTCCTAGTCATAGAGCATTCTTAATCGTAGAACGAATAATAGTTTACAGAGGAGTTTTATGAGGTGGGCGGTGTCATGGGGTAGGCTTGCTGGAAGAGCCAGGTTTTCAGTTTTTTCTTGAATTTGGGAGTGTAGGTCTCCATGCGTATGTCATGAGGCAAGGAGTTCCATACGGAAGGGCCGGCGAGAGAAAAAGCTCTGCTTATAGTGGAGGAGAGTTTAAAAGATTTGATGGATTGGGTACGTAGGGTTCCTTGGAGGGCTGGGCGGGTGGGTCTGTTGGAGGTACGGGGGAGGAGGGGAGGGTTGATCCAATTGAAGTTTGAGTTTACCAGACTTTTGTGGATGAGGGAGAGTACTTTATAACGTATTCGTGAGTGTATTGGGAGCCAATGTAGTTCGATAAGTGTGGGAGTAATATGGTCTCTTTTTTTAGAATTTGACAGTATACGAGCGGCGGCGTTTTGTAATAGTTGTAACGGCTTGATGTGTGTTGCGGGGATGCCAAGGAGGAGTGCATTACAGTAGTCTATTTTAGACAATATAATAGACTGGAGTACTGTACGGAAGTCAGAGAAGTGTAGTAGGGGTCTGAGTTTTTTTATTGTTTGTAGCTTAAAATAGCATTCCTTTATGATAGATTTAATGAATGGTTTAAAAGTAAGATGATTATCAATAAGGACACCTAAATTGCGAATGTGCGCGGGGAAAATGGTGGATGAGTATGAAGGTGGGATGGCTGGAAGCGGTTGCTTATTGGAGATGATTAATAGTTCGGTTTTGTGGGGATTTAGGGCCAGGTGCATGTCAGTGAGGAGTTGGTTGAAGGAGGAAAGACAGGATCCCCAATTTTGTAGAGCAGTTTGGAGGGAGTCAGAGAAAGGGAATATGATTTGCACATCGTCAGCATAAATGAAATGCTTGATGCGCAGGTTGGTGAGAAGAGTGGTAAGGGGAAGCATGTATATATTAAAGAGGGTAGAGGAGAGGGAAGAACCTTGGGGCACACCTTGGGGGAGACTGATGGGGTCAGATTCGTTGTTATCCACTAAGACAAAAGGTTTGTTTTATTTCGGCTACTAATATTGTTTAAAGAAATATTATTCCTTAAGTCCATTGTACAACTGCTTGTACTACATTCATGCTTTACATGCTGTTTTCATGTGGATTTGATAAGACTTAGCACAGCAGCACCTTGATTCGTGACTAAGAAGTGCTTTCAAAAACTATAAACACCAATATTTCATCAGGAATGAAATAAAAACCATGACTTAAAAGGGGGGAGCTTCATGTTTTAATTACCACATGAATTGGCTAAAAATACTATTATCTAAGACTAGATATCTAAAAGGGTTACTAAACCAAATAAATGTTTTAGTATAAATCACTGTAGGATGAGAGCAGTTTATTATCCTCCCATTATATCTTTATGTGAAAAATTCAAACTGGTCACAGATGTGCGGTAAATTGTAAGGGCAAGCCACAAAATCAAACTGTACATTTCACAGGCTTGTGTTTCCATAGAGTAGATGTCTGTTCTTAGTTTTTCTTTGCTCTTTTTTTTGTGTAAGCAATCTCATAAAAAAATTACATAAAATATTCTAAAAAGATAGAACAATGTATACTCAAAAAATCTTCACACCAGTGTCTTGTAAGAGATTCAATGCAACTTTATTCATAAAGAAAAAAGTGCTGTCTTAATGGGTTTGCATTTTAGATGCAAATTTAAAAATTTCCAAAAATGTACTACTGCATTGAGAGACTCTTAGATTTGGGTGAATGACTGAGAGGTTCGCTGGTGGTGAAGTACATGACCCCACGCCTGGCTTGCTGACACCTGTTAACATACCACTTTTTTCTTTTTGAATAGGGTTGCATTGAACCTCATATGAGGCATTGGTGTATAAAAGTATTTTGAGTATACATTATTGGTATCTCTTTAGAATATTTCCTGTTTTTTGATTATGACACAAGACACTACGAGGCTGATGAAATAAGGTGCGCTGAAGCTGCTGTGGGTTTGTGGGCACCTGTACACGCGTTTTCCCGCGCAAAGTCCTATATGTAGATGTAATAAGGGTTTTGTGTGCGGGGGAAAAAAGAACATACAAGCGTGGTTTTCCCCACGCAAATGCATGCTAACGGCGTGCAAAGGAGGCGATTAGCTAATCTTAGGCAATGCAGGGAGCCATGCTAATGTTACTGTGGGTTTTTTACCACCATGGTCAGGGCACGAGTTAAGTGTCAGCGCCAACTCAAGGGCCATTGCTTACATTGGTGTGGTGCGGTTGGGTGTCTGTGCCAGCTCTGGTGTGATTTCTATGATGGAGATTTCAGATTGTGTCCAGCTGTTCCTGATGCTGTGGCATATCTTGCAGGTTCACCAAAGGCTGACAGTAGCAGAAGGTTTGGCAGGTGACAGAGGTCATAGCAGGAGAGGAGGGATCGTGAGGAGCAGATAAGGTGCCAGATTCCTGCTTAATTCTGTGCCTAGATAGGCACTCAGCTTAGGTGCCTTTTAAGTCGATCGGGTGATAAGAAAGGCTGGCTGATCAGGAACTGAGAATAGGTGCTCAACTAGATGCTTTTCTGGTCGCCTGAGCATTGAAACACACCTAGCTGAGTGCCTATCTCAGTTCCCGACCAGCCAGCTTAGCTAAGCGCCTTCCTGGTTGCCTGACCAACCTAAAAGGCACCTAGCTGAGTGCCTATCTTGGCACCCAAGCACCCAGCGTACCTAGGCACTTTTCTGCACAGCCAAGCACCATGACAGGCACCTAACTGAGCTGGCTGGTTGGGAACAGAGATAAGCGCTCAGCTAGGTGCCTTTCTGGTCATTCAGGTTTTAAAAAAAGACATCTAGCTAAGCAGGAATCTGGCTGCTTGCGCACTGAGATAGGCACTTAGCTAATCAGCCGCATGCAAATCTGGGTGCTGAGCACCTTTCTCGCTGCCATGCAATTTCACTCATGAAAAAATTCCCATTTTTTCTGCAACACACAGAGTTATTCACAAAATGAAAATACATTCCAGGATCATACTTTCACTAATTGGGAGACACGTTAACTTACTCGCTTTTATGCACGGATGCGGCCGCTTATTACATAGGGCCTTACCTTCACCAGTGCACGGATTTCTGCGCGCAAATCATTTGCATAATTTTTTTTTTTTTTTACATCCCGTGGAAGTGACAGCTTTAGCTGCTTGCGGTGATCAAAACCCGCGCTCATAACTAGCGGCTGTTTTACAGTGGGTTGTATATGCATCGGTCCCTACATGTTTTGAGAGAGTAAGAACATAAGAACATAAGAAAATGCCATACTGGGTCAGACCAAGGGTCCATCAAGCCCAGCATCCTGTTTCCAACAGTGACCAATCCAGGCCATAAGAACCTGGCAAGTACCCAAAAACTAAGTCTATTCCATGTAACCATTGCTAATGGCAGTGGCTATTCTCTAAGTGAACTTAATAGCAGGTACTGGACTTCTCCTCCAAGAACTTATCCAATCCTTTTTTAAACACAGCTATACTAACTGCACTAACCACATTCTCTGGCAACAAATTCCAGAGTTTAATTGTGCGTTGAGTAAAAAAATAACTTTCTCCGATTAGTTTTAAATGTGCCCCATGCTAACTTCATGGAGTGCCCCCTAGTCTTTCTACTATCCGAAAGAGTAAATAACACATTTCTCTATTTCCTTATTCTACCTGTCATTTCGGATTACTTTTGTCTCTAATCTTTGTGATGAGTGGCATTCCTATATAACTTATCCCAAGAGTTTTCAGATTCTTCAAAAATCAGAAGTTGAGAAATGTAAGTTTTAGGTATCACAACCAATGTATGTCATGTGATGCTTTCTAAAAAATTCTGAGTTGCATCTGTAATTTTAAGGGGAGTAATTCGTTTTTTGTTTAGCAACTGCGCTTCCTTCTCACTTATCTTATTTGATGGGAATAGCATCCCATCAAATCTCAGATTGGAGCCTTGCCTTTTAACTTTTAGAAAAAGACTGAAAACCTGGCTCTTTCACCAAGCCTTCGCCGATCCACCAGACAATCACTAGTTGTCCTTCACTCTTACCCGGTCAGGCATTTATACTCACGAATGGACTCTGACTCTTCCAGGTTAAAGCACCATTAAGCTTTTAACCCGTACGCTCCACGGTAACACTTTATATTTATTCCTGCCTCATCTTCTTTCCAGCTTGTTGCAAGCTTCCAAGTTCTCCTTCCCTGTTGATTGTAACTTTGACTTATTCCACCTATTGTTTATCTTTCGTTTACTTGAATTGTTACTCCAGTTATACCCTTGTTAAATATAAACCGATCCGATATGGTTATTTACTATGAAGGTCGGTATAAAAAACTGTTAAATAAAAAAATAAAATAAATTATCTTCACATGCATGTCCCATGCCAACCTTTTTCATTAGATAATCTTTTCTAACATGTAGCTTTGGCAAAAGCCAGTTTGAAATAGCATAGTTGAAACTGCTTGAAAATTAAGAACAATTTTGGCCACTAAAAGGTGTATTGTGCTGTCATAAAATTGAAAACCTACATAGTAAAATTTAATAGCTTTTAGCGGTAATGAAATTCCATGAAGCTAGTAATCAGCAGATGTAAAGCAAATAGTAGGAAGTTTTGTTTTTTTTTCATTCATTGCACCATAAAGCTATGTGAATCTTTTGCCAGAGAATATGGTCAAGGCAATTAATATAATGGGGTTGGAAAAGTTGCTAAAGGAAATGTTCATAAACAGTTATTAACCAGGTAGACTTGGGAATGCCAGTGCTTATGCCTGGGAGTGAAATACAAGAAATAAATCAACTAATGGGATCTGCCAGGTACTTCTGACCTAGACTGGCCACTGTCAGAGAGGATGCTCTCGATGGACCTTGGTCTGACCCATCATAGCACTTATGTTATAGTGCTGAGTATCTTGAATATCTTGACTAAAAGAAGTTGGTTCTTTTAGAATATAGTGCTATACCCAAAAAGCCAAATCCTTGATGTTTAGATGAAATTGATCCATAATGTCCTCATAGATTTCTTGTACACCTCGAGTTTTCATTTGCATCAGTTGACCATATTTTCAAAAGGGCTGCAGGGTATTTAAGATGTAGCGTGTTTCCAGCTTTCAGGAGATACTGGTCATATACTTTTCATGTTTATATATTGAAGCCAATAATTTGACTCTCAAATGTTTGGTTCCTATGTAATAGCCCTTCTAAGTACATGGAAATATCCTATCATTCTAATGTATCTTTGTGATGCATTTTTATCCTCTGGGGAAGATCCAGGATGGATAAGAGTAGTAAGACCTCCCGAGCTTCATTCCCTTTTTGGACAAACTGAATCATTTGTTCATGGCGGTCAGCATTTCTGCTTACTTAATGCGCGTGAAAAGACAGTGTGACTGTGGAGCCGCTATGGCTACCTGAATTGTGGTAACCTGCTTATCGATGGAATAATTCATCAGTGAGATTATTGCCTCTGTCTTCTCCTCGATTTATAAGCCATACTGTGTTCAGGCTCTACTCATTAACCACCCAGAATTGATTTTTGATCAGGCTATTATGGAGGAAAACATTCTTGCCCTAAGTGCAGTGAGGTGTTTGAGTGCCCTTGGGTGTACTTTAAGTAATTTTATGACAACAGGGGGGAATACTGATGAAAGCCCCTCAATAAGAAACTATTGCTTTTTTCGCGATAAGGATATCAATTTTTATGATGCAAAGGTCAGGGTGTATCTGGAGCTGAGCAGATGGACCCCAGTACAAACATAAGGCCTTTTTGGATTTAGAGAAACTATTAAAGAGAAGGGAGCAGTGTTTAAATAGCTTTGGAGATTTATAGAAGTCAACTGCTGGTGTGGTTGAGTAGCAAGTTGATGACTGCCTGCTTGCTTATGCTTATTTATATTCTGCTTTCAGGCATTTCAGAGTGGCTTACATTCATGTACTGCAGGGATTTCCCTACCCGCAGAGGTATAGCAACCTGTATCTGAGGCAGAGGAGGGAGAAGCGACTTGCCCAAGGTCACAAGGAGTGGCTGTGGCATTTGAACCCTGGTGTCTCCGGTTCATGCTCTAACCACGAGGCTGCTCCTCCACTTCCTCTTTTTTTTGTGTGTGTTTTCAGCAACTCCCCTTCTTACTTATTGTGGACTTGAATGTCTGGCCGGCTAATTTATTTCTTTTTATTATATTGCATTGTTTATGTAGTCATGAAAATCTTTCCTGTCAGAAGATGTTATCTTCCTGTTTAGATTGTAAAAGGTTATAAGTACAGAAATTTAAAATTAAGATCTTAAAAGCTGGTAGCAGTGAAAGGCCATTAATGATAAATTGTACATCAGCATCTGAATGTGGAGCGAATGTATCTCTTCACTGGTGTTTGTTCTCCAGAAGCAAGATTTCAGAGCCAGCCAGACTTTAGGGGGAAAAATGGCCAAAGAAAAGATGGAATGAAGGTCTTTGGTGTTCATTGCAGACTTCTATGAGAAGTTTCTAATAAATAAACTTACATTTTAAAAAAAGCTCTATATCCATCTCTATATATGTATACAGATATCCTCACCATCATTACTTTTTTAACGAGGCACTTCATGTTGACGTTCCCTGTAGAAAAAGAGTGGTTGCTTGCCTTAAATATTGTAGAATGCTAGGGTTATAGAGTTTAGAGCTGATTGGCTGATTTACCGAAGTTAATGCAAACAGACCTTGATGTGGCATTTCTTATACACTGTGCGGAAGGTCATCTGAGCTGAAAATAAACTTGTCCTTCTTGAGAAGGAGAGCAAGGACTTTCAACTACACAAATAATATTTGAGTTTAAAGTGACTGCCGAGGTCAGCGGTGGAATAAGGTACTGTTTGAGTGCAGGTAATGATGAGCTGATGCTTTGGAGAAGTATATTTGATATTGGTCAAACAGAGTTGAAAAGCAGAATTTTTAATTTTTTTATGCTGAATTTTCCTATCATAAGGTCTGGCCAAAATCGTTCTTGCCCCTCCCCGGGCTTTGCCGTCCCCAGCTCTCTTCCCCTCTGACTTGACTCCCTTTCCCAGGATTGACTTCTCCTCCATCTGCCCTTAGAGTCAGTCCCCCCAGCTTTCTCTCCCCACCCCAACTTTCTCTGTGCTGCACCAGGCTCAACCCTTCCAGTTCTTATCTCCCTCCCCCTCAAAGAAAGACCTCCAGCTTACTCTTTCTACATCAGACCTTTCCCTTACTCCTGGTTCTCTCTCTACCCCCAGCAAGACCCCTAGCTTTCTCTCTGTACCCCCACAACCATGGCCAACTATCTTCCCTCTCTCCCCTCTTTCAAAACTTGATCCCCAGCTCTGTCCTACCTCCCCCATTCCCCACCACCCTCCATATCGCTACCTGTTTGTTTCCGGGTCCACCAGACTCCCCACTGTTCTCTTTTCTCCTTGGGCCATGCACATTGAGGCTTACACGCCAGGCTCCTCTTTCAGCTTGCACGGGCTGATGCCAACTCTCTCCCAGTCCTCATAAGCCAAACCGCCACGTCTCCTTTCTCTCTTGTGAGCTGATGCTATTCCATCTTCTCTTCTGGCCTATGCAGACCTTCACTACCCTTGCTGCCTCCTGGTCCCTGTGCCAAATTCTGCAAGACAAATGTAGAATTCTTTGCTGAAGGGGAGTTCTACACACATTTTGTATTGTGCAGTTATGCAGGACTAAGAGTATTGTGGTGTGGTGCCGAGTCAGTTGAAGTCATGTTTGTTTAATTAATAATTGACCTGATTGGTTTCTGTGCATTGAGGCCTGCTGGTTTCCATCTGCTACTATCTTCATGCTTCCTTTATCTATGCCCTTTTTCCCCTTATAACCTCTCCACTGGCCTCTGCTATGGTGGGAGTGAAGGGTGTGCTGTTCTGAATACTGCAGCATCCCTATTTTGTTCTGCCTCTGTATCTGCCCCGCGTGTTTTTTCCGGTTTCCTTCTCACCTTCCTTCTTGCAGCTTAGATCATGAGTGACCCCTTGTCCATGAATTTATTCTTCTATGGAAGATTTCACCTTCCTCAAAGATTTGGAAGTTTGTCATATCCCCCTTTCTTTCAGTGAGTACATTTTGCATGTCTTAAGCTCTCTTTGTAGAGTTTGTGTTCAGGCTTTGTATCATTTTAGTACAGGACTCCACAAACTTATTCTGGGAACACCACAGCCAATTGCAGGAGATAAATTTGCATACACTGAAGACCCAGTACATGCAAATTTCTCTCATAAGAACATGCCATACTGGGTCAGAGCAAGGGTCCAAGCCCAGCATCCTGTTTCCAACAGTGGCCAATCCAGCCCATAAGGACCTGGCATGGATATCCTGAAAACCCGACAAGTGGTGGAGTCCCCTGGGCAGGTTTGGGAAATCCTGTTTTTGTAGCCCTTTTCTAAGAGGATGGACACTGTGGTGTTTGTCTCTGCATGTAATCCTGCCTCCTTACCTTGAACATCTCCTATGCCTGAAAATTCCATATGCTAAATTGCTACTTTTAAATGCTGACTTATTAGTGAACTTGAAAGAAATGGCAAAGTCTAGACACCCAGTTAATTCTTGGTTTTCAAAATGACCACGACATGGAAATTACCTGTAAACTAAAACAATGGCACACAGATGAATTTCATGAAGATACATTGTTGATATCCTGAAAATCAATACTTTTTACAGCATACAAGGGCCGGACTTATTTTATGTAGGTTTTCAAATTTCTTCATTTAAAATTGAAAAGTAAACATTTTATGAAAGAAAAAAAAATCCAACTTTGAGAAGCTTTGAATGTCTTGAGTTTAAAACAACAGACTTTCAGGGTTGTATTTAATATCAAAGAGCCCTATGTAGAAAATCTTATCAAGCGTTCCCTCCCCTCTACCCTGCACAAATTAGAAAGATTATCAAACTAATCTGTACACCCTGCTGCTTAAGTAACTAATCCAATGTTTAACTTTGAATATGAAAGAGGCAATAACAGGGTAGCCCTTGAACTGTTAAAGGTGACTGCTTGGTGGATTTTGGAATGGCTGTGAATGGCTCTGGAAAAAAAATGTTGTTGTTCAATTTTCTGTCTAAAGATTTCGTTTTCCTTTGAAAAAGAAGCTTTTATGAGCAGTTCACAGAGCAAGCAACCCACTGGAACAAAGCAGTATATAGTGGCTGGATTCTTTAAAGTCAAAGTGAATCTCTCAGGTTTTTAACATTGACAGATAATTTGTTGTTTTGGAAAAGCTTCAGCAACATAATTGAAATCCTGAAAGCAATTATAGTTGAAATTGTAGAGAGAGAGAACTTTTGTTGGCCCCAGGAGACTGAGATCTGGGTATCATGGGCTAATGCCAAGGCAGCTGCAGTATAGTGAAAAATCCCAGATATGATGATAAAACAACACCATAAGGAAATTTAGGAAGCAAAGGCCTACTGAATCAGAGCAGGAGTCTTAAATGTCTTGGTCAGTATTGTTTTTAGGGTGGCCAACATTTCCATGGACCTTATATGGACACCCCTCTAAAATTCATGCTTTGGGAGGGGGGAGGTTACAGACTGTCAGTTGTCCATCCACTCATTACTTGGCTTTCAAGCACCCCCTCAATATACTTTGTTTAATAAAATGTTATTTCAACTATCCTCATAAATAGAGAAGGAGCAAAGCTGCACTCCAAATTAATATACACAATCCCAAAGGAGTGCAAAAATACTTATAGGTCCAAGCGTTGTATCATCAAAATATTTATTTTAAACGTTCAAACGGAACCACTCCTTATTTTTAATCCATACATCAATTAATGACTGCTTCAGGGTCCCTGAAGCAGTCATTAATTGATGTATGGATTAAAAATAAGGAGTGGTTCCGTTTGAACGTTTAAAATAAATATTTTGATGATACAACGCTTGGACCTATAAGTATTTTTGCACTCCTTTGGGATTGTGTATAACTATCCTCATAAAGACATCAACCACAGTCTCTCTCATGCACTTTTGCTCTCTATCACAACTAAAGCCTTTCTAGTACACACCCCCCCCTCTATACTTCCCCATAAACACACAGCTGCCTCTCTGACACAGGTGGTTCACTCTTTCCTTAAAACCTTCCCAGCCTTTCATCTGTGACTCCCTTGTACTACCTGTCTCTCAATATGCCCTCCCCCTCCTCCGTCCACTCCTCTCTTGTGCTGCCCTCCTGCCTCTGGTTCCCTCCCTCCCTATGCTCTTGGTTTTTTTTCTCCCTCCTTCTTCCTTCCCGTCTCCCTCTCCTCCCCAGTACCTTCCTCTTTCTCTATCTCCTTTCCTCATGTGTCCCCGTCTCCTTTGTGCCTCTTCTCTCTTCCTTCCATTCCCCCTTCCTCCCTCCTTCTTCATGCTCCCGTTGTGCCTCTCCCCTTCCCTATGACCTTCCTTCCTTACCCCCTCTTTCCTCTCTTGTTCCCTATGCATCTATTTTCCTTTCCTTCCCCTTTTTTGTGTCCCTTCTGTATCTCCCCTTTCCTCACCCTGTGACTCCGACTGTCTTTCTCCACCTTCCCTTCCTCTACCTGTATCCCTCCTGACTCGCTGCAGCCCCTCTCTCTGGTCTTGGCCCAGCACTCAGTGAGGGAAGGGGAGGGACCCAGAGGGCATTGCTGCAGAGATCTGTGGAGCCACTGGGAAATGAGAGCTGTGCTGTGCCCCGCCTCCTCTTTTCATCCCATCCAATCACAAAACAGGAAAGGAGGCAAGCGAGTAGGAACACAGCGCAGCTCTCGGCTCTGTCTTTCCCTATAACCAGGAAGCTGTAGGAAAGAGAAGGAGCCTCTTGCAAAAACTGGATTTTCAGTGACCAGTCAGTATTTTTGACTGGACACTGTACAGCACAGCTGAAAACCTGGCTGGCTGGTCCAAAACCGGGCAGTTAGCAATCCTGATTGCTTTCTATAACTCCATCAGTGTATTCTGGTACGCGTCATCAAATTTTTCTAATTTGAAAATCGGACCTCAGAAAACAGTGTTACAGTGGGGGAAAAAGTTATCTAAATATTTATTCCGACAAATGTATTTAAATATAGCATACTCAGAAAAGGGCGCTGTAGTTTTGATTGTTTCTGTTTGTTGAAGCATGTTACTTACAGCATTGTTTCTGATGTCACAAAATATACATAAAGATTGGGAGATTTAACTGATGTAAATATTTTCAATGTGTAATTCTTCAGCATCCAAAACCACTGGCAGATGTCAACCAAAGTTTTCAATAACTACAGATAAGTTTTTTCACTGCTGCTATTCACAGCTGCTTTCATTTCTTCCTTCAGTTCTTAAACTGGAAATGGGATATTCCTGTTTATCCTAGGACAAGCAGGATGGTAGTCCTCACATGTGGGTGACATCAGATGCAGCCTGGCACAGAAAACTTTGAATGGCACACTGAGCATGCCCAGGATGCCACTATCCACGACCCAACGTTCAAGCTCCGCCTCAAAAGCCTCCAATGAAAGGGCAGGCTGAGAGGGGAGAGGCAAGGTCAGCTCTTCCTCTGGATGCCGAGGAGGGTCTGTGCCCAATACCAGAATCAGTGAGGATGGCCTCAGGCCACCGAACACAAGAAAGGATAAGGCCTCCTCTTGCAGTGGCTGCTTCGGGGGCAGGGTGGCAAGCCCCGCACCGTGCGAGGATGGAGACTGATGGTGCTTTCGAGATCTCTTACGGTGCTCGGCCCAGTCTTTCCCTGGCGTCGAGGATGACTATCCAGAGGTCCAGGACTTCGAAGAAACAGACATGGGCTGATCTCCAGCACCCTCATGACCTAAAGGCCTCAGCGTAGGAGACACTGAAGGGATGAGGACAAATGGTTCCCCCCGGTCCTTGGGCATCAATGGCATCGATGCCAGAGTGGGAGGATCGGATTTCCCTGATCTAGAAACCTTCTTCATCTTGTCCAGCTGGGCATGGCAGCCCTTTGGGGGTCATCTGAGCACACAATTTGCAGCCCCAAACATCAAGCGATGCCCCCAAGCACAGGATGTACACTTCATGTGGATCCGTTATGGACATAACCTGTGGGTACTGGGGCACTGAAGCCTGAGGCTGCCATGAGGCGCACAGAAGACCGCAGGGACACAAAGACTGGACACCAAAGGAGAGGAAGAGCGAGAGAAACTCACCAACTGAAGCAAAAAACCAACAGGGAACCGAAAGAATCCCAGCACAGGAAGAAAAAAAATGAAAAACACACTTTGTGGAATGTTTTCCATAAAAAAAGAACACGAGCTCCACCACTGTGAATGTGTTTTCAATTTTTGAGTGCCTGGGTTGGAACTGTTATTGTGTCGGCTCGATTTCCTCCTCACTGTCCTCCAGACCCAGTTGTTGCCAGTGCCCCATGATTCCTCTGTGACCCGCGGGCATCGATTCGTAGGACACCCTAGAAAATTCCCATTGTGGACTCTGGGGCATTGGGACCCTGAAGCAGGAGGTGGCGGATCAAATCTTCCGTCTTGGTGGGACCCCGGACATGGATCTGTTTGCCTCTCCCTGCAACAAGAAAGTTCCCCGGTACTGCTCCCTGACCAGGTCAGATGACCAACCAGCCCACAGGCGCCTTTGCCCTTCACTGGGGGATAGGCCGCCTGTACAAGTATCCTCCACTTCTGATGGTATTGAAGACTCTCTTGAAACTTTGCCAGGACAGGGGAACTATGATCCTCAAAGCCCCCCATTGGCCAAGATAGATTTGGTTCCTGCTCCTGTGGGATCTCTCAGCAGGACCCGATCCGTCTGGAACTGCCCCAGACCACCTCATGCAGGATCAGGACGGGGTGCGCCACCCCAACCTCTGGGCCCTGTCACTCATGACCTGGATGTTGAGCAGTTGATCTTGCAGTCTCTTGACCTTTCAGAGGAGGTGTTCCGAGTCCTGATAGCTTCGAGAAAGCCTTCCACTAGGAAGTCTTATACTTCCAAATGGAGATTTACCATCTGGTGTGAGCAGAAGGGTCTCTACTCCCTTCTCCTGCCCTGTCTGGCTACTCCTGGATTACTTACTGCACCTCTCAGAGGCTGGGCTTAAAACCAACTCCGGGTACACCAGAGTGCCAAAGGCGCTTATCAACATTTGAATGTTTCATTTTAATTTTATAAGGAAATGGGTGAGGGGCAGGAGAAAATGGAGGATTTGGGGCAAATGGTTAGGTATTAAAATATATAAGGCTCTTCTGTTTTTTGTTTTTTTTTTTAAGGGTAAGGCAAGGGAGGGAGTACATAATTTTGAATTGTAGACCACTGTACAGCACTGTCTACCATAATCGGGGTCTTTGGTCTCCCACGATTCCACACCCATGGTAAGGTCTGCAAAATTCGGCCCTTGCCGCAAGATTGGCTAGACTTTGCCAAATTGCCACGGGATATTGGAGGCCAGGTCCTACTAAGAAGAGAAGAGCATTGGCTTCAGTGGGATGGTGCATTCCCCTGCCTCAACCCTCTTCCAGAAGAGAAGCATCATTGGTGGCAGGTGGGATGGCACACTGCTTCCCTTCCTGCTCCCTTCCCCACCCAAAGCTGCAACCCCAATCCCCTCACTCACCTTCCATGTTGAGTTGTCCTCCTTCGCCACTGAGACCTGAATGGTGTGCTTTGAATCACGTGATTCAAGGCACTGCTTGAGCCCAAGCAATAGAGAAGGATGTGACCCAAGGTGCTGCAAGGTTGCAGTTCTTCTCTTTCCTAACATACGGCTCGATACTGTAAGGCCGCGGTAGAAACAGTGAGGCAGTGTCAGGCGCACCCTTCCTCCCCGCACGCACAGTTCTCTTGACCTAGCGCCTGATACTCTCTTCTAATTGCATGCAAATGCATGCCGCGGCTGTGAAGCGTTAGGGAAGGGTTATGCCCGCGCAACCCATTTTACTGTATAGGCGCTTAATACAGCGCCTATACAGTAACCTGGGTGCGCTGGTACCTGTCATTTCAAATGACAGGTACCAGGAAGTGTAAAAAAAAAAAAACAAAAAACCAAAAAGATGTAAAAACCTGAGTGTTAAAAAAAAAATAATTTTTAAATACCTGTCACTTTTGTGCGGTCATCCAGGCAGCGGCAGGAGCCGGAGGGCCGCGTGGGTCCAGGCGATACTGGCCGGTCCAGGCGGGCGGCGGCGGGAGCCGGGTGTTCGAGGCTGCGGGCCGCGGGCGGGTAGGCCGCGGGCCGGGTCGCACAGGCGCGCATTCATCCAGGCAGAGGGAACCGTAGGCCGTTTTCGCCACCGGTTCACTCTGCCTGGATGAATGGCCGTGCGATTTCAGCGCTGAAGGCAGTCACATGCCATGACGTCATGTGACTGCCTTCAGCGCTGAAATCGCACGGCCATTCCTTCACTGCCGGTGGCCGTGCATTCATCCAGGCAGAGGGAACCGGAGGCCGTTTTCGCCACCGGCTCCCTCTGCCTGGATGAATGGCCGTGCGATTTTGGCGCTCATGGCATGAGCGCCAAAATCGCATGGGCATTCATTCTGGCGGGGGCCGTGCGTTCATCCAGGCAGAGAGAGCCGGAGGTCGTTTCGCCGTCGGCGGATGGATGCCCGTGCGAAATCGGGAGGAAGGGAGAAGGGACTGCCGTAGCAGGCCCGAGCCTTGCTACTTTTTCGGTTTTTTTTTTGGTTTTTTTTTGCTTCGGGAGGAGGGGACCGGACGGGCTGCAGGAGACCGGACTGGGGCTACACCGGAGACCGGATGGGCTGGACCGGAGACCGGACGGGACCAGGGCGGGTAAGCAATGTTTTTTACACTACACTACACTACACTAACACCTACTAGGGGGAGGCGGTAAACTAACACGTTAAGGCCGCGGCAAAACAGCGGGTTACTGAGGAGATAGTATCAGCGCCCGTTACAGTATCGGAGGGGAATAGCTAATTCCTTCATTATACAGCTTTTTCGTTCATTTACATGCTGGGTGCGGAAAGGGTTATGTGTTTGTTTTAGGAAGCGCTAAGGACGCGTGAAACTGGAGACTGTATCGCTGGATCGCCTTACTCGTCTGTATTGTGCGCTCCCAGCACGTTACAGACGGGGAATCTTTAACTGCACGTTACTGTATCGACCTGATAGAGAGTGAATGAAGGGATCAGGGCACTGGTAGGGAGTGGGGAAGGGAAGTAATGTACAGTCCCACCAGTAATGCTTCTCTTTGGGGGGGAGGACATTTATTTGTTTGTTTTTGTATACCAACATTCACTCAGGGTGGGCATCACATCGGTTTACATACTGTATGGTGAGATAGTGTGGTTATAGGTCACACTTTTTATATTAAGACATAGTGTAATTACCGTGAGGTACAGTTTAGTTATATAAATATATATATATATATATATATATATATATATATTACAAAGAAAAAATAAAATGCAAGCAATTGGTATACAGATTGTATGAAAGAAAATAGTGGTGCAAGTTATTGGTTATCTCGACTATATCAGCTAATTTTAGAAAGATTAAAGAGGGTGGGTGGAGGTTCAGTTTTATAGAGGTTGTTGTGGGTGCCATGGGGTTAGCTGTCAGTTGGATAGGCTTTTTGGAATAGCCATGTTTTTAGTGCTTTCTTGAAGATCTGTAATGAGGGTTCCGTTCTGAGGTTTGCTGGTAGTTTGTTCCATAGAGCGGGGCCAGCTATAGAGATAGCTCACTCTCTGGTTGAGACGAGGTGAGCTAGTTTGTTGGAAGGGATGGAGAGTAGTCTGGTGTTACTGGAATGTAGGTTTTGTTGGGAGGTGTAAGGGTGAAGGGTGTCTTTTAGCTAGTCAGTCTTTTGGTTGTTGAGGGACTTGGGCATTAGGATGAGAGCTTTATATTGAATTCTGTGTGTGATGGGGAGCCAGTGTGCCATCCCACTGATGCCAATGAACAAGCGAAGGAGGGTAAGTGAGAGGATCATGGGAGAGAGTTGGGAGGATGTGAATAAGTGAGGGAGGAAGGGAAGTAGACCCAGGAAGATGAGGGAATAAGGTGGGAAGGAACTGACAGACAGGGAATGGGGAGGGGGAGTGCGGGAATGGGGAGATGAGGTGGCTGGAAGAGTTATTGAAAGGATCATGGTGGAAGGGGAGGGAATGTGGGAAGATGGGAAAAGGATGCCAGGAGAAAGTAAATGAAGGATAGTGAGGGGATCTTGGGGCTGGATGGAAGAGTGACTGAGGGATCGGGTAGGGTGGAGTGAGAGATGGTGATATAAGGATTGTGAGGGATGGTAGAGAGAGTGCCATTATGGGGTGTGGAGAGTGAATGAGGGAATCACCATGGGTGCAAGAGGAGGGGAGTTTAGGATGTGAATAAGAGGATTAGAGGAGCTATTGGGGTTTGAGGGAATCAAAGGGGCCTTAGAAGGGGGGTTAAGGGAAAGAGGGGCTGGGGTTGTGATTGGGGGACTCTTGCTTCCTTCCTTCCTTCTCCACCCCCATTCCCAGTTCAGTTCATCTTGATTTTTCTTCCTCCTTTTCCACACCTATCCACAATACTCCTTTCTTCCTCCCTCCTCCCCATTTCTGATTCCTCTTCCCTTCCCACCACTTCTCATTCTTTTTCCTTATCCTCCCAGAATCCCCATCCTTTCCTCCTCCTATGCCTCTATCCTTCTCCATTCCTCATCCCTCTGTTCCTGCTGCTTAAGATTTCATTTCCCTCCTCTGAGATCCCCTTTTCCAAGGTCGCCCTATTCCCAAATCCCTTTCCTTCCTCCCCAACCCTAATCACTAAAGATCCCTTTTCCTTTTATAAATTACGAATACAGGCACATTTGTTGCATAATTGCTATAGTAATATGAGGGCTCAGGGGCAGGGAATCGTAGGTATCATGCCCTCATGCTGCCCACTGGCTGAAAGTAGGAGCTGAGCTAAGGATTCTTGAGGGGAGCCATCTCTAGTTCTGTTGTTTGAGCTAGTTTCTCCTGGAGTGTTAACTTTATCACTGCTGATGTGATGGTCTAATACTGTGATTTCAGCTTTCCAATTCCATGACTCGTAGCAGAGGTGAGGCAGGTTCTGAGTAGGTCTTGTATGACAGTCTGTGCTCCATGGGAGCAGGGGAGCGAAGGAAACCAGCAGGAAAAACTTCAGCATAGCTCCAGGGACGGGACTGAATTCTTTGAATAAAGTTAGTCAAGAAAAAAATAATGTTGTCCCTGGGAAGAGCACTGGAAGAGGGAGGATTAGGGGACTACTCCCTCTTTCCAGATCTTCAGAGGCCTAGGACAGAAAGAAGGAAACAGATAAAATTGGTGGAAGTTTCCACCGAAGAGAAGGGATTCTCAGCGAGGAAGCACTCAAAACCCAGCTGAACCTATCTGAAGTAGAAGAGCTGACACTACCCCAAGGAGCAAACCCTGGGGGATTGTAAATGACTGTAGGAGATTGTGAGGGTCTCGGTGCAGCCAGTACTGACATTAAGCTAGAATTTATAGTGTTTGTTGATCATTTTGTTTGCTGCATCTGATGTAATTTATTTATTATTTATTTATTTAGGGATTTTATATACCGATTTTCTTGATACAGATCAAATCAACTCAATAATTTGTTGAAATAGTCATAGAATATGACCAGGATAACTACTTCCAACCAAGATATTAGCAGGAAGTGCTTCCAATACCCTTCACCTCTCCTTGCCAAGTAGACTAAGTACCCACAGATCTTTACAATGAGAAAGGTACAAAAATAAGAAGGCTATCATGGAAAAAGGGGATTTAAAAAATGCTGCCCGGAAAAGTTGAACAATGTAACTAAGGTATGGCACAGCAGAAGTTATTTGATACAATTTAAGGAATGTTTGGGTGTAATTTTAGGACAGTAAAACTGTTACTATTTTAAAATGTACATATGGTACTTTTAAAGTACTTTCCTTATACAGTTTTCTGTCTAATTTCTACAGCACAAGTTTTCTAGCAAAGTCAACTAATTTTATGAGCAGTAGTAGAAAAAAATCACATGTGCCTGGTCATCCTGGTGAGTAAAGTTAGTCCCCTGATGCCTGTCACTGTGGCCTAATGCAGGCCTGCTGGGCTGCGAAGATGGACCACCGCTGTCATCTGGCTTAGCCACTAAGTTGAGAGAGGCCACCACTGTTTTATGGCTCCATCTTCTATGGACAGAAGAAACCACAGCTCCCAAACAGGAGGTTGGGAAGAGGCTACTAGGACGACAAGGTGGAAGGGAAGACCCCAAAAAAGCAGAGGAAAAAAAAAAGGAAATAGACTGCCCAAGTCTGGACTGTTGGTTTAAGGAAGGGAAGAGAAAGTTACAGTAGGTCATCTCTCCCACCTCCCATGAAAAAATATGCCCAAAATAAAATTTGTTAAATAATGCAGGAGATGGAACTATCATGAATTATGCATTGCTGCATGTCAACTATTTTTTTTTTTTTATTACAAGTTTTCATATACTGGTATTCGTTTTCACATCATATCGATTAATGAGGAAGAGAAATATATTTAACCGGTGAAGCTCAAAAAAGAAAAGGGAAAGGTTAAGATATGTAACAGCAATGATAAAATTCAAAAGGGGCTCTTAGGGGGAAGATAAGGCCATTGCAGAAACTCTAAATTAATTCTTTGCTTCCGTGTTTAATAATGAGGATTTTGGGGAGATACCAGTTCCGGAGATGGTTTTCAGGGGTGATGAGTCAGACGAACTGAACCAAATCACTGTGAACCTGGAAGATGTAGTAGGCCAGATTGACAAATTAAAGAGTAGCAAATCACCTGGACTGGATGGTATGCATCCTAGGGTACTGAAGGAACTCAAATGAAATTTCTGATCTATTAGTTAAAATTTGTAACCTATCATTAAAATCATCCATTGTACCTGAAGACTGGAGGGTGGCCAATGTAACCCCAAAATTTAAAAAAGCCTCCAGGGGTGATCAGGGTAACTATAGACCTGTGAGCCTGACTTCAGTGCTGGGAAAAATAGTGGAAACTATTCTCAAGATCAAAATCATAGAGCATATAGAAAGACATGGTTTAATGGAACCCAGTCAATATGGATTTACCCAAGGGAAGTCTTGCCTAACAAATCTGCTTCATTTTTTTTGAAGGGGTTAATAAACATGTGGATAAAGGTGAACTGGTAGATGTAGTGTATTTGGATTTTCAGAAGACGTTTGACAAAGTCCCTCATGAGAGGCTTCTAAGAAAACTAAAAAGTCATGGGATAGGAGGCGATGTCCTTTCGTGGATTACAAACTGGTTAAAAGACAGGAAACAGAGTAGGATTAAATGGTCAGTTTTCTCAGTGGAAAGGGTAAACAGTGGAGTGCCTCAGGGATCTGTACTTGGACCGGTGCTTTTCAATATATATATATATATATATATATATATATATTATTTATTTATTTTATTTATTTGTATTTTTCTATACTGGCATTCACGGAGTTCGTATCATGTCTGTTTACATAAAACAAGGGGTGAGAAATACATTATAACGTAAATAATAACATAAGAGTATACATTAAAAAGTAAAACAAGTGCATGGAAGAAAAAAGTTACAATAAAACGGGGGTCATTCTAACTGGGATTAGAGTTAGAGGAAAGATAAACAGTTTAACGAGAAGTAAAACATTGTAATGATTGGTAGATAGAGACTGTTTCAGTTTAATAGGAAATGATCAGTAATGCTGCATTTGATGGTAGTGAATCTTTAAGGGTCCGGAAATGCTTTCATGAACAGCCATGTTTTCAGTCTTTTCCTGAAGGTTTGAAGACATGGTTCCTGTCTTAGTTCTAGGGGGATGGAGTTCCACAGTGGGGGACCTGCTGTGGAGAAGGCCCGATCTCTCAATGTTATATGTTGGGTGGTATTGTTGTGTGGTACCTGTAGATATTCTCTATATGCTTCTCTGATGGGTCTGTTGGAGGAGTGTTTTTTAAGAGCTATTTGTAGATGGAGTGGAGCCAGTCCATGAATATTCTTGTAGATTGTGGTGAGGGATTTATGAATTATAAATGATCTGGAAAGGAATACGACGAGTGAGGTTATCAGATTTGCGGATGATACAAAATTATTCAGAGTAATTAAATCACAAGCGGATTGTGATACATTACAGGAGGACCTTGCAAAGACTGGAAGATTGGGCATCCAAATGACAGATGAAATTTAATGTGGACAAGTGCAAGGCATTGCATATAGGGAAAAATAACCCTTGCTGTAGTTACACGATGTTCCATATTAGGAACTAACACCCAGGAAAAAGATCTAGGCATCATAGTGGATAATACTTTAAAATTGTCGCCTCGGTGTGCTGCAGCAGTCAAAAAAGCAAACAATGTTAGGAATTATTAGAAAGGGAATGGTTAATAAAACGGAAATTTTCATAATGCCTCTATCGCTCCATGGTGAGACCACACCTTGAATACTGTGTACAATTCTGGTTGCCGCATCTCAAAAAAGATATAGTTGCGATGGAGAAGGTACAGAGAAGGGCAACCAAAATGATAAAGGGGATGGAATGGTTCCCCTATGAGAAAAGGCTGAAGAGGTTAGGGCTGTTCAGCTTGGAGAAGAGACAGCTGAAGGGGGGATATGATAGAGGTATTTAAGATCATGAGAGGTCTAGAATGGGTAGATGTGAATCGGTTATTTACTCTTTTGGATAATAGAAGGACTAGGGGGCATTCCATGAAGTTAGCAAGTAGCACATTTAAGACTAATCAGAGAAAATTCTTTCACACTCAACGCACAATAAAGCTCTGGAATTTGTTGCCAGAGGATGTGGTTAGTGCAGTTAGTGTAGCTGGAAACAGGATGCTGGGCTTGATGGACACTTGGTCTGACCCAGCATGGCAATTTTTTATGGTCTCATGGTGGAAATTATGTACATTTATAGGTGGTCGTATTATTTACACTTTCATAAGGGTCGGTTGGGTGATAGGAGGGGGATACTGAAGGAGTCTGACGCTAATAAGTATGAATGGGGAAAGGAGGAAGGTGGAGTTAAGGGAAGGCTTGTTTGAAAAGCCAGGTTTTTAGCTTTTTTTTGAATCTCTGAATACAGTGTTCCTGGAGCAGATCAGGGGGCATGGGATTCTATATCGTAGGCCCTGCAACGGATAAGGCACGTTCTTTTGTGGATATGAGATGAGTGAGGTTGGGAGCGGGAGCGCGCAGGGTTCCTTTATAGGTGGATCTGGTAGGTCTGTTGGAGGTGCGGAACTGTAAGGAGTCATTGAACCAATGTATGTCATGGTTGTGTAGGGTTTTATGGATGATTGTGAGGGTTTTGTAGAGGATTCGAAAGGAGATTGGGAGTCAGTGGAGGTCTTTGAGGATGGGGTTAATGTGATCTTTCTTGCGAGTGTTGGTGAGGATTCTAGCTGCAGAGTTTTGGAGCATTTGGAGGGGTTTGGAAGCTTTGGGGAGGCCTAGTAGTGTAGGGCATTGCAGTAATCAAGGTTGGAGAATATAGCGGCTTGTAGGACCGTGCGGAAATCATTGAAGTGTAGTAGGGGTCTAAGTTTCTTGAGTGTTTAGTTTGAAATAGCACTCTTTCATAATTGAGCAGATAAATTTTTTTAGGTTTAGGTAATCGTCTATAGTGACTCCTAGGTCACGTACGTGTTGCAATATCGGTATTGTTGTGGGGCAAATTTTCAAGTCTGAGATGGTCATGGTGTTGTGTTGGGATGAGATGACAAGGAGTTCCGTTTTGGATGTGTTAAGTGTGAGGTTGAGTTTGGAGAGAAAATCATTGATTGCGGAGAGAGCGTTTTCCCAGGTCCTGAGGGAGTTTGGTAGGGAGTCAGTGATGGGGATGAGTATTTGGACATCGTCCGCGTAGATGAAATGGGTGAGACCTAGGTCTGAAAGTTGTCAGAGGGAGAGCAAGTAGATGTTAGAGTCTGAAGGAGAGCAAGGAGCCTTGGGGAACGCCTCTGGAGAGGCGTTCCAGCTTTGGATTCACTATTACCTATTTTGACTTTGTAGTTTCTGTTAAGATATGATTTGAACCAGTTGAGGGGTGTTCCTGAGATGCCAATTTCTGTGAGACAGTTTAGTAGGATGATGTGGTTTATGGTGTCAAAAGCAGAAGAAATATCTAGTAAGGTGAGAATATATGAGTGGCCTTTATCTAATCCTTTTAGGAGTGTGTCTGAGAGGGAAATTAATAGGGTTTTAGTACTGTGGAATGGTGATGGGGAGAGTATATTTTTTTTTCCAGAAAGTCAGACAGTTGAAGGTTAACTTTTTCAAGAATTTTGTCAAGGAAGGGCAGGTTTGAGATTGGTCGAAAGTTGGCTAGGTCTGCTGGGTCTAGGTTGGGTTTCTTAAGGATAGGTTTGACAATGGCTTGTTTGACGGGGTCTGGAACCTTTCCAATGGAGAGGGATCAATTGATTATATTGGCTAGGGGTTGTGCTATGGTATTGGAGATGGATAGTAGCAGTTTAGTGGGGATAGTGTCAGATGGGTGTATAGTGGGCTTCATTTTCTTTAATAGTGATTCTATCTCTGATGAGGAGGTGGGTTCGAATGTGATCAAAGAATCGTGTAGGTTTTTTTGGGGGGGATTTGGTTGGCGAGATGTCGGGAAAACATAGCATGAGTTTAGAGATTTTATCATCGAAGAATTGTGCAAGGTCATCACATTTTGTTTTGGAGCCATTCTCAGGAGTGGTGAGGGTGGGAGATTTTGTGAGGTCGGCAACGTATGAAAGGAGGGCTTTGGCGTTGTACGTTGTGAATTCTAAGGGCATAGAAATCACAGTTTGTTTTGAGGATGGTTGTTCGGTAGGTGTGTAGGGAGGACTTATATATGGCTAGGTGGGGGAGGGGTCTTTGCGCCATTTCTTTTCATGGCTTCTTAAGTCGTGTTTGAGTTTTTTGAGCTCGAGTGAGTACCATGGTTTTCTTGTGTTTGTAGTTTGTAGTTGGTGGTTAGGGGGCATATGGTGTCGGCGATGTTGCTGGTAAGCCTATTCCAGGAGCTGAGAGCAGATTCAGTATCAGTGAGATTGAGTTGGTCTAGGGAGTTAGTAAGGGAGGAGATTAGTTCGTTTTCTGTATTGGATTGTGTTTTTGCTTAAGTGCACACAGTTCTGAAAACAATGTAAAAAGTCTTGCATATGTAATTTTAAAAGTTTTTTAAAAAAATCTCAGAATCCAGTGTTCAAATTTGAAAATAAAGGTGTTTTCTGGTTTGCTGTATTTTCTTTTTGATTTTTCCTTCATTACTTTTGTCGCCTTTCTCTTTTTCCCTCCTTTTCTGTCTGACACACTGCCTTTCATACCACTTCTTGCCATCTTTTTTTCTCTTTACTGTTCTATCCAGCACCATACCTTTATTTTCTTTTTACTCTCTTCTTACGATCACCATGTCTATTTCCTCTCAATTTCTTTCTAGCACTTTCTCACCATCATTTCTACACTTTATCATCCCTTCCAGCCCCCTTCCCCCTTCTCTACCTCATGCACCTTTCTCTACCACTCTTTGTCTTCATCTTCTCATGTCCCTTTCAATATCTCTCTCTCCCTTGTATACCCTCTGATCTCCATCACCATATTTATTATTATAATAATCTATCATACCTTCCATCTCACCCTTTCTGCAGCTTCCCCTTTCATTGCAGTCCAGTCTTGAACTGCCTCAACCCCTATATCCTCCAGCAACTCCCGTTATCCCCCACGCTAGTCTCCGTCTGTACCTCCAGAAGGGGACAGCAGCACCAGCAGAGGTAATGGCATCACAAACAGTACATGCTCTGTGTCCCTAGGACCTCTCACCTCCTTCCTTCAGAGCATGCGCTCACAGGTTAGCAAGGAAACACGCCCCTTACAAGTGCGGGAATGCTGACCATTCCTTTTTTTTCACTGGCCCATACCCACTCTGCTGCAGTTCTGTAGCAGGGAGAAAGAGCGGAGCCATGGCACTACCAAAGCCTACAGCCATTTGGGTGAGTACCAAACACCTGCAGCTGCTCAAGCCATAGAGTGGCATGCAGGCAGTACCCGTGATCTTGAAAATGTTATTTTAATGTGAAGAATAGACACAAGCTGGAAAAATGTCTTCTAATTAGTTCAGTTGGAATCTGTCAATTTGAATTTCTATCTAATTTGAATAGCTGTTTACATGAAATATTTATTTATTTATTTATTTAAATTTCTTATATACCGGCATTCGCGATGGGAGTCGCATCATGTTATAGACTGGTGAGCCTGACTTCAGTGTTGGGAAAAATCATGGAAATGTCTTAAAAAAAAAAATCACAGCATACATAGAAAGACATGGTTTAATGGGACACAGCCAGCATGGATTTACTCGAGGGAAATCTTGCTTCACAAATCTCCTACATTTTTTTTGAAGGGGTGAATAAACATGTGGATAAAGGTGAACCGGTAGATGTAGTGTATTTGGATTTTCAGAAGACGTATGACAATGTCTTTCATGAGAGGTTTCTAAGAAAACTAAAAAGCCATGAGATAGGAGGTGATGGGTTTTTTTGCTTGCAAACTGGTTAAAAGACAGTTTTCTCGGTGGAAAAAGGTAAATGATGGAGTGCCTCAAGGATCTGTACTTGGACCGGTGTTTTTCAATATATTTATAAATGATCTGGAAAGGAGTACGACGAGTGAAGTGATCACATTTGCAGATGACACAAAATTATTCAGAGTAGTTAAATCACAGAATTGTGATAAATTGCAAGAGGACCTTGCGAGACTGGAAGATTGAGCGTCCAAATGGAAATGTAATGTGGTCAAGTGCAAAGTGATGCATATAGGGAAAAATATCCCAAGCTATAGTTGCATGATGTTAGGTTCCATGTTAGGCATTACCACCCAGGAAAAAGATCTAGACATCATAGTGGATAATAAATTTAAATCAGCTAAGTGTGTTGGGCAGTCAAAGCAAATAATGTTAGGAATTATTAGGAAGGGAATGGCAAATAAAACAATGGATGTCATAATGCTGCTATATTGTTTCATGGTGAGACTGCTCCTTGAATACTGTGTGCAGTTATTGTCGACGCATCTCAAAAAAGATATAGTTGCACTGGAGAAAGTACAAAGAAGGGTGACCAAAATGATAAAAGGGGTGGAATGGCCCTCAAATGAGGAAAGGCTAAAGAGATTAGGGCTGTTCATCTTAGAGAAAAGATGGCTGAGGTAGGATATGATAGAAGTCTTTAAAATCATGAAAGTACTTAAATGGGTAAATATGAATTGGTTATTTACTCTTTCAGATAATACAAGAACTAGGGGGCACGCCATGATGTTAGCAAGTAGCACAATTAAATCACATTTCCCCCCCCCCCCCCCCCCCCCCCCCCACTCCCCACATAATTAAGCTCTGGAATTCATTACTGGAGGATGTGTTAGGGTAGTTAGCATAGCTGGAATTAAAAAAGGTTTGGACAGCTTCCTAGAGGAGAAGTCCATAAACTGCTATTAATCAGGTTGACTTAGGGAATAGCCACTGCTTATTATCAGCTTTAGTAGCATGGGGTCTGTTGAATGTTTGGGTACTTGCCAGGTGCTTGTGACCTGGATTGGCCACTGTTGGAGACAGGATGCTGGGCTTGATGGACCCTCTGTCTGACCCAGTATGGCAACTTCTTATGTTTTTAAATGTGAGATGAAAGCCCAATATTCAGAAATGACTAGAGTTATCTGGCAATAGTATGCATCCTCTTGAAGTTTTGAAAAATTAATGTACTTTTGTGTTCTATTCAGCTGGACTTAGAAGATATAAATAGCTATGAAAAATTCATTTTCTCTAAGGGCAAGATGTCAAGGACGCACAGTCTTTGGAACGTGATTAACCTGAGTTATATCTTTGAGCGGATGGCATGCTTTGGCTCCAGACAGTGCATGCAGTTCATGTGATTGTTGTAGGAATCTATGCAAATCTGAAAGCGTTAACTGCAATTCTAAGTGAAAAATCACTGAAATTATAATGCATGGATTCTTACAATGGTCAGTGGTGGCCATCTTGTGATGATATCACGGGCAACGCTTATAGCCGTTGGCCACCTTCTCGGGTATAGTGAAGAAAACAGATGCTCCAAAATCAAAAGAAGAAATTGTGATGGAAAAGGGTTGACTGACATTGCTGTAGTTGCTCTCACTGAGAGAAGAAATTTTGGGTAAAGTGCCTTCATTGAAAAAGAAAATAAAACTTAGTCCTGAAAAACCTTACCAAGATGTAAAAGAACCAAAGAAGAGACAACTGTGGAAGTCCGATTTTGACAAGAACTTATCTCTGTGAGGGGGACGAATGTGACCGGAGCAATCCATGGGCAAAAAACTGTCTGGTGGGGGCAAGGTGAAATCTGTACAGCAGCAGCTACACCTGTCAGGAAAATTTTTCCAACCTTTTCTAGAGCTTGCGGGAAGTGTTCTGCATCGATACTGTCGAATGATTGTACGGAATCCTCTTTACAGGTGGGCTGCTAATCACTAGTGCAGAGTTTATTTTTCATTGAATACCTTATACAGATTTTTTAGCCCACTTTTCAAATAATATTCATGGTGGCTTACAGCATTATTAGTATTCAGGTACAATAAGTCCCTACCCAAAGTTTCAAATCAAAGTGAGTACCTGAGGGAATGCAAAATAAAAGGACTTGCTCAAGGAGTGTCAGAGGAAGACACGGGATTTGAATCCTGGTTTTCCAGCTTCTAAGCCATTGCTGTAGCCACTAGCCCACTCCTCACTGACAGATGTGGTTTTGTCACATAACAGGATATATGTACATTCAGACAAGGCAGAATACACATTTTAACAGACTGAAGATGTATTTACATTTTTTAAATAAGTATAGCATGTCAAGCTGAAGAGTCAGGAGAACGTGACTGCAATAATAGCTTGTGGCAGCGTATAAGAATAAAGAGAAACAGCAAGTCACTGTTCTTCAGGTGAGGTCACTGTGTGAAATAATACCTCCACTTTGCTTAGGTGTGGCTGTTCTCTGATTTCCAAGTCTTACCTGCACAGTTAACAGATTTAAAAAAAAGAGGGGGAGAGCTAACATATTTCAGGCCTGGTTGCTTGGAGGCATCACTGTTCCTTTCCTGATGCATAGTGCCCCTCTGCGTACTTGGAAAACATGTATCTGGATAAAAGGAGAGAGAGAGAAGTCCTTGGTCTCTTTGAGCTCAGATTTGAAACAGACGTGTAATCAAATCTAAGATCTAATCCAAGGGGAAACAAGAATTTCAGAAGCTGAGTCCAGCCTTGAATAATGGTCACGCATCAGGCAGTGCTGAGCCCAGTGTCCAGTGGTATCAGCTCAAGAAGGAATGTATTCTGAGCAGGTACTGGGAGCATAAAAAAAAGCAGTGTTCAAGAGATGATTTACACATCATAAAGAATAAGATGCTTTATATATTAACCGGAAGGTTTCATATTTCCAGTGTGACTTCCTAGCAGCAGCAGTATTAAAAAAACAAAACAAAAAAAAAAAACATTTTGCAGTATAGGGTTTTTTTTTCCATGTTACATGAGTAATTGCCTCTCATGGGACCAAAATAGCATTCCTCAGAACATCAGTTTGTGAGCAGAGGGGAACTTTTTCATGGTTTCATTTTGTAATTGCTAAGTGTTCTGAATAAAAGAGGAGGTTTAAAAAGCACAGGGAGGGGCAGCTATATTTAAGCATGTTTAATAAACGGGTCTCCTGAGCTAAATCACGACATAAACCAGAGAGATGTGGTATGTGTGTGTATGTGTGTGTTTGCAGAATGACATATAGCACCTGTCTGCTTAATTTACTTGTTAGAAATAAATTTTTTGTATACCTTCAATGCAGCACAATAAAAATGCATTAAACTTGGGATGACTTTTTCAGGAACAGACATCACTAGATAATGCATTCGTTGTCTCTCCTGAAAGAATTGTTCTGAGCTTTGCATTCAGTCACATTTATTTATTTTTAGTGGAGGGCCACATTAAAAACGTATGATTCTTATGACATCACAGGATGTGAAAATGTTCTGAATGAATGGGTCTGTTAGCTGTTTTGAAATATTTATTCTGTTAGTATGGTTTAACTATTATGTTTTATATTTCTTGATTTTAATGTTTGATGTTTTTTATGAAGAATGATGGCGTTTGTTTTTCCATTGTTGCACTGCTGTTTCCAATTCAGGTATTATCTGCACTTTTCTTTGATTTCTTTATGATCTGTTTATTCTGGGTTTAATTTGGTGAGGATGTGTCTGTGTTCTGCATGTGTGCAAGGTGAGGTATTCTGCTGGCATGTAGTTTGTGTAGAGATCTGTAGCAGTTTGGCATCTTCTGTTTTCCTGATATGATGAGGTATATTGGTGTTTTAGGGCCTGGTGTAATATTTGCAGTGTTGTCTTTTTATAGGTAGGATTGTTACTGTTTGAGTGCTGGCAGTTAGCTGTTTTGTTATGGGAGGTTTACTATACTGTAATTTTAATTCAGTTTATTTTTTTCTGAGGACCAAGCCCCACACATAAAGGGCTTAATACCTTTTTTTTTGCAGGATTTTGGCGATGTATGTAAATATAATATATATGTTGAGAGTAATATTTCTTCCTCATACTATACTTTGAATATCCTTTTTCATGTGAAATCTGTAATAAATGCATAATTTTTTATTATTTTTGGAGAACCATGAGGAAGGTTTGGGTGCAAGGCTGTAAGGTTCGTCTAGGGCACTTAAAACCTTTACACTGGCTCTGATTATAAAAATTTAAAAACAAAAAAAACCCCTAAGCATTAAAAATAAAACAAGGAGGGGACAGTACAAAAACTAGTCCTGGCCATTGATGAGGTGAGTGAGAGGGGAGGAAGGAAAAGGAGGGGAAGGGAAGGAGAAAGGGAGGTGGGGTGAAAGAGAGGGAAGGGGGTGGGAGAAGGGAAGGAAGTAAAGAGGAATGTGAGTGGGAAAGGAAGAAAGGGAAGGGGGAGTGTCAGTGAGAGGAGTATGTGAGGAAAGAGAGGGAGAGGAGGAGCATGACTTGTACGGGGGAGGTGTGAGTGGGGAGAGTATGTGCCACACACAGACCCTCTACCATTATTCCCACTTGTCCAGAGGCCAAATACTGGGGAAGGGCAGGAGGCAAGAGGTAGGGCTCTCTGGAGTGTGTGTGACAGGGTTGCCAACTTCCTAGAAATATCGCTGACACTTTGTGTGCCACACATCTGGGAACCCTGACCCCTGCCTCCCTCCCCTATACAGCATTTCAAATCATCGAAAGGGCCAAACTCCGAGTCTCCTCTCTTCTCCCCCACAGCTGCACTGTGCCATCTCATCCCTCACCTCAGGCAGCAGATTGCCTTGAGCAGCCCCTAGCCAGCCCAATCTCACCACTCCCATGGTGGCGTCTCTTCATAGTCAGCAAATTGGCTACTGCCATCTCCTTCTCCAGTGACATTTTGAGCTAATCACCATAATTGATGACTGTAATTAGTTTAAGGTTGTGTCTCAATGGGAGAAGGGATGCTGTGAAGGCGATATGTCCAGACTTAGGAGGCACATTAGCTGGCTTCCCTGTCTGAGAAGTGGTACTGCAGTGGCTGGGATCCCCATGGGTAGTGGGGAATAAATGCTGACGGCGCTGGATCCCAGCCTCAATTCTGAATGTCCTGGAAGTGCCAAAGTGTAGGAGGAACATGCTGGGTCAAAAAAAAAAAATTCTACAGAGACATGATGATGGTTCAGATTGTAACTAGGTTGTAGTATCTTAGCATTTTCAAAAATGATGGCAAGCCGTACATAATTCTGTACAAAAAATAACAAGTAATGTTGATTTTTGTGTACAAAATCAATGCTACTACTGATACTAGGATCTCCTGCACATTACACTGTGTATCCAGAATGCAGTATTTTGTATACTGCAGCTAACGTCACAGGTAAAATCCTATTGTGAATTTAACACTTTACATGATTTTTGTGTGTATCATCAGTGTTATGGTTACAACCCTTTCCTTTTGTGAGTGAGTGACCTGGCTGCTGGAGGAAGAACTGCGCCATGTATCTCTGCTAATTAAGCCCCGTGCACTGGGCTGCAGAGTGATGGAAGAACTTGCTCAGGGTGCACGGATTCGAGAACTGGAACCCATAAGTGCCAGCAATCCACTCAGGCTGTCCCCATTCCATGACAGAGCTGGGGGGCGGAAGAGAAAGAGAACAAACATTAGTACAGGCTTTTGTTCCCCCTACAACAATTCAAAACATGGCTTGGTACTTTCGAAGGGCAGGAATTAGAGGAGGCTTCCAGTGGCCTAATTGATCTGACCCGCTGGAATTGCCATCTTTTTGTGTCTGTTAATGTCTGCAGCATATAAACACATTCAGGTGGCTGTTGGGTGGGAGAGTGACCTTTATTACGAGGATTGCCTTTAATGAAGGAATGGCATAAAGATACTGTTGTGTATTTAGATATGCTTCACTTCGAAAGTTCACATGGGTTGAAAGGTTAAATATTTTCATACAATTCTACTTTTGTTTAGCTTGGGAAAATAAATAAATCAAGAGTAACTTACTTAGAATAGCTGCTTTCAAATGGCAGACCATCCTGTTCAAGTCAGTTTACACATGTAAACCGGCTCAGAACCAGTCAGAAGAAATGCTGAATGCAAAAGGTTGCTGCTCCTACAAGAATACTTTACTGTGCTGAAAGACTGTTTGTCAATTTACATTTATTATGTGGAATCATATGGGTAAGGAAGTAGACCATAATGTTTGCAATATTGATGGGTCTTGGCTAGTGTAAGGGTGCTTGGGAGGAGGGAGGGCACAAGGTGTTGTTAAATCATCTTTCTCCTAACCCCGAGCCTGCAAGTATTGAAAAGAAAGTACTTGTTCATTCCATGCATAAATGCATAGCAAAGTAATACAGTTTGTTAAACCAGTTATACTTCTTTACTGTGGAGGAAAGCAGCCTTTTATATTACTGCTCTTTATTTGCTGTGTAATGGGAATTTCTCAAGAGTCAAGCGACTGAAGTGGTGGGGGGGGGCACAGGATATGAATATATTTTGCCCTGTTCTTATTTTAAATTGAGAAAATTAAAATAGCATCCAATTGCTTGCTTAGCCTGATGATTATTCATGCAGAAAGGAGGAGTTCCTGTGACAGTTTGGCAATGTCTTCGTTGGATTCATTGGAACTCAGTTTTTTAGTTTTTCTAGTTTTAAAGAACAGACCAGGAGAAATGTCTGGGTTTGCTATTCTCACTTCTCTCAGCCTCTTTGCTCACCACATGTAATTTTTGCAGCAAGGAGGGAACATAGCTGCTTTATAAACTGTCTGGTTGAAATAGGTAGAATCAGCATTTTAGAAGGTGAAAAAACAGCAAAGGGATGGATACACAGCAGCTGGACGTGGGATCATACATCTTAGCCATTCATAGTGCCATGTGAAAATAGCCTCTATAGTTCCATTCTTCATAAGTCATTAATAATTGTTCCTATTATGGAGCTTTGCAGAGGGGCCTGAACTTTAGAACTGAATTCACTAGTCCAGTTCAGAAGGCTAGCCAAAGTGATCACAAGTAAAGCTAATGGGAAAGTGTGGGAGACAATAAAACTGCATATTCTTTATCTTTCAGGCCTTCCCCACAATTTTCTTAATTGGCCTTTTCTTTCATTTCTCTTGGAGTTGGCTTTTTAGTGCAATTTCTTTTAGTGTGTGAAAAGGATCAGTCTTTGTGCCATCTTGACTGTTAGATGCTAACTAGGCAGTTCGGAAGGCTAAGCTCCTCATTTGTGAGGAAACAGAATGATTCTAACCATGCATGAACAGATTTTGCAAGAGATTTAATCTTAAATCCTTAAAGTTTGGTGAAATGTAACATCGGGCTGGCCGCAGAGCCCTCCCATGATCGGCCTTGCTTACCAAGACCTTCGTGGCAGGATGCTGCCATCCATCTCTTCTGCAATATTTCCGTAGGCATGTGCCCCTCTTATTGGCACTGTGGTGGGAAACAGGCCACAGTACCAGAAGATAATGTCATGGCCGGAGAGCCATTTAAACCTGCTCTTCCAGCCCTCCAACACCTTTGCAATGGGGGGTCTCATGCATTCTGGCTGTTCCAGTGTCCCTGCCCTCCTCTGTTTTCTTGTGTCCAGCAACTCCCTCTGTTTATGTGGCTTCCTCCCCCCTCCCAGTTGTCCTGCTCTTATCTATGTGGGTTCCCCCGTTTGTGTTCCCTTGATCTCCTAGTTCCCAGCCTCAGATTGGATCTCAACGTTTCTTACTCTGTCTGCCTCGACCTTGGATTGGACCTTATTCTCAGCCTGCCTTGACCCCGGCCCAGATCTCAACCTCCTTTTCTAATTCTAAGTCCTGCCAGCCACCAGAACCTGCGGGCTCAACTCAAGGAGGAGTTGGTTAGAGAGGCGGAAGACCAAGTTAGGCCGTGATTCAGCTGCCACTTGTTAAGGCTCATCTTATGCTTGCACAAGAGAGGCTGTGTCAACAGCGGACCAAGGCCTCACTACTGTTCAACATGACAGATTGCAAAGGCCATGAGCTCCACTGACTCACTGGCGCTGCAGCTACTGCAAGTCATGACCCTGCAAATTCAGCAGCTCGCAGAGCCTTTACCAATGCATGGATGCCACCCAAGCACAAGGTGCGACCACGCAGCCTTCTGTTCTCACTCCGGTTACTTCGGTTTCACATATTCCTTCTGGGATACAGAGCCTCCACCTTTCACCTCCTCTTCATTATGATGGGGATCTGAAATTCTGCAGAGGTTTCTTGAAGGCTAAAGTAGCCTATATCCTCTCCCTTCTCACCAGACAGATTCTGGCTTGGGCAACCCCGTTATGGAAATGTAATAATCCATCAATGAATAACTTGTCCATCTTCCTGGAGAATTTCTCCAAAGTTTTTGAAGAATCAGGCTGGTCTTCCTCTACTGCTGCCGACCTATTTTGCTTTCACCAGAGATCAGAAACAGTGGGTCGATATGTGATCTTATTCCGGATGTTGGTGACAGAACTTCACAGGAACAATGAAAGCCTCACAGCAGTCCTCTGACAGGGTCTTAGCCTCTCCAGTCACAGATGACGTGGAAAAATGTGAAGCTCCCACAACACTGGATGTCTTGATCTCCCTGTGTACTTGCATTGATGTTCGTTTTCAAGAAAGGGCTGGGGAATGAGGCCAGCCTTGCACTGGTCCATGTTTGGCTCCTAGGTTCTAGCACCGCCTTCTGACTCTCTCAAGGAGGCAAATCCCTCCATTTCCCTGGAGAACCCATGCAAGTGGGATGATCTCGCTTGACCGAAGAAGAGAGATGATGGGAGAATCTGTCTCTCTTGCGCTGTGCCTGAGCATTATATCAGCAAATGTCCAGTGAGGCCAGAAAACCCCATTGCCTAGGGTTGGTTGGAGAGGTGGCCCTAAGTCCTTCCAATCACTCTCCCTTCTTTCAAATGGTTCTCCCATTCTGGATCTGTACTTGAGATTCTGACCAAAGCCTTCCTGGATTTTGGGGTTGCAGGCAATTTTATTGACTTATGTCTGGTCAATCAATATAATTCCCCGACAGACCATTTCTCTTGCCCTCTGTGCATCTCCTCAATCTATGGGGAATCTTTACCTGGGAAAATTACAGCAACAACACAACCCATGGCCCTCCAGATTGGTCTCCTGAATCAGAAGCAAATATCATTCTATGTCCTGAGATGTTCTATTAATCCATTGATTCTAGGACTACCTGGGCTCCAAAAACATGGCCCCATGGTGGATTGGTCAACAGGAGAAATACAGGCCTGGAGTCAGGATTGCTTCCAGCATTGCCTCCACCAGGTGGTCCCACCTACAAACCTGACACTCTGAGATCTCTTTACCACCATGCCTCAGTCACTGCCATTTGCAAACGTAAGCTCTGAGAAAGGCTTTAGGGTTGATTAGTACTTCAGTGAGTTCATTGGATTGAGGGTGATGTGCAGAAGAGAAATCAAGAGTAATATTGAGCTGGGCACAGAGTTCTCCAAAATCTTGAGGTGAACTGAGCCCCTGGGCACTCGCTAGATGTTTTGATAGACCATGTAATCGGAAGATTTCTCTTAAAAAAAAAAAAAAAAAAAAAAAGTTTCTTAAATGGCTGTGCCATTTAGGTGCCAGAAGTTGCAGCGTTAATTGTAGAAGTCACCGTGGAGCCTGTGAGCCATTACTAGCTCACAGACATTGTGCTGCCTTTGATTACTAATACTGCTGCCATTTGAAGATCGTCTAGCTTCAGACCAGCCATGAGAGGAGGGGAGGGGCTGGTGAAGATTATCACAGCGCCTCTATCCTCGCCAGCCACAGAACCTACATTATGGAAAAATATTGCTCGTCATCAACCTGCTTTCTCTTCTCACTGGTTGTCATCCACCTTTGGCTTAGAGTCCAAAGGAAAGTAATGCTAGCTCTGGCCAGGGGTATGTCTAGAGAAGGGGCTGTTTGAAAGGAGGGATCAGATGCAGGAGAAGTTTGAGGGTGGGGATTGGCTACAGAGGGTGAGAGAGGGAATGAAAGAAGATTCACTGAGAAGTATTAGGGAATGAGGGGATCAGCTTGGGAATGTGAGAGAAGGTTTGAAGAGGAAAAGATAAAGCTTGGAGATTATAGAGGGGATAGGGTGAGAGGAAGGAAAAAGGATGAGCTGGGGATAATAAGATGGTCTTAGGGTGAGAGAGGACCAGTTGGTGGATACAAAAAGTACTGAACGTGTGAGAGAGGTGGAATGAGGAGGTGAAATGAGCTGGAAGGTGTGAGGGGGAATAGCTGGAGGGGCAGAGGTTGAAAGTGGAGTCCACTAGAGAGGAGGATGTTGAGAGAGGGGATCAACTGGAGCACGATGAGGATTAGAGTAACGTTATTGTTAGAGAACCACATCCCTGCTAATTTGTTTTGGTCATCCTCTGGGCTCATGTGAATTTTCAAGTGCTAAAATGGGGTCACATTGGCTAAAAGCTTGGGAAGCCCTTCCCTAGACTCATGCCAATCTGACTTCAAATCCCATCAAGGTACAGAAACTGAACTAATAAGCCTAATAGATGACTTGCGACTCTACATGGATTATGGTCAAACTGCACTACTGCTACTCCTCGGTCTCTTAGTGGCTTTGACACTAGAGACCAGGGATCATCAGGTTGTCCTCGAAGGCTGCAACTCAGTTGATCAGGATTGTCATAATGAATATGCATGAGATCTATTTGCATGCAGTGCAAGTAGTACATGCAGATCTCAAGCATACTTATTGTGGCATTCCTGAAAACCTGAGTGGGATGTGCCCCTTGGAGGCAGAGTTTGGGGACCCCTGCTGAGGACTATGAAGTCCTAATTATGTGCTTTGAGGGTCCTAGGACTAGCAGGCTCAAAAGATTCAGACCATGTCTTCCTTAACCAGTTACCCCACCAAACCTATGACATTTTCTCTATCCCCAGACCTAAGAAACGAGGTGGAGGGTTACTCTTGGCCACAAAAAAACACTTCAACCTTAAACTTCAACCCACCTCCCCCCCTCCCAGATTGGAAATCGGGTTCTTCAAATCCACCACCCTACAAATCTGCCTCATTTATGCCCCCCCTGGCCTTTTGGAGCATGACCCCTCTCCCCTTATTGAGTTCCTTGTAGACAACACCAAGCCCGACACCCCTGCAATCATCCTAGGAGACTTCAACCTCCACATGGACGCCAACCCCAAATCCTCTGCCTGTGAAGCCCTCCTGGTCTCCCTCTCAGCACTAGGATTCAAACAGACTATCACTACCCCGACGCACAAAGTAGGTCACACCCTTGACCTCATCTTTGTCAACTCCCACATCTCAGTACCCAACTCCCCTATAGCCACCCCGGTCCCTTGGTCCGACCACTATATCATTAATACCTCTTGCACACTCAACACCCCCCCCTGTACCCCACACACTCAAAAAAAAAAAACGATCACCTTCCGTAAACCCTGCCCTCCCGAGGCCATTTCCCGAGCGATCGAAACAGCCACCAAGACCCTAGACCTTTCAAGTCCGGATGCAGCCCTTCACTCCTGGAATAACATCACCTCTTCTATAGCCGAGGAACTATGCCCTCTGATCCACAAAGAAATCCCCCCTCAGAAAGATAAGAAACCATGGTACAACAATGATCTAAAAACACTTAAGCAGACCCTCAGATCAAATGAGCGCATCTGGCGTCGGCTACCCACACACACACACATTACAAAATACAAACAGACCCTACACAACTACCGTCAAGCCACCCTCAAAGCCAAACGTGACTTCTACTCAGCTAGAATCCATGACTATCAATTCAACTCAAGTGCCCTCTTTTCCTATGTTGCTGACCTCACAAAGCCCTCCCGTCCCACACCCCAAGAAAGCAACCCCACGGAAAAATGCGAAGAGCTCGCAAAGTATTTCCACAACAAAATTGCAAACATCATCAAGCGCTTCCTCCCCACGCCCAACCCTACCCCACTGCTCCCTAACCATAATGGCCCCGTGCTGAAATCCCTAGACCTTACATCCACCGTAGAAATAATGTCTATCCTAAAAAAGATAAAGCCAGCATCCCATATAGCAGACACAATACCCACAAAAACCCTCCTCTCCATTCCCACCTCCATCGCTAAACCCCTAGCTGACATAATAAATTGTTCATTAGCATCTGGCAAAGTCCCAGACCCACTCAAAATTGCTGTTGTCAAACCCCTCCTCAAAAAACCTTCCCTTAACCCATCTGACCCAGCAAACTATCGTCCCATATCCAACCTCCCCCTGATTGCCAAAGTTCTTGAGAAGGTAGTCAATTCCCAAGTTTCAGACTTCCTCGAGGACCACCACATCTTACATCCATCACAATTTGGGTTCCGTAAGGAGCGTAATACAGAAAATCTCCTGCTCGCAATCACCAACACCATCCACATAGGTATGGGCCAAGGGACATCCTTTCTCCTCGCTATCCTTGATATCTCAGCTGCCTTTGATACAGTCAATCACCAAATCCTACTTTCCCTACTTGCAGAAATAGGTATTGCAGGCACTGCATTATCTTGGTTCTCCTCATACCTCGCTAATAGAGAATACATAGTAAAGATTGACAAAGCTGAATCTTCTCACATCTCCCTCACACAAGGAGTTCCTCAGGGGTCCTCACTCTCTTCCACCCTTTTCAATATTTATATACTGCCCCTGTGCCACCTGCTCTCTGACCTAGGATTGAACTTCTTCCTATATGCCGATGACGTTCAAATCCTCATCCCTATCCAAAATACCCTAAAAGAAACCCTCCAACTATGGGACTCCCATCTTACATCCATCAATTCACTCCTATCCAACCTCCACCTTGCCCTTAATGCTTCTAAAACCGAGATACTCATAATATCCAATCAACCTGAACTATCACTCCCTAATATCACATCCTCTCTCCACGTCCCACCACCAACTGTCAGAGACCTCGGTATCGAACTTGACCAACGCCTCGACTTCAAAGCTCACATTAAATCCATTCTTAAGGGAGGCTTTTACAAACTCCACATCATGAAAAAGCTAAAACCACTGCTCCACACACAAGATTTCCGTCTAGTCTTGCAGACCACTATCCTCTCCAAAGTGGATTACTGCAATTCCCTCCTCATTGGCCTTCCACAGTCGACCATCAAACCCCTACAAATCCTGCAGAACGCGATGGCGAGAATCTTAACGAACACCCGAAAAAGAGACCACATCACCCCCATACTCAAGGACCTCCACTGGTTACCCATCTCTTTCCGTATACAGTATAAAACCCTCACTATACTACACAACCTCCTCTACAAATCCAACCCCTGGCTCAAGGACTCACCGCACTTCCGCATAACCAATCGTCCTACCAGATCCTCCCACACAGGTATCCTACATACTCCCTCCCTCAAAATTGCTCATCTCACCTCCACGAGAGAAAGGGCCTTTACCATAGCAGGCCCTTCACTCTGGAACACTCTCCCCACCTTTCTCCGCCTTGAACCCTGCCTGGCCACCTTCAAAAAAGGCATAAAAACGTGGCTTTTCAGAAAGGCCTATCCGGAAACCAATCAAACCTAGTCACTCCTACCCTAGTTCCTCTCTTACAGCCCCCAGCCTTAATCCCTCACACCCTGCCAGCCCTTTAAGGCACCTCCTTATCGCCTTTCCTTTGCCCGCCCTCGTTCTGCTATTTTACAAAATTGCTCATTGTATCCGATGTAATTAATCTATTGCTAGTTGTAACTGCTGTAAATAGTCCCTTCTGTAAATAAGTTCCTCCTATTTCTTATTTTTGACTGTTGTTCCTTACTCTCTTTCACACTACCTATCTTTCTCTCTCTTCTCCTGTCTCCCTTACCCCCCTCCTTTTTTCTGGCCTGCTCCCATCCCCTGCCCCCCGTTCATTGTAATTTCCTCCTTTAATTGAGTTACTTGTAAACCGGCGTGATGTGCCATACGAACGTCGGTATATTAAAAGTTGTTAAATAAATAAATAAATAAATAAATAATCTTGTTTAAGACCTACCAGGCAATCACTCTTGGATTGACACTGTCATGCAGTACCACAAGAATCCATGCTGTCACCCACTCTCTCCAATATTTACATGACCCCCTTAAGTAAACTCATCAGAGCCCACCTGATCACCCTCTACTCATACACAGCATTCAATTTGTGATCACCCTCTACTCATACACAGCATTCAATTTGTGATCCCACTCAAAAAACAACCTTAAATTAATTCATAGAAAAGACCTCTGGCTGGCTGCAGCCAAATTTAAACTAAACCCACAAAAGACTGAAGGTACTATAGGTGGGAAAGAAGGCCCCAGACATCTAAACTCAAAGGAAACTCTTTAAGATATTTCTCCCCTCTATGGCCACCAAAGTAATGGAGTCACTGCTGAAAGAAAGGATAGTGAACTATCTACAGTCAGAAGAATTACTGGACCAGAGGCAGCATGGATTCACCAAGGGAAGGTCCTGTCAGACAAATCTGATTGACTTTTTTGATTGGGTGACTAGGGAATTAGATCGAGGAAGAGCACTCAGTGTCATCTACTTGGATTTCAGCAAAGCTTTTGATACGGTCCCGCACAGGAGGCTTGTGAATAAAATGAGAAACTTAGAAGTGAGTACCGAGGTGGTGGCCTGGATTGCAAACTGGTTGACAGACAGAAGACAATATGTGATGGTAAATGGAACTTACTATGAAGAAAGAGCAGTGTTAAACAGAGTGCCACAAGGATTGGTGTTGGGACCGGTCCTGTTCAATATCTTTGTGAGCAATATTGCAGACAGGATAGAAGGTAATGTTTGTCTTTTTGCGGATGATACTAAGATCTGCAACAGAGTGGACACGCCGGAAGGATTGGAGAGAATGAGACGGGATTTAAGGAAGCTGGAAGAGTGGTCGAAGATATGGCAGCTGAGATTCAATGCCAAGAAGTGCAGAGTCATGCATATGGGGTGTGGAAATCTGAAAGAACTGTATTTGATGGGGGGTGAAGGGCTGATGTGCACGGAGCAGGAGAGAGACCTTGGGGTGATAGTGTCTAATGATATGAAGTCGGCGAAACAATGTGACAAGGCGATAGCTAAAACCAGAAGAATGCTGGGCTGCATAGAGAGAGGAATATCTAGTAAGAGAAAGGAAGTGATGATCCCCTTGTACAGGGCCTTGGTGTGAGCCCTCACCTGGAGTACTGTGTTCAGTTCTGGAGACCATATCTCCAAAGGGACAAAGACAGGATGGAGGTGGTCCAGAAAAGGGCGACCAAAAAGGTGGAAGGTCTTCATAAAATGACTTATGAGGAGAGATTAAAGAACCTAAATATGTATACCCTGGAGGAGAGGAGGAGCAGGGGTGATATAATACAGACTTTCAGATACTAGAACGGTTTTTATGATCCATGGTCGTCAACAAACCTTTTTCGTTGGGAAAAAAATCAGTAGAACCAGGGGTCACAATTTGAAACTCCAGGGAGGAAGACTCAGAACCAATGTCAGGAAGTATTTCTTCACGGAGAGGGTGGTGGTGGATGTCTGGAACACCCTTCCAGAGGAAGTGGTGAATACTAAAACTGTAAAGGATTTCAGAGGGACATGGGATAAACACTGTGGATCCATAAAGGCTAGAGGATGGGAATGAAGAGAAGAGCCATGGGGGTGGCTTGCTGGAATGGAGGCTACTACCTGGTGATTACTACCCTTGCTCAATAAGCTTTCACATGGTTAATGCAACTCCAACATTGCTCTCTGCTTCAACGGCAAGGGGAAATGTGGAAAAGAGGATTTGCATTCAGACAACAACCAGCAAGGACTGGTTGTTTACCCAGACTGCTTATTTATATAGTCCGGGTAAATAAATAAGTGTGGGGTAGCTTGCTTATTGCGGTGGCTACTACCCTAAACCAGTTAAGCTGGATACATCATCTTGAATGCATATACAGCGTTGCTCTCTGCTTCAACGGCAGGGAGAAATGTGAAAAAGAGGATTTACATTCAGACATCATCCAACAAGGCATTGATCTGTGCAGTCTGGGCAAACAAGCATTGGGGTAACTTGCTTGATGCGGCGGTTACTACCCTTAACCATTAAGCCTTATGCTCACCTTTGATGCAACTCCAACATTACTCTCTGCATCAATGGCAGGGGGTGGCAGGAAATTTGAATCAAACAGTTACCAACAAGGGCCCTGAACTTGGTGGTTGGTGAAACAGCTAAGTATGGGAAAACAAGTGTAGAGTTGCTGGGCAGATTGGTCTTTTTCTGCAGTCATTTCTATGTTTCTATGTTTCAAATCGAGAGCCTGGGTTTCATGCTAGATTCTAAACTCTCTGCTGAAGTCAGGGTTCTAGCAGTAGCTAAATCAGCTTTCTTTTAGCTGTGACATTTCCAAGTTCTCCTCGAAGACTAGACTGATGTGATCTCTCACTTGGATTATTGTAATACAATCTACATTGGAATAATAAAGAGACTAAACTGATGGCTACAACTCATACAGAATGTTTCAGTTGGAATGATGAATGCAATCAAATGTAACAAGCTCCGACCAATCTTTAAATCCCACCATTTCGAACATCCCACTGTGCCAAATTTTAAATCCTAAGTATATCCTACAAGACCTTCAAAGGCAATGCGCCACTCTTACCTCAGCACCTGCCTCACACCATGTATGCTTTCCCATCTTCTGGGCTCACTATCACAAGCCTGGCTGGCTATGCTAGCCATGAAGGAATTTCACCTCTCAAGTATCAGAAAGAGGATCTTCTGAGATTTAGTCCTAATCCTGTGGAATTCTACCTCGGAATATCTAACAAGCTCAAGCCTTCTAGTTGTCAGAAAACTATTAAAAACATAGCTCTTTCAAGCAGCATTTGGCCCATAGTTACAAACTCAACTTTGGAAAAGGCGAATAATTATATCTTTTTCCATTGATAAGCAGGACTGAATTGGCTAAATACAAGATAAAGAGAGAAATGCAAAACAAGTAAATCACATAAGTAATAAAATACAGTAGTTATTGTTCAGTAATTCAACTCACTTCCCTTATCAGGTCCCCTTTCTGATAAGTGGTGCAGCCTTGAGCCTATCTCTACTTGGAGATGGCAAAAGATTAATTTCTACCCCAGATTATAAGAATTGTCAGCGCTGTGGCAAAGATCTGCGCTCTTAGCTTGCTTCCAACTGTACCAATTGATTGGCGCTGGAGACGAGGATTTTATACTGTGTAGTACACAGACATGCACAGCTCAAGTTTCTGTTTGAAGCATAGTTCCTGCTCTATTTTGTCCCTGGATGTACATCTAAATTCTTCCTGTCCACTTTCCCTAATCCTAATACAAGAACCAGGGTCCAGTACTTGCTGCCTCCACATGTCCATTTTGTTACCAGTTGCTGGAACAGTTCTTCGTGCAGACAGGACCTCTCTGATTGTAGAGAACACTACAGCCAGGATGACCAAAAGTTTTCATTGAAATTTTCTGCTGAGTATTAGATTGCTTATAAGGAACAGCTTTGCACAAGGGGGGTGGAGACATTTTTTGAAAAATTGGCACCATACAGAATTTTTAGAAGCCATGGGAAAAAAAATTCTGTATAGTTCCCCCCCCCCCCCCCCCCCCTCATTTTAGCCTACTTTCTGAAGGATGAAAATTAGGCTTATGAAATCACTACATCTGTGTTATCCCAGGACAAGCAGGATGCTAGTCCTCACATATGGGTGACGTCAGTAACGGAGCCCTAGTGCGAGAAAAACGTCTGTCAAAGTTTCTAGAAACTTTTGACTGGCCCTGTGAGGCCACTGAGCCTCACAGGGCCTGTGAGGCTCAGTGGCCTCACAGGCCCTGTGGCCCTCACAGGGCCACAGGGCCAGAGAATATCATAGCATGCCCAGCATGCTATGATATTCTCTGCCACAGGTATCTCACTTCAGTCTTCGTTTTTCTGCGCTGCTGGCTAGCAGCACAGACACCGGAGCCCCCTGAGAGTACTCTCAGTTTTTGACTAATAAGTCATTTTTTTCATGCATTCTCCCTCACGGGATCTCACGTGTCTCACCTCACTGGCTGGTGAAGTAATTCAGCATTAAATTTCAAAAAACGCTGCTCTCTTTTTTTCAGTCATCGACGGCCGTGGATGCTACCATGGCGTCTGGTTTTAAAAAATGCCCGACTTGTAATCGAACAATGTCTATTACAGATCCGCACTTAGAGTGCGTTCACTGTTTGGGTGATCAGCATGATATCTCATCTTGCCAGCAATGCCAAGAAATGACACCCAAAGGAAGAAAACTGCATCAGGAGAAAATCCAGCAACTCTTTCAGTCTGCAGTTGATTCCCTCTCCATTCACTTCAACGAAGTCCTCACCGGTAAGTGCTTCTCAAAAAGTTTTTTTAAAATAGCGTCGACTTGATGCTTCGGGTGACAAATACTCGCCTACACCATCAACATCATCGGTACGCTCGGCGGCAGAGGTAAGGCCCAAACATAAGCATCGTCATTGACATGTCTCGGCCTCACCGTCAACATCTATCCGCGAAGAACCGATCGAAAAGCGGGCTAAGCGCACTGACACTTTGATGCCTGATAGGCCTACCAAGTCAGTTACACCGCAAACAGCATCGTCTCCGCCTCCACCGCTGTCACTTGCTACTTCGATGCCGCAGGACTTAACATTTATAAAGGAAGCAGTCTTACAAGCCATTAAGGAGAATTTACTGGTGACTGCACCGATGCCGGCGACATCGCCGATGCCGGTGACATCCGACTTGTCTACGACGTCACTGATGCCGGCACAACCAGTGCCGATGACTGAATCATCAATGACACCGATTCCGGGAAATCTCCCGATGCTGGGCACCGTACAGACAACGGGAACTTTCCTGAAACCAGGATTCTTTCCAGTGCCGCGGGACATATCGATGCAGTGCACATCAGCTTTCTCATTGATATCTACATCGATGCCTCCTATTTCTTTCAGCATGGCATCGTTGTTACCCTCAACTCCGGGTCAAGCATCTACGACGATACCTACGGGAATATTGTCGATGCCATCGGTTCCAGAACCAAGATCCTCGATGCCACGTATAACACTGTCGTTGCCAGGTCCTTCTAGAGATACAGTATCATCTGAATCAGCATTGTATTCAGCAATACACAAGAAATATCAAGATTTACTGGATTCCTTACCAACAAATCCAGTGGAAGAGGACTCTTCTCCTACTGAACCCCATTACAGGACCTTCTGGTGTGGCTCCTCCACCTGCAGCTGGAAAGACACGACCACACACTCCAGATTACGCACATGGAGTGATACACAATCAGACGCTTCTGATTGTGTATCACAATCAGAAGCGTCTGACCCTTCACCACCACACCCAAGGAAACAATCCCCACCAGAGGACCTCACTTTTTCTGCCTTTGTTCAAGACATGGCTGACTCTATTCCTTTTAAGCTAGAGTCCGAACAGGATCTACGTCATCAAACCCTTGAGGTATTGCAATTTGTTGATCCTCCCAAGCAAATTATGGTAATACCCATACATGACGTCCTCCTTCAACTTCAACACAGAATGTGGGAACATCCATGTTCTGTTCTTCCCATTAATAAAAGAATGGACTCAACATTCTTAGTCCAAACTGCACCAGGATATCAGAAATCTCAACTACCACATACTTCAGTGGTGGTTGAATCCGCACAGAAGAAAGCAAAAAGAACAAGAGTGCATTCTTCTAATCCTCCTGGGAAGGACAACAGGTTTCTGGACACTCTAGGTCGTAAGGTATTCCAGGGTGCAATGCTAAACTCCAGAATAGCAGCTTATCAATTATATATCACCCAATACCAAAGAAACCTCTGGAAGCAGATGGAGGATTTTATTCCATCTCTCCCCCAAGAATACAGAGAGTCAGCACAAAACCTCATCCACAAAGCTTTTGAAGCTGGAAAACACGAGGTACGAGCTGCATATGATTCTTTCGAAACATCATCAAGAGTTGCAGCTTCAGGTATAAGTGCCAGAAGGTGGGCCTGGCTTAAGGCATCCAACCTTAGGCAAGAGGTCCAAGAGAAATTGGTAGACCTCCCCTGTGCAGGGGACAATTTATTTGGCACGAAAGTCCAAGAAGCAGTCTCCCAACTGAAAGAACATAATGAGACCTTAAGACAGCTGTCCTCTCTGCCTCAGGACTCTACTACACATGCTGCCCGACGAACCCAAAGGAGGGAAATGAGACCTTATTATCATCAAAAACAATTTTATCCTCCTGCAACCAGGCCTAGACAGTCAAGGCTTCAACACAGAACACAGCCTCGTCAGCAAAGAGCACCCGGGCCCCAGCCTGCTACTCAAACAGGTCCTGCGGCGGGCTTTTGACGGTATCTCCAGAGAACTCAGCCATTCAGAAAATCCTCGATCTGAACTCCCTGTAGGAGGCAGATTATCCACATTTTACAACAATTGGATAGCAGTAACAACAGATCAACGGGTTCTGTCCATAATATCTCGAGGATACCAACTCAATTTCCTCTCAATTCCAACAGATTTTCCACCGAGTTACTTTCATCTCACCGAAAATCACATTCCTCAACTTCAAATAGAATTATCCACCCTTCTGAAATCCAGGGCTGTAGAACCGGTGCCCCGGTCTCAGCAAGGCAGAGGATTCTACTCCCGATATTTTCTCATTCCAAAGAAAACAGGAGGCCTACGACCCATCCTAGATCTCAGAAATCTTAACAAATTTCTAAAAAAGGAAAAGTTCAGGATGGTCTCTCTAGGCACCATGCTTCCACTTCTCCAAAAAGAAGATTGGCTTTGTTCTCTGGATCTACAAGACGCCTACGCTCATATTCCAATATTCCCTCTTCATCGCAAGTATCTGCGTTTCATGGTGGGCCAACACCATTTCCAATACAGAGTACTGCCATTTGGACTCGCCTCTGCTCCCAGAGTGTTCACCAAATGTCTGGCAGTCATAGCAGGACACTTGCACAAACAAGGAGTCCATGTCTTCCCATATCTAGATGACTGACTCATCAAAAGTCATTCTCAACATGGAGCAATAACTTCTCTCAACCAGACAATTGCTCTGCTTCACTCCACGGGATTTCTCATCAATTATCAAAAATCCCACCTCACACAGTCTCATCTGCTCCAATTTATAGGAGCAGAACTGGACACCACACTTGCGAAAGCCTTTCTACCCAAGGATCAAGCAGAAACACTATCCTTGCTAGCAAACTCGATTCACTCAAAGACACGAGCAACAGCTCATCAATTTCTAACCTTACTAGGCCACATGGCCTCCACAGTTCATGTCACTCCTATGGCAAGACTCGCCATGAGAGTAACCCAATGGACTCTAAGATCACAATGGATTCAAGCCATTCACCCATTGCATTCTCTGCTTCAAGTAACCCACCAACTTCGTTCATCCCTACTGTGGTGGGCGAACAAGGACAATTTGTGCAAGGGCCTACCCTTCCAACAACCAGTTCCACAGATAACGTTAACTATAGATGCATCGACCTTGGGTTGGGGAGCTCACATAGACACTCTCCAAACCCAAGGTACTTGGACAAAACTCGAAGCAACATTTCAAATCAATTTCCTGGAGCTTCGAGCTATACGTTATGCGCTGCATGCGTTCAAAGACTGCCTTTCACACAAGACTGTTCTGATACAAACGGACAACACAGTAGCAATGTGGTACATCAACAAACAGAAAGGTACGGGCTCGTATCTCCTTTGTCAAGAAGCTGCACAGATTTGGGGCTGGGCCCTGAACCACTCAATGTTCCTCCGGGCCACTTATCTGGCAGGCATACACAATGTAGTGACAGATCGACTCAGTCGTCAGTTCCAACCACACGAGTGGTCCCTGGACCCCTCAGTAGCGACCAGGATATTCCAACGTTGGGGACAACCAACAATAGACCTCTTTGCGTCACATCTGAATCACCAAGTGGACAACTTCTGTTCCCTACACAAACAGAAGAACCAGCCAGCCAAGGACACCTTTGCTCGCCCTTGGAACTCAGGCCTATTATACGCGTATCTTCCAATACCGCTCATAACCAAAACTCTAGTGAAGCTACAACAGGACAAGGGGACCATGATCCTCATAGCCCCATATTGGCCTCGACAAGTATGGTTCCTGACACTGCTAGACCTCTCAGTCAAGGATCCAATACGTCTGGGAGTAGCTCCCAATCTCATAACTCAGGATCAGGGTTGGTTGCACCACCCCAACCTCCAATCCCTATCCCTGACAGCATGGATGTTGAAAGCTTAATTTTACAACCACTCAATCTTTCAACTCATATATCTCAAGTTCTTATAGCTTCACGTAAACCTTCCACACGAAAGAACTACGCCTCCAAATGGAACAGATTCACCTTGTGGTGCAAGCAAAACAACATTGATCCTTTCATTTGCCCTACTACTTCTCTACTAGACTATTTATACTATCTTTCAGACTGGTCTCCAGACTTCATCTGTAAGAGTACACTTAAGTGCCATCTCGGCTTACCACGAAAGGGTTGCAGATGCACCAATCTCCACACAACCTCTCGTCAGTAGGTTTATGAGAGGTTTAACTCAACTCAAACCACCAATTCGGCCTCCAGTCACAGAATGGGACCTGAATCTGGTCTTAACAAGACTCATGCATTCTCCTTTCGAACCCATCGATTCCTGTGATCTTAAATTTCTCACATGGAAGACCATCTTCCTCATAGCCATTACATCAGCTAGAAGGGTTAGTGAGTTACAAGCACTCGTCACGTACCCACCTTATACAAAATTCCTACATAACAGAGTGGTTCTCCGTACACATCCAAAATTCCTTCCCAAGGTAGTTACGGAATTCCACCTGAACCAATCCATAGTTTTACCCACTTTCTTTCCAAGGCCTCACTCCTATCAGGGAGAAACAGCCTTACATACCTTGGACTGTAAGCGTGCGCTATCCTTTTACTTAAACCGCACCTCAGCACACAGGAAATCCACTCAACTTTTTGTTTCATATGACCCAAACAAACCGGGTAAAGCAGTGGGTAAACATACTCTATCCAACTGGCTAGCAGATTGCAAACAGTTTTGCTACGAAAAAGCAGGCCGTCCTCTACAAGGCCGAGTAAAAGCACACTCAGTAAGAGCAATGTCAACCTCAGTTGCACACTATCGTTCAGTGCCAATTCTTGACATATGTAAAGCAGCAACATGGAGTTCTCTTCACACATTTGCAGCTCATTACTATCTGGACAAAGGACGACGACAAGATTCAGCCTATGGACAATCTGTCTTAAAGAACTTGTTTCCAGTCTAATCCCAACTCCTCCTACAACCAACCTACTGTGATCTTCGGCTGCCTCATTTACAACAACACTACTTCACGGTTGCCTCAATATGAAATGACTTAGCCTCTAGCTTGCTAATCACCCATGTGTGAGGACTAGCATCCTGCTTTTCCTGGGATAAAGCAAAATTGCTTACCTTGTAATAGGTGTTATCCCAGGACAGCAGGATGTAGTCCTCTCGAAACCCACCCGCCACCCCGCGGAGTTGGGTCTAAAATTTTTCTTATTTTATTTTTTACTAAAGCTTATTGCTACATACGAGACTGAAGTGAGACACCTGTGGCAGAGAATATCATAGCATGCCGGGCATGCTCAGTGGCCTCACAGGGCCAGTCAAAAGTTTCTAGAAACTTTGACAGACGTTTTTCCCACACTAGGGCTCCATTAGACATCACCCATATGTGAGGACTACATCCTGCTGTCCTGGGTTAACACCTATTACAAGGTAAGCAATTTTGCTTTACTGTATGTCCTTTCCCCACATCATTTGTGTTTGTATCCACACCAGATTTTCAGGACATGTCAGGGTGTCCAAGAGGCTCATCAACATGGTATTTTTATCCATAAGTATGTGCAGAAACATATCCACTTTCCTTAGAAAATAGGCTCTATCAGTTCTGCATAGATCTTGTTTCCTAGTTTGGGTTTTTTAAGCTAATTTTTCTTGTTTTTGTTGACATCTTTGTGCTGTTCTCTTCCATCTCTCACACAGCCTTTCCCTCCTTCCCCATTCCATGTCCTGCTCTCCTCTTCTGCAGCCCTTCTGGTTGCATTCAGTCCTAGTGCTGAATTTTGGGTGACCTGGCACAGAGGGTTTTTCCAGCCCTGGCCTTAAGTTTTATTTTTGACTCACATGAACTTAACATAATTTATTAAACTCCCTCCCCCTTTTCAGTGTTGGAGGAAGTCAGGTCTGAGTCCTTTTTATGAGTTCCTAAGATATTGAGTTAGACCCTTAGTGGCGAGGAACCTCATGTAGAAACACCAGTTCACAGCACAAACTGAGCTAGGGTTTCCCTAGACTTGCCTTTATTTAGATAGTTAGCGATACTTCCAAATAGTGACTGGATCCAATATTCCCAGAGAAGAAATAGATGTACAATTGATGTTCCTGGAAATAGATTATTATTTATTTATTTTATTTATTTTTACTTTTTTTTTTTATATACCGGAATTCCTGTATAAAATACAAATCAATCCGGTTTACATGAAACGAAAAGTTGCCCTGGTCTGGTAGGTCCCACCGGGTCATTTTACATGGAACATTGAACAGTAACATTAGCAATAACAATAAACTATTAAACGTTTCCGTATTTTAAAACAATTAGCGGGGTTAAACATTGCAAATTAACGGGAGAACAAAGATATTCCATATTTTGTGATTTAACAAGGTTAAACAATGAGCATAATAATTGCAGGATGAATAGCAATAAATAAACTCAATATGACTTGAGAGTAAAAGGAATAATAATAAATAAATATACATTATGTATACTTATTTTTATTCTGAGTTGGACACAGTCCCAAAATCAGCTTAAACACAGGGAGGATAATGTTAAAATAAGCATGTGCGTGCCTATATATGCGGCTATATGGACGCATGTACACGCTGTATAGAATACACTTAAATTTACCCAACAACATGTTCGCACATTTAAAAGATACCTGGCATGCATTTTCAACATTGGATAAGTAGTGATTCTTAAGGAGAAGTCAAAATGTATCCGAATAAGAGGCACAAATCTATATGCAGTTATTTGTGCTCCTAATTATAAGCATTTACATGTATAGATTTCATTCACAGATTTTTCCTGAGCACTTGTTTGCTTTCGTGTGTGTAAATCAAATTTTGTAACATGAGCATGTGACGGAAATGGCCAGTTTTACCAATTAGTTCACCAGTTTGCCCAGTCTGTCTCTGTCATCAAGACCCTCCTGGTTCTTCAACCTGAATTTTCCCCATTTTCCCCAGACCCCTCATTCAGTCAATATTTGGCTATAAAGAATTTTACTCTCACTTAACCAGATAATTAGCAAATATAAATATACGCAGATAACATATACACATCGCTTTCGCAAGTTATAAAATAGCAATTTATAAATATAAATGTTGGTTCTGCCCCAGAACACCCCTGCCCCTCCTTTTTATATGAGTGAATTTATTTGCACACCAATACTTATGCATATATGTGAGAGGTTTATAAAATACACGAATATGTGCTATTTGCGTGCACATCTGTTAATTTGTGCACATAACTCTTGGAAAATTCACCTTTTAGTTCCTGGACAGGTCTCCTCTCTTTAAAAGTTATTTGTTTCTCCGGTACACTTTTTACAGGTACTGATACAGTTTAAACAGTTTTAATATTTCACCTGCCTTTCCAAAATCAGTCATAAGCATAAATATATACAAAGCTATAAAATCAGTATGAAATAACACATTAAAACTGTTTTTATTCAATAGCAGTTATCTAAGGCAGCATAATTTATTATGTATGAGGCAAGGACAAACAAGGAAATCGAAACAGACAATAAAATTATTATAGGTATTCCTAACCTTGTAAAACCTGAATAAGCGAAATGAAAAGGCCTGTCTAAACAACCAATGTTTAAAGCAGTTTCATAAAAGTAAGAGAGTTATCTGCACGTGTTTCTTTTGGCATGTCTTTCCAGAGGCAGGCAGCAGTATGTGCAGGAGCCCTTTCTCAGGATTCACTTCAAGACGGGTAAAACGGATGGGCCCTGAGTATCTCTTGAAGCTTCTGCTCACCTGCGTTCCTGCCAAAAGGCCCCCCTTTCCTCTTGTCCCCTTCTCCAGCTTCTGCCAGATTAACTTGCATTAGAGTTTGTGCGTTCAGCTGCTTTGGCCCAGAATTATGGAACAAGATGCCACTACCCTTACACCTCATGACATTTTACCTTACCTTCAGAAAAAGAGCCAAGGTAATTTCAGGCAGGCTTTCCCCTTAATGTCACTGTAAAACTACAAATCTTATTTGTATGCCTCCCCTGCTGTTTGTGTTCCCCTATGCTTATTGTAATCTGAAATACAAATGTAACAGGAAATTGTAGCATATATTTGACTATAATCTATCTGGTAAAGGTAGAATATCGTTTGTTTATAAATAGACACTTGCCTGAGCCTTATTAACCAGCATAAAGTATAGGCAGAAGTGTATGGCTCTAATCGACTCTTTAAATGACTTGGGGCCAATGCCCTTTAAAACCTTAAACTAAAATCATTTTAAAATGAACATGACAGCTAATTAGGGGCCTTTGCAGGTCTTTCAAGCCAGCACCAGAAAGAAGGCAGGCAGTAACAATCTGAATTAGATGCAGACTTTGCATTCTTGTTGGCAGTAAGCCAATTGAGAGCAAATTACAGTGGTACAAGTGGGAATTCACCAGAGCATGCATGACAGTGGCTAGTAAAAAAAATGATCAAAAACTGAACAAAGTTGCCTGACCCAGTGTAATTGAAATAATTTGGAAAGTGCATGCTTAGTATAATGCAATCGATTTTCTCCAACAATCCATAACAACCAATAAACCCCCCCCTCTACCTCCATGCTCCTGAGTCCTACAGGCCAACACTTACTAAAGTGCCGAAAAGCAGAATATAAATTAAATAAAGTAGGGGCTAGTTCGAGGCCTGATGGTAATAGCAGCAGCATGGGATTATAAAGACCCTAGGTGGTTGTCAGCTCACATTCCTTCCCCAAGCCCTAACTTCTGTAGGGGAAGGAAGGGGGCAGGGCCTGGGAGAGAAACATGTGCTGAAAGCCACACGTCTTTACAATTCCATGCTGTTACTGCTGCTATTTGGCCTTGGACTGACCCCCTATGCTAGTGAGCATATGTCCACATATAGGGGACGGTGGTTTTTGGGAGCTGCTGCTAAGGGTCTGAGCTTCCTGTGGCTCCTAGCATCTGCCACCTGCCCAGTATTTGCCTGTATATGCACAAAACACATAGAGGTGAATTTTCAACATTTAATCGCATAAGTTGCTATTTTAAAAGATACATGCATAGATTTGCCAATTTCCATTATTTTATACCTGCTAATTATCTTGCGTAAGTAATATTAAACATGTTTATTGTGTACTGTTGGTTGGATGAGAGGTGGGTGAACTGTGGGCTGAAGAACCAGGATGTTCTTATGACTGGAAGGGGGACAATAATTAAATCCATGGCTCTAGCACTAAACTTTCAAAAGGGAAACTTTGATAAAATGAGAAAAATAGTTAGAAAAAAACTGAGTGGAGCCAGCTACAAAGGTAAAAAGTGTGCAAGAGGCGTGGACATTGTTTAAAAAAAAAAAATCCTAGAAGCACAGTCTAGATGTATTCCACACATTAAGAAAGGTGGAAGGAAGGCAAAACGATTACCAGCATGGTTAAAAGGTGATGTTAAAAATGCTATTTTAGCCAAAAGATTTTCATTCAAAAATTGGAAAAAGGATCCAACAGAAGAAAACAGGATAAAGCATAAGCGTTGGCAAGTTAAATGTAAGACATTGATAAGACAGGCAAAAAGAGAATTTGAAAATAAGTTGGCCATAGAGGCAAAAGCCTATAGCAAAAACTTTTTAAAATATACCCGAAGCAGAAAGCCTGCAAAGGAGTCAGTTGGACCATTAGATGATTGAGGAGTTAAAGGAGCACTTAGAGAAGATAAGGCCATCGCGGAAAGATGAAACCATTTCTTTGCTTCAGTATTTACTGAAGAGGATGTTCGAGAGATACCCATTCCAGAGAAGGTTTTCATAGGTAATAATTCAGATGGACTGAACCCAATCATGGTGAACCTAGAAGTTGTGGTAGGCCTGATAGACAAACTGAAGAGTGGTAAATCACCTGGACTGGATGGTATACACCCCAGGGTTCTGAAGGAACTCAAAAATGAAATTTCAGATCTATTAGTAAAAATTTGCAACATATTAAAATCATCCATTGTACCTGAAAACTGGAGTGTGGCTAATGTAACCCCAGTATTTAAAAAGGGCTCCAGAGGTGATCCGGGAAACTACAGACCAATTAGCCTGACTTCAGTGCCAGGAAAATTAGTGGAAATTGTTCTAAAGATCAAAATCACAGAACATATAGAAAGACATGATTTAATGGAAAAAAGTCAGCATGGTTTTACCCAAGATAAGTCTTGCCTCACAAATCTGCTTCATTTTTTGAAGGGGTTAATAAACATGTAGATAAAGGTGAACCCTGTAGATGTAGTGCATTTGGATTTTCAGAAGACATTTGACAAGGTTCCTCTTGAGAGGCTTCTAAGAAAAGTAAAAAGTCATGGGATAGGTGGTGATGTCCTTTCATGGATTACAAACTGGTTAAAAGACAGGAAACAGAGAGTAGGATTAAATGGACAATTTTCTCAGTGGAAAAGGGTAACAGTGGAGTGCCTCAGGGATCTGTACTTGGACCGGTGCTTTTCAATATATATATAAATGACCTGGAAAGGAATACAACGAGTGAGGTAATCACATTTGCAGATACAAAATTATTCAGAGTAGTTAAATCATAAGAAGATTGTGATAAATTGAAGGAGGATCGTGTGAAACTGGAAAATTGGGCATCCAAATGGCAGATGAAATTTAATGTGGATAAGTGCAAGGTGATGCATATAGGGAAAAATAACCCATGCTGCTGTTACACGATGTTAGGTTCCATATTAGGATTTACCAACCAGAAAGAGATCTAGGCGTCATAGTGGATAATACATTGAAATCGGCTCAGTATGCTGCAGCAGTCAAAAAAACAAACAATGTTAAGAATTATTAGGAAGGGAATGGTGAATAAAATGGAAAATGTCAATGCTTCTGAATCGCTCCATGGTGAGACAGCACCTTGAATACTGTGTGCAATTCTGGTCGCCGCATCTCAAAAAAGATATAGTTGCGATGGAGAAGGTACAGAGAAGGGGAGTCAAAACGATAAAGGGAATGGAACAGCTTCCCTTTGAGGAAAGACTAAAGTGGTTAGGGCTATTTAGTTTGGAGAAGACTGCTGAGAGGAGATATGATAGAGGTCTTCAAAATCATGAGAGGTCTAGAAACAGGTAAATGTGAATCAGTGTTTTACTCTTTTGGATGATAGATGGTCTAGGGGGCACTCCATGAAGTTAGCATGTAGCACATTTAGAACTAATCGTAGGAAGTTCTTTTTCACTCAACGCGCAATTAAAGTCTGGAATTTGTTGCCAGGGGATGTGGTTAGTGCTGTTAGTGTAGCTGGGTTTAAAAAAGGCTTGGATACATTCTTGGAGAAGTCCATTACCTGCTATTAATCAAGTTGACTTTGAAAATAGCCACTGCTATTACTGTCATCATTAGCATGGGATATACTTAGTTTTTGGGAACTTGCCAGGTACTTGTAGCCTGGATTGGCCACTGTTGGAAACAGGATACTGGGCTTGATTGACCCTTGGTCTGACCCAGTATGGCAATTTCTCATGTTCTTAGGGTCTCTACCTGGAGAGGGACTGGATGAACTGGTTGAATAATTGATAAAACTGGTAATTACAGTGTGTATTTTAAAATATACAGACTTACGAGCGTAAATGCTTAATTTTTGCACATATATTTTTAGAATAGGAAAAGTAATGTGCGTTAAATGCATTGAATGTATTCGCAAGTAAGCATGCATGCACACGTATATTGTGGGGTAAAGGTACATGTATTTTATAATACAAGCATGTCCAATACCTCTGGATTATAAAATGATAAATCTGTGCAGCCCTATAAATGTTTATAGGCTTCTCACACAGTTGTTTGAAAGTTATCCTCATAGTGTACAAATATTGTCAACAATAGGTGTTCACTTTCTGTGAAACACACACAAAGAAACAAGTTATTACAAACAGCAGAAATCTGCCCTTCTCCTGGAGTCCAGGATGATCCCATAGCTACTAGGTTGGTACTAATGGGGAGAGTAATAGTATCCAGAGAAGATGATAATGATGGCTCAGTCCTTCTGACTTGCTTATATTAGCAATGTATTTGCTTTCATCCACTTTACAGTTTCATTCAAGGCTCTGATACAAGGTATGTATTGCCTGAACAACATCATATAGAAATGATATAAAAAGCTGTACATAGCATACAGTTAATAACACAGGTCATATTGTTCATGGACCTTCCCCAAGGGTACCATATAGCTATTAAACAATATAGGTGAGACCCCGCAGACCAGTGTTCTGTGATTTGCCCATTAGGAAAAGTGGATCCAGATTAGCATGGTACTGCCCACGGCTTAAATCTGAGGCGATTAATCACGATAGAAGCAGTAGAGAGGTCTAGTGAAATACTTCCTGAATCAAGAGTCAGTCAGAGGTCATCTAGGAGGGTTACTAAGGCAGTTTCCATGCTGAGATAGTCTAAAAAAAAAAAATCACTTATTCTGTAGCTGTACAGAGGGGTCACACTGTTATTTTACCTAAGAATGGAAATCTGTAACTTTCTGGATTATTAGGATGCAGAGTCAGTTTCTTACAAAGTGAGCAAATTGCGGCATTCTCAAGGGAGCTTGGCACAAAGCTCTCAGAACAGAGATGCATTAATTGACAATTCAAGATATTCTAACAAGCCCTCCCTAGCAGATTTCAACAAACGTGATGGACATGGGTCTTTTTTTAAAAAAAACTCATCTACTTCTCCGCAGTCTAATTGTGGACATGTCTGTCTTGCTGTGGAGAATTGGTAGAATGTCCAGCTGTCTCAATTAAGTGCTCCTTGCCTTTTGGGTTATTATCAAGAAATTCTCTCTTTCCAGCCCACTTCAGTAAGTCAGTTCATGTTTCGCTTTCAGATCACCATTCACCTTCCACCCACCACAGTGCAATCACGAGAGTTCTGTGCTCCCAAAATCAGTATTTCCTGTTCTCTTCCCATAACTCGGGGCAAATAGCTTTCTGCAGACCAAATCATTAGGCAGCACTCGTTTCACTTTTCAGGTAAAGGTCCTACGTCCTGGCGTATAAAAGGTATTCTCCAGATATTTCCAGCTTCCCCTTGACTTTTTAGGTATTCTTTGCACATTCTGCTAAATTCCTTCTCTTCTCACTCTCTGTAATCCTGCCTGCTCTTTATTCTGAACTGTAGGGGGTGAATAAAGGACGGTTCATGTCCCTGTATTAGGGTTAAGAGCTTTTCAACTGGAGTCTTTAATTCCTTTATTAAGATTCTCTGAGTTTTCATCTTGAGAATGATTATCACAAAAGTAAATAGTATTTTTTTTTAAATTTATGTAGCTAATACTATTATTCATTGTTCTCTTTTCTGGATTCTTTTTCTATACTTAGATCTCCCATGTTTTCAGGACTTAAACTAATAGGTGAATACTTTTTTCTTTATGGTATTGTTTAAAGGTTATTTTTAATTAATATTTTCCCTGTCATGTTCTGAAGATACATTCATGTTTTATTCTGCATTATAATTTATAAAGATTAAAAAATATTGCATGTGCACAGAAGAGCCTTAGTAATGGGGAGGTGAGAGTAAAAGGTCATCTTGATTTTTGTAGTAATAAAAGGAAAAGGGCAGCCTAAATGGCCCTAGAGGCAATTGTTTGCTGTCATAATTTGTGGTTTTTATGCCAGAAGTATGTACCAGCTTCAAAAGTCTGAATCAGTCTTTCAGAGCCATAATTTTGGTTGCATTGTTTAATAATTCATAATTTAATTTTATACGTATACCTGCCTTTGCATTAATAAATGATTTTGTTCACACCATCTGCAGAATGATTGAAATTCAATATTACTACGGTATTCCGACTTCAACAATTATACATGCTGTGCCTATTGCAGAATAGATTGCACTCAAGAATTTTTAAACTGCCACTTTCATTTAAGTGAAAGTTTTGTGTTGCATATATATGTTTTGTCCAGCTTCTATTTAGTTTGTAATTTATAGATTAAATTCCAAGGCTCAGTTAATGATTTGTGAAAATGCATCCATTGTTTTTGTTTGGGTTTTTTGTTTTTTTGCTCTGAAGCTAGAACATTGTGTTACATATTGATATGTCATTTGTGTCATTAAACTGATTTCATCTTTACCACGTTAGGCTCTGATCCCCTGGTCTTGGAACCTAAGCAGAGTCTGGGTTATCCAGTGCTTGGGACGGAAAAGTTTTGAAGAATATTTGATTCTGAAAGTGCTAGTGTTGGAGACTCAACATGTGCACTCTTCCCTCTGAGTCTATATTGAACCAGTGTCCCAACTTTACGCTAGGGGGCAACTGTGTTTAGGGTTCTCTTTTTAGATTGTCTTATCCTCCATGAACATAGCACTTTTTACAAGTACAGGAATGTTAATCGCAGTGTCTTGATTGGGTTCCCCAGATAGATGAACCATATTAGCCTTTAAAAGAAAATCTGTGCTGTATTTTAATTGGACAGTAATAAAAACTTATAATCCTAGTTATTTGAAAAAGTATAAATGCCTTTCTTACATCTCAGGTTAATAGAAGATAGCATTTCAGTATGTGGTAGAAATTGTAGGTTCTTACAGTTTTCACTATTAATGAATTATCATACCTAGGGTCTGATTTGATACCATATAATAACTCATATGGTCATATACATCATGACTGTGGTTAATCATGTGCTCTGCAACCATATTTAAGTTATAACAAAATGAAAGGGAGGAAGTTTAGTTTTAACTCTGTATTTTTGTTCAATAATGTTAACACCTGACCAGACCCTTGTTTGACATTCCTGCTCTGTGTTTAATAAAAGCAACCAAAGTTACCTGGAAGGGAAAGATTGCGTTCCTTTCCTTATTTGAAAGGTCTTGTGAAAGACTTGATGTGTACTTGGGATTAGTTGAGAGGGTTAAACAAGGGTTACATTGTAGCCATTGAGGCACCCCTATAGCTAGGTGTAATTGATAAATTCTTTATTGTATGAGATAAGTTGAGGATGCCATCCAGGGTGTCCCAAGAGGTTGTAATGGCTTTCTCTTCATATCAGGTTCCTCAATGACAAAGTACCACCAGCAACTAAAGTTATAAAGTCAGTGGTGTTTGCAGGATTGATGGATGCCGTCCAGCTTCAGCATGATTTGTGTGGAGTTACTCTGATCCCCATAGATGAGATGGTGGAATTGTTCTGAGAGAGATCGTGTGTGTTTGGAGAGAGAAGAGGCTTCTGTATCAGAGAGATGGCCTGTATTGAATGTGGAGGTTAGAGACAATGGGCACTAGATGATTATTTTAGAATTTGGAGATGAAAGCCAGTAACTCAAGAAAATGCTACTGAATGTCTGAATAGATGATTCATAAAACCAGGTGGTGAGACTGAGTAAATACACCTTAAAGATCCATGAAAAGGAAAGCAGAAAATCTAGATTATACCTTAAAAATGAAAAATAGGAAGAGAGCTGCTTAAGAGATTTGCTCAAAGCTTTGAAGTTATTTATTATTATTTATTTATTTAAATTCTTTTAATATACCGATGCTCAAGACCAGGTCTTATCGTACCGGTTTACAATGAACTAGGGGGAAAAACCAGTTAACAATGGAAGCAAGAAATTACATTATAACAGGGAATGTGGAACTTGGTTGTTAGAGAAAAGGATAGGTTAAACAATTTCTAACTGGAGAAACAAAGCAAATAAGCAGAAACGTGAGTGTTTACATGGTAAGCATTATATACAAAATTACGTGGTGTGTAATATAAGGCAAGTTATATTAAAGTGCAGTTAGCCGAGAAATAGTTCCTTTTTTGAGTTGCTGAAGGAGGCCGCAACCGCGGGGTATGTAACTGTGGGGGTGATCCTGCGGTTTCTTCAGGGGTATGCTTGGGCGAACAGCCAAGTTTTTAATTTTTTTCTGAAAGTGATATGGCAATGTTCCTGGCGGAGATCTGGCGGAAGAGAGTTCCAGTGATGCGGACCGGCAGTTGATAGAGCACGTTTTTCAATGGTGTTGTGGAGAATGGACTTTTTTGGGGGAACCTGGAGGGAATCTCTGTATGCAGATCTGGTGGGTCTTGCAGAGGCGTGTGGTTTGAGGGGTATGGTAAGCTGGAGCGAGGATTCCTGAAATAAGGTTTTGTGGATAATAGTAAGTGTCTTGAAGAGAATTCTGTGGCGAATGGGTAGCCAGTGGAGTATTTTTAGAATCGGGGTGATGTGGTCCATTCGGCGAGAGTTTGTGAGGATCCTGGCTGCAGCGTTTTGCAGCATTTGAAGAGGTTTGGTAGAAGAGGCCGGGAGACCTAGCAACAAAGCATTACAATAGTCAATCTTTGAGAATAGTATGGCTTGAAGGACCGAACGGTAGTCGTGGAAGTGTAAAAGAAGTCTTAACTGTTTTAGTACCTGTAGTTTATAAAAACCTTCTTTGGTGGTGTTGTTGATGAATTTTTTGAGGTTCATTCTGGAGTCTAGGAATGCCCCCAGGTTTCTCACTTGACTTGTTAGTGGTGTGTTGGTATTGAAGGCTAGCGGGTTATTATCATTGGGGGAAATGATTAGCAGTTCGGTCTTGGACGTATTGAGTACGAGGCATAGACTTGTGAGAAGGAGGTTGATGGTGTGGAGGCAGCTATTCCAGTAGTTTAGGGTGTCTGAAACTGGATCCTTGATGGGGATTAGGATCTGCACATCGTCTGCATAGATGAAGTATGTGAGGTTGAGATTATTGAGGAGTTGGCATAGGGGGAGAAGATATATGTTGAATAGGGTCGGCGAGAGAGAGGAACCCTGGGGAACTCCTTGTTTGGCAGCTACAGGGTGAGACTCTTTGTTGATTATTTTAACTTTATAGTATCTGTCGCTTAGAAAGGATTTTAACCAGAGGTTTTAACCAAAGTTTTAACCAACTTAAAACCAACTTAAAGTTTTAACCAACTTAAAACCAACTTAAAACCAACTTAAAACCAAAGTTTTAACCAACTTAAAACCAACTTTGGTTTTAACCAAAGTTCCAAAGAAAAATGTCCACCTGTTGCTAAGGCTTGTTATTTATCTGTGAAAAGACTGACCCTGTTTGTCTTTTGATGCCGTTCCTACTAAAGGGTTTTCATCTTGGACATCAAACTCTGTAGAAGACAATACAGAGAGAATGGAACAATATCTGTTGCAGCATTGACCAAAGCAACCCAGTTGATACCCTTTTTTTGCTTGAATCTGCTAGAAATTAGATCCTGAAAATGTTTGGGGTTTTTTCCAAAAGATTTTTTTTTTCTGGGACAAATTCAGTGATCTTGTTAATATAGTACAAGCTTGCTGCATATTATGGTACAGACAAGACATGTTAGATATAGGCAAAGAATTTTATTTTGAGGTACTCTTGGAAGTGCAGACAAATATAATTAAAATTAAATGGATGAAATCCAAAGGTCATCCACATCAAAATGAGAGAGAGATTTTTTGGTCATTTTTAGGGGGGGGGGGGGGGGAGGCAGAAAACCTTTCTGTAGTCTTCAAAGCTTCATTCATGGATATGTTCAGCTTCTATTTTGGTGTTCCAGTCTTGAATGACATAGAGATTCACACTGAGTAAATGACAATCCAGACAAACCTAGAAGGTCCAGGGGTTTCTAAATAGGGTGACATTGGTACTAAAACAGTGAATGGTTTCCATTTATATGGCTAGTTGGTCGGTCTCTATTGGGAAAGGTCAGCTGATGGTGTGCAGTATGCTTGAAACTGTCACCTATTAAATCCAGACTTGAGTCAGGTCTGGACTGTGTGGGTTCTCATCCCTTTTTTCTGGTTGGAGGCCTTATTGAAAAGCAGCAAACTAGTACAGTCTCTTGCTTTCTAATAGTTGATTGGCTGCTTTAGAAAATGTTTCCCAGTGACTGGTTAAGTGAAAGACATTTTCTCATTCTTGCTGAGTATGTAAACCTTGTTTGTTTGAGATGTTGGTTTAATGAATCTCCATGCTGATGTGAGACTGAAATAGCTTCATATTGAAGGATTAATCCCCTTGTAGACTTTAGCTAAAAAGAAATGGGATTCATCAAAAGCGTCTATGGTTGATGACCATCTTATGGATTTACCACAGGTTGTTGCCTGTACCCTGCATGACCTACTGGAACACATTACTCAGAGCCAGCCACTCGCAGTAAAAAGCAACGTTATTTCATGCATCAGTGTTCGTCATACTTTTCCTGATACACCAGCAGAATCATCCCAATAGCATATATTAGTAGTCACTCATAGGCCATCCTGATTCCCCAGGGCCATATAAAACTCTCTTCCCAACTGTACCTTTCCATATTTAAAATCCTTAATGGTATGCTGTGGGTATTTTTGCATCAGGATACATTGGTAGTCATCTGCAGGCCAGTCCAATTGTCTAGAGCTACATAGAGCCTACTTTCCAACTATACCTTTGCAGATTCAAATCCCTAAGCGGAAGGCAATGGGCATCTGGATGCGACCCCCCACCACCCTGTCTTCCCTCTGAAAGATAGGACTCTCTCTCTTAAAAGAAACACTGATCCTCTGCAGTAGCTCTGAAATTAGCCTCAGCTGTCTCTCCCAGTTAGTAGCACACCTTTCTGTGGCTGCTACCTTCATCTTAATTCTCTGCCAAGGTTTTCCAAACTACATTTCCCAGCAACCCTGTGCTTCCTGTTCTTTCTGGCTTTGCAGTCCCCTAGCCAACTCTTGTTCACCTTTTCTTTTTGCCTTAAGGTAGTCTTGGCCCTGGAACCCCCTTTAGACCTCCCTCTGTGTTCTGGACAATCTAACTGCGCCCATTTCATCACAGATTCCACAGAATTAATTCCTTAGCTGAGCATTTTAACTTATAGACTGCTTTTGTCCTTGTAACTGATCTTTGTTTTTGGTGATTAAATATCTCCTGTTACTCAAATCAAATCAGCACTTTTCTATGAAATAATTGATAAAGTCCAACAGGTTCACCGTGCCATACAACTGGGTTACATGACTTCTTGATGCAGAGCAGAGTGAATTTCAGCGCTTTCTAGAAAGGACTTAAGCCAGCCCCACAACTTCTGTTTCCTTTTATTTTGCCAGTCCATGCCGCGCAAATATTTTTCAAATCAGTAAATGCATACTCTTACAGTTTCATCCTTGTGCACATTGTGTAGGTGGGTTTTGATACTAAAAAGGCTTTTCAGCATTGGTGCAATGTACCTCACAGGTGGGTAGGGCTAAAATATAATAGTCACAAATAGGGGAAATTATTTGCTTTATATGCAGGGATTTTGTATTGGGTGCTTTCTAATCACTTACCCCTTCTTCTTTTTCCCCCATCCCATCTCCATACAAGGAATCAAAGCAATCTTGCATGCATTTCACACTTACAATAACGCTAGAAGCTAGATTCCCACTACAGTATATTGGTACACTGAAATATGAAAAGAACTGATTTTTAAAGCAGATGTTTCCAAAATACAGCATCCTGCAGTTTTAAGTATATTTTATATTTTGTGGTAATCCTCATTTAAAAATAATTTTTTTCATCCCTTTCCCCGAACACATATTTTTTAAATTCTATTTAAAATCCTGGATCTGCCTGAGGTGTAATGTGACTGCTAAAGTTGGTGGTGCACAGGAAACCCCCAAAACTGCTCCTCCCCCAGGCCCTTCCCACCTTCCCCAACCCTGAAAAAGGTGCCAGGGCCAGGAACCACTCTGACCCTCACTTACCCTTTCTGTGAGGGGCATATTAGCAAAAGGGGCAAGAGGAATGCCCACTTATGCACTGCCCCTCTGATGTCCCATGAGGCTGCCACCAAGGTGGTGTCAAAATGGCACTAGGGTTGACCAGTACCATTTTGTTGTATGGCCATACAGACATACAGCACTGGTTGACCTTGAGACTGGTGCCATTTTGCCTTCACTATGGTGCTGGTCTCAAGGCCAACCATCACCATTTGTAAGGGATGTTAGAGAGGCAGAAGGTTAGTGGGCATCTCTCCTGCCTCTTTTAATAACAAAGACCTTCATGGAAGGGATAAATGGGGGCTGGAGTGGTTCCCAGACCTGGCCCTTTTTGTGGAGGGAAGGGGGTCAGAGTGGCCTGGGGTCTTCCCCATCCCCAGCAAGTCTTTGGGGAGCAGCCACAGGGAGGCGCCCACAGGTTGGCAGTGGGTTTGATACTACCTTGTACGTAAACACTTCATTGTCCCAATGCCAGAAAAAATTGAGTGGTTATGGTGCATGCACACCTCTTTTCTAAATTGGTGGTGCCTGTGCACCATTATGCACTGTACACCTCTGGGTTCTGCATTTTCAAAATATTAAAACTCTTTAATCATATAATGTCAGAAATGAAATCCCTTCCACAATTAGCCAAGAACAGTTTTAAATGCAGAAGAAATGAGCCTAGGATGGAATAGACTGACACTCTGTGTTAATCCTGACATTTTGTATTTGATGATAGAAAATAGAATTGAGAGATTGTATTTATAATCAGTGATGCACAAGATCTGCTAAACATTGGCCATTCAGCCTTCTAGGTTGGGAGTGGCTCCCTTCTTACCCATTCCCCATGTTCATGAAATGTTACCACATAACCAAAATACTTCCTATATATGAGATCGAGAGGAGAGGATGCTCACCAAATCAATAAATCAATAAAATACTCCTCTCTGACTACAATAGGTGTCATCAAACATTTATTTTAATTTATTTATTTATACAGCTTTTATATACCGTTGTGGAGAGAACTAAGTCTCTATCTCTACGGTTTACACAATAAAAAATGCTTGCTAAAATATAACAGTTTAGAATAAAAAGTTACATTAAATCAATCAAAATAAAATTTAGATAAAAGTAACTAAAAAAAACCCATTTCTTAAAGGAAAATAGTAAAATAAGCAATAAAACAAAATAAAACACAATCAGGTCCACACCCTCAGTCTGAGATTTAGGCTGCATCTTATGGATTACTCCCGTAAGCTTGCCAAAAGCACCAAGTTTTTAACTCCTTTTTAAATGTTTTCAAATTTGACTGCAGTTTCAAATTTGTTGGTAAAGTGTTCCATAATTTCGGACCGGCGATTGATATCGCACGGTCTCTAACCTCGCTGAGATGTGCAGATCTTACCGTAGGAATGGTGAGCAGACCTGTATTAGCAGATCTTAATTCAAGTTGGGGTACATGTAGTCCTATAGTTGAATTTAACCAATCGGTCTTTTCCCCATATAGAATTTTATGAATAATACACAACATTTTGTTTTATTCTAAATTCTACTGGTAACCAATGAAGGCTTTGTAAAACTGGGATGGACCCAAAAAACAAAGCGGTAGCCGATCCAGTTGGCTGTGTAGCAGTAGAAACAAAGAGAATCGGTAGTTGAAAATGCCCTTTATTAGATGATGCCCGACTCTGGCCGAGTTTCACTCTTTCTCACAGAGCTGCCTCAGGGGCAACTAAAACCAGATATAAAACAATTAAAATTATACATCAAATTGAAATAGACAACATATATAAGTGTACAGACATTAAACTCAAATTAAAACATACAAATGTGATCAGAAACATAATGGTACGTAGAATAAATGTGGAGTGATACATACAAAAACATCATGTTTTTGTATGTATCACTCCACATTTAAACATTGTAACTGAATGTTACAATGTAAACCGAGATGATATGTAAAATTTTACATGAATCCCAGTATAAAAAAATGTTAAATCATATAAATTACTGTCAATGGATTAATAATGCAATATTGAAGAGATGAATTTCAAATTAAAAAGACAATATACTGATCATGCAAAAAGAAAAAGAATGCTTACTCAATTGAAGCAGGGCTATTATCTGTAATGTTAACACCTCAAAAGTATATGTGAGCTCATCAAACATCTATAAAATGAATTGATAATGTCAAGAATATCTCTAAAAAAATGTAAAATTGGGGAACATTGTCAAAAGCAAACAACCTCCTATCAAAATAGATAGTTAACCTTATACATGTGAACAAAATATTTTTTCAAGATCGTTCTGATTTCAAAAAAAACTGAAAGATACTGGCTAAATGGAACAATGGATAAATATTTGTAATATCAAACTAATGATATAATGACCATAGAGTCACCTAATTTATTGTCAGTGATTCATATTTGATATGTTACTACAATCAAAATGAACAAATGTCCAAAAATAACTCTACATATTATGAATATGTTAATACCATCATTATATCCAAAAGTCAAATATCAATATAAAATAAACAATAAAAGATAAAAAAATATATCCACATATCACTTAACAAATCATAGTGATAATTGCGGGCTATTTTTTCTTTTTATTATTATAAAGCAGGTTGTATAAATTATGGATATTGGCAGAACAATTGAACTAATAAAAACATAACTTAATAGGCATGAATTGATGTGCTTAAAGAGTTATGCAATGAATATCATATTTATTTAAAAGAAGGAAAAATCCTCAAAATCTCCCATTTTTGTGAAAAAATGCTCACAACAGCGCCCATTTATTATAACTGAACTTTCTCTGAATTGATTCACTGTTAAGACTATAGACATATTTAAAATACCTTAATCAATATAAAAATTCTGTATCTATGGAACCAAAACTAGAATTTAGTCTGTAGACTGCTGCAATGATCAAATTGGGGCTATTTTCACTTTGATTTATCTAACAACAAATTGTATAAAAAATGAAACTACACAAAATAATACAAACCAATGAAAATATGACTGTTCAATAATCTTTGTGAACAAAGATTAATGTGTACAAGTTAATAGCAGTATTACACAAAAAGTAAATTTATTCAAAAAATCGGGAGTGATTCTCAAACACTCTCATACTGCTGTAAAAACGCCAGTGATACATTGCACACAAGACCAGCAAAAAGGCAAACTTTTCTCAATCAAACTATGGGAATATAAGCACATATAGAAAAAACTTAATTAATAATAGACTCTGTACCTGTAAAGACCACAAGTGAATTTCACTCTGCAGCCTTCTGCAACGATCAGATCGAGGTCTGCAAAAAGTGCCGTCAAACAGCACCATTCACTCAAATTGAAAGGAGACGCCGGCAGACACGGTATTTAAAGAGATCTCGCGTTGATTGAGCCCTCATTCGCGCCAAAAATACTTTTGAACCCAGACATTAGAAAACTTTAGTCTATGTTAAAATTATAATTATTAACCACAAATTAACTCAAGCACCATCCCAAAAATTGTATAAATTTAAAAATTGTAAATGACATAAATAAGAGATGGTTGCACCAACTTTAATGCATGATCATATACTGTACCATGTAAAATAAAATAAAATAGAAATTATGATCCATTGCAATCGATAAAAGACAATAAATGACAAATGAAGATGTGTGCAAAAAGTACATATTCACAGTATAAAATTAATGGAGGAAGAATTTTTGTATAAAATATACTGTATTTATAAGAACACACCTAATTCTAACTCACAGTTTAAACCATTGGGGGACATAGTATTAAATTCATAAATGAAACTTCTGTTCAGTTCTAAGAAGCAGCCGCCTCTCCGGCCTCCTCCGCCCGGTGGGGTACGTTGCCATTCAGAGGTAAGCTGTTCCTTGTCCAGGACCTTGAGAGACTTTGGATTCCTTAGGGGACAGTAGGGGCCATCAGCTCCCGGTGGCCCGTCTGTAACCATCCTGGTCCTTTATACCCTCTAGTCCACGTTTTCGGGGCCAGAGTCAGTATACCCCACGCGGGCACAGTGTCTCCTCAAGGGGGTTTGTCTTTCGTGATCGCAGTTTTTTGTCGCAGCATTCTTGTGGGTGCCTTCTCTTGCGCGAGGGTTAAACGCCCACGCGCTCAATCCTTACGCCTGCCCATACTCCGGAGTATCTTTGCCTCGTTCCTCTGTCCCCTTCTGAGGCGGTTGCCTCTCCCACTTCTCCGCGGACTGGGTCGGGCTCCGGTCGGACCAGGGGATCCTCGACGTTCTCAGACACGGGCACGTCTTCGCCTTCCTCGTGTCTGGCGGGATCTTTTTTCTGTTTCCCCTGGTGGTCGGTCCCTGCGACATACGGTGGAGCTAACCCCCGCCAAGCTCCTGTGTCTGGGCACGGAGGCCCCGGTCCCAGCCAACGTACTTGCCGCAGGCCACTATCCTATTTTCTTCGTTCACTCTTAGACCTCACAAGAGTCCCCGGGCTCTCAGTTCCCGCTTCTCCGCATGCACACCCTGTGAGCATACTCGTGCCGTCCTCCCCCGGGGCATTCCTCGGCCCA